>NC_141336.1:23118026-23585526 GCF_037954235.1 Aulostomus chinensis
ATGAGAAACATGGAATGTTAGGATATCATATAATTATCGACATCAGAGAAAATTTATTCAGCAAAAAACAAAAATGATCCGTTGGTTGCGAAATGTAGTTAATTCAAATAACGGATCAAAAATACTTGCAATGACTTTTTGGGTTGAGTAGTTCTTCAAATCTCAAGATAATCATGTAAACAGTGTTAAGTTTTTTTTTCCTTTATCTTTTGGTGCGGAATCAAATTTTTTATTGTCACATTTCATCAGCTCACTGGTTGTCTGGGTTGCCGGGGTAAAACTCCTGATTAAAAGAATTTGCTGAAGGAGGAATTTAATGGGAAATTTACCTCCAGAGCTTTTTCTGAAGGATTTGCTGTTGTGGTTAGATGTTGATGCTAACTCCAGATAAAGCCGTGGATGTTCCTCAGCAGCTTTATCATCCCTCAGTATGAACCAAAGCTTTCATGTCTGCTGTCACATGGGTTTTGCCTGAACCAGCATGTAGCTTCCTCCCTCCCTCCCGCCGCCGTCGTGGCTTCTTCCCTCAGAGCTGGAGGCAGGTAGGCAGGACAGCCTTTGCCTCGGCATGCCTGGCTCCTGCACTCTGTACCTTGGGCCTGTTGTCTTGACAGAGATGTTTTCCTAAGACGTGGTGCACCTCGTCACCTCGCAGTGATCCCTGTTTTTTCCACGAAAGACCCTCACTTCGATTTGCATTTGACAGTTTGACATTTTCTGAGTCCACTCCAAGTGATGCTAGCTATTTTTACGGTTTGGTTCGTAGCAGTTGGCAGAAGCTGTTGAGAGATTGCGGGATCAGCTATGCACCATTTTTATACATTTTATCACCTTCTCAAGTTGTCGCCAAAAATAACAGTACCCCCATAGCTGAAGAATGCTCTGCACCATGCACGTCAGTTACAAAAAACTCTTTTACTGGATTCCTACACTAGCTGGACTATATGAAAGGAAGTCAGCATATGAAGAAGTTGGACTCACTCTGATTGGATCCATATGCGGACCTTTCACAGAGCAACTGACCCATAAATATTTCACTGGCTATGAAATCATTTGATTTTGTTATTTGCCCATATTTTCACAGAAATATAAGATAGCTAAAATTTAGGATTGTGTTTATTTTGCTTTGCCTGTTGTGCAAAAGGTGGAGTAGAACATAAATGCTTTGCTGATGGTTAAATAAACTGGATTTGCATGCTTGGGATTTATTTCATAGCATGAAAGCTGTGTTAGATAAAACAGACAAAGAGCAAAGGTAAAGCTGTTTTTCATTTCCTCCAAACCAGGAAGACTGATCCTCCTCACCTTGGCACCCTGACAGGTTTGCTTCATCAGTGGAGTACGTTACAGCTGTACGAGCCAGTCTGAGAGTATTTGTTTTCTAAGGTCATTAGCTGCGGGGGAGATGAGGTTGATGTGCTTCTCTCTTCCTTCAATATCGTGATAAATCTGCTCTCTGGTTCCTCTCAAATGCTCAGGTCATCTCCTTGGCTTGAGCAACATGCTGGGTCAGATCATGTCACGCTGTCCTCTGTGTCTGTTGTGGGCTGAAGCCTCGCTACGGTCTGCACCGTGTTCTCTTAAATCTATAGACTATATTATGTGTAAGCAGGACGTGTCAGCAGCACCGCAATATTTAATTTACAGTGGTAGTTAGACACAATTATTGAAAAATGTTGCGACTTCCCACATTTTGATGATAGCAGTTGGTCATATTGGGCTTAATTTAGATAAATTGTGCAGCCTTGGTGCAGTTGGGCGTCACAATAAATCAAATCACAAACGTCAGCCTTTGTTTATTATTTTGAACATTGAAAATGTCGCAGAAACTTCTTGATTTTGATTTGATGCTTTTTATTTCATGTGGTAAAACACTGCTTTCTTGAAAACAGTGCCGTGCTTTGAAAACTTGAGTAGCTCATATTGTGAGTTGTGATTAATTTTGTGTAATTGTGCAGCTCTATCACAAAGCACTCATTTTACTAGCTGTGGGCCCCTTGTATAAATGGCTGATTCCTGCAGAGTTTTTCTGGTAAAATACATTCAGCAAATTGCTCAGCTGAAGATCAGATGACACAGAGCCTCAGTTCCCCAAACATAATATCAGTGATGAGATGTGAAAAGTTCACATAACTTCACTTGTCCGTCCGAGGCTGGTAATGCCACATGGGGTTTCACCTCCAGAGGTCTAATTGCAGTATTATAGTCTTTAGCGTGTCACTTTCATGTCATGCTAAGTCATTTGTTGTAAGAGCAGAAGTGATTAGTGTCATTTGAAGCTATATTGTTATTATTAAATTAGGGAGGATAAGACATGCTGTGACTAGCCTTGTGATTGTTATCTTTGGGGCAAATGTTATACAAATGTACCCTCACGTTTCAAGCTTGACAAAGGCATTCTTGTAAGATGTGTAATCTGCCCACTTATCCTTTAGTCTTATTACTTGAAGGCTCCGCCGTGGACTTGAGTTCATGCAGATGTGTGTTGCCTGCTTTCACACATGTACAGGACAGAGAGTAAAGATTGATTGTATGTTCAAAACTTCCTCCCCTAAGTGTCATTAATATACTTAATCATGTCATGTCATGAATATAATTGTATTTCCTTCTTTTCTGCAGGGACCTGAGGTTCAACAAAATCAAGGATTTACAACCTGGTTCCTTTAGCCGATTAAAGAATCTCAACACACTGTAAGTCTTTGTCTTCACTGCCTCATGAATTAATACATATGTTTGTTTTTTTTTAATCTCACAAACTGTTATCCTTGTTTAAGGTATTGAAATAAGTCTGTAGGTAATAAAATTCAAGGTGTCAGCAAGATGGAGAAATTAATCAAGCCCATTTCCTTCAAACAGCTCTCTGCAGAATGACAGTCACTTCCTTAGTAAGTCCTGTTTGTATTACACAAACACGGGCAAATTCTTGCTCTCTTCTGCTGTGGTTTCACACATGTAGGTCAGCTCGTAATCTTTGAGGAATTTATTTTTCCACTTCCACCCACCGGGCTATTTATCATATGTCCAGCCTGCTAGACAGCACATTGCTAGGTTAATAAAGAGCAAATATTCCAAGTTTTTTATTTTTTATTTTGATAGCCTAAATATAAGTAAGGCACACATCTTTATTCAGAAGAAAAGTATGCCCACATATCAACTGGATGACTTGATAAATCAAACACACCTCACCTTATTCAAATATTTGCATTTACTGAGATGCTTTACTGTTCATTCGTGCTGTGCTGTTCATGCTGTGGAGTAAAAACATGCAAATGTGAGAATCAGCATGACATATTGTGCCGGGCTCATGTATCTGAAGTAACGTCCTATAAAACTGGATCCCAACGGTGATGTGTGACATGTCCTCTGCATGGACTCATCCCACCTGGAGTGTTTCAGAAGTGGAGCGGTTTTGTCCGCCTGTACTTGGAGATATAGTCATTTTCCTTGGATTTTTTTGCGTCTCTAATGGATGAAAACGCTACATGCGGAGCCAGAAGACGTCGCAGGCAGACCTGGTTGGAACCAGCAGAAGGTGGAAGGAAAAACCCAGCTGCCATGAGGGCAACTGAGGGCTTTAAATCCTGAATAACCCTTTAGTGGTTTAGGGTGCAGTTCACAGACTGAACAATAACACATCCAAACGCATTTCAGTCTTTGAACTACACACACGGCCAATATTTCTGTTAAACACTGAAAAATATGGAGGTGGCCACTGGCACGCTGTCACTTTCTATCATATTCTTTCATTATTCACGCTGCTTATTCTGTAGGGGGTTGCGAGGGCCCACATAACATTGGGCCAGGTCGCCAGGCTATCACAGTCATGCTTTTCTACATACAGTATGTAGCTGGAAAAGAAATCATATTTTTGCATTGGTGTAGCAGAGGAAGTATTAAAAACAGGTGGTCGTAAACAGAGTAATGTGGAAAAAGTGTGATTAAAGTGTCCAAATGATGTGAAGTTCATGCCTCACTCTTTTAAAGCAAGCTTGAGGTTTATCATACTGCATCGACAGCGACCTACTGCCCCCAAATAACCCCTGCTTTCTTCACAGTCTCCTCAACAACAATCATATACGAAGGATCCCGCGGGGGGCATTTGAAGACCTGGAAAACCTCAAATATCTGTAAGTTGCCCTCATGTCAATCTTTTTTTGGGTTTGAGGTCAAGTGATGCATTTGGAGATAGCGTGGCAGGATTTTTTTCTCCCTTCAGCTTAAACAGACACATGGACTGTCTCGATATCCTCTTTAAAAGATACCACACTTAATATGACTATAAACGTGGAAAACAGCTGATGTTGCTGGTCTGCTCTGTCAGTGTGTTTATGGAACATGTTGGAATGAAAAGTCATCTTTGTCTGATCCTTTGTTCTTATGTGTCTGGAAGTCTAGACCTGCAGGCAGTGTGGAGAAGTGGTTTTTAAAGTGTGTGTAGTCTCAGGGTTTCTTGGGAATTGCTACTTTGCTCACCTTGTTAGTCACTTACATTACAGGTCATCTGTCCTCAGTTGTGGTGTGAGCCCTGTTTGTGCTGACAAACCCAGCTGGTGCTTACTCAGAGGACCCAGCTACAGTACTCGGATCATGGGAAAAATTGAAGTTAAAGAAAACACTTCCCCCATAAAGGGTTCTTGCATCTTTAATACTTTCAAATGTGTCTTGAGCTGACAGAGACACGAGTGAGTGATGGACTGATGGTTAACAACAACTGAGCTGCTCAGTAAAGTCCATTTACAAATTCTAAACCCACGTAGTCTTTATCCAGCCGTATGCTGAGTAGTCCACCAACTCTTTTATTCTAGGCAAAAACTACAACACTGAATGATTGTGGACCAGCACAAGCGAGGTGGTTCACCTGAATGTGCCAGCTTTTCGGACTCACAGCCACTGAACCGGAAGTTATAGTGTTGTGGAGTACCGAGCAAAGGATAAAGAAGACTTGGATTGTGAAGGATGATGCACTTCAGAGCTTGTGAGCAAATAGTTTTGGGTAGTTCTCCTGTTATTTTGTTACTGTAGCTGTTGTTAACCGTCAGTCACCATTCAAGCTGAGTATACGTGACTGGTACTTTCTGCATTCTGGACTCACAAAGAGGTGACGCAGGATAGATAAACATCTTTGAGGCACAAAACATGTATTCCTCAGTACTTGGAAGGCTAAATACTCCATGTGGGGAGAGTAAGTTTATTCTGTGTTGTTGTTTGTGTTTAATCAAGTGTTTCGTACATTTTGTGACCAAAGATGACATCATGTTTTTTTGTTGCCACTGATTTGACAAAGCTGGCTCTCTGCGTGAGGCTGATAAAGGCCAAATATCTGAGCAGGAACTACTGATGTGTCTGTCCAGCTTTGACAAGGAAGCACTGCACAGTCAACAAAGGAGAGGGAAGGGGTGGCTGAGGGGATTTTTCTTTTTTCTTTCTTTTTCAGCTCACTGACCCTCAAACACGAACGTACACGTTCCATCGCAGCGTACGACCCCGCTCTTCATGCTCTAATTAAATGCTGTAGCTATTTATGGGCTGCTTTAATTACAGAGTCAGCCCGTCTTTAAAGCAGAGTTTATCCAAAGCCTGCACCTTTGCCCCAACCTTTGTGATTAGGGTAAAGTATATACTCAGCCTCCCCCTCCTCCTGCTAAATCAGGGGTCCGTAGCTGGGGGCCATGTTGTATCTCCTGCCACACTTCCCACGGATCCACGTAAAGTCCCTGTCATTTCTCAGGTTCTCCAAACCTAACAGCCCTCCTCTCCTGCAATCACCTGGACTGGGTCAAACACAAGTTACTGATCTTAACTGTCTTTTTGATCACCTCCTGATTAATGTAATTGTGTGTATCTGTTGTAGAACTGCTGATCTTTACTGGGTCTCTACCTGCATCAAAATACAGTAACAGTACAAACACTAATAGACCACACCGTGGCATTCCCTGTGCACGTATGTATAGTCTGTAGTTAATGCGAAATACATTTCTTACTGGCTTTTGAGTGCAAAACACAGTTTCCAATGTAAACCTCCACTCAGAATTCTCACAAGAGTCTGCATTCAACTGCGTTTCACAATCAAAAGTGAAAACTAAGTTACAGATTTACAAGATGTTCCAGCAGTACGAGTAAACAGTATCCATCCATCCATGTTTTCTCTACCGTCATCATTGTTTCGCAGCATTGCTCTGACATGTTAGAGCAGAGTGTAGTTTTTCCATTATTGGAACTCTCGTAGTTCCATATGACGTATGATGAAGTTGTTTATTTTTTGGTATTAGCGTTTCACCTTTGCCAAGAAATCTGATAGCATTGACAGGGAGAAGCTTTAGCAAAGAAGAATGTCTGCAATGATAAAAAGGTGTTTATTTTTCCATGCACTGCATCCAATGTGCAGTGGGGAGATCTTTATCTTTCATCATGAGTGCGATGGCGGAAAACGCACTAGAGAAGACAGGAGATGAAAGGACAGACAGCTGTGAGCCGTTGCTTTTCTAGTATCATATTTCTTTAACATGGACAGAGGACATGAACACATAGAGCGGTTGTATCACTGAGAAAAGTGGAGGTGTATAGAGACATTTGTGACATTTGTGGATGATATTTATTAGATAAACACTCGTCTTTTTTTGTGTTTTCTTGAGGTGTGCATGTTGACGTCATTACCATGTTCTTGTCCCAGTTGTACCGTTATTATCAACATTCAACAAATACAGTGGTTAGCTAAAGGGACATACTCACTTTTTTGGAAATATGCTTGTAGTCCAGCATTTTCAGGGTCAGACGTGTAGATAGAGATCCTTCTCTCTGAGCCGCTGCATTACTGAGCTTCAGAACCTGACTGGGTTCCCCACTGCTAGTTTGCTTAGCTGCAGTACACTGTCGGGATGGGACTTTGGAGCAAGTAGTCGCAGAAGTAAAAAATACACTTTTCTCTAAAATGGTTTTTGCCTGCATTGGTAGAATGAAAGTTGTTATCAACATTCGCTGTGAAAAAAACTGTTGAAAATCACATGTTCTTATTTTATCAGATACCTACCCAGAATCACTTGGATCCTCTCAGCCTCAGCAAGGATCTTGGCTTGTCCAGCAGGAATCCTCTTCATTCTCTCTTACAAAGTCAGCCATGATTAGTAGCAGTAGTGGCTCTTCTAGTCATCAACAAACAACATGAGTGTGCGACAAAGCTTTTGAGTTGGTGCGTCAGATCACTGCACCTGGTCAAGAAAGTAGTTCCTGTAGTTCACTGCAAATGTTAAGCACGTTCTGAGTTGTGTTAATGCAGGCAAAGACTGTTTAGGAGAGTAGAGTATTTGATAACTTTTGAGATGTCATTCTCTACTGCCCCACTGCTAGCGTTTATTACAGCTAAGCTAACGAGCAGTAAGCTGTCAGGTGTGGGTCTGGAGCTCCATAATGCACCAGATAGGAAGGGACCTACTGTATCTTCTTGTCTGTCTTACACTAAAAAGGATGGACAATAAGCATATTTTCCAAAAAGTTGGCATGTTCTCTCTTCCATAACAAACTGTACTGTTCTGGTGTCTTTAGGAACATGTTGTGTGTCTAATTCCTGTTTAGTCAAGTACACCTGCAGCCGAAGAGAGAACAAATTGCTGTAGAAAATAACAATTGCCATCTAGCAGTGCTTTACATTTAGCTCAGAAATACATTACCTCCTCATGTTTTTTCTGTGAAACTGTTCCAAATACTTGCTCAAGTGTAGAAAAAAGCCTTGTCTGCCCTTAAAGACAATCACATATCCCTTATAAATACATTCTCTCTTTCATAATAACCAGACAGAATTCAGATGTGTGAGAGAGAGAGTGAGTGTGTGTCACTAATGTTACTGATTATCTCTCCTTTCAGCTATTTGTACAAGAATGAAATCCAATCAATTGACAGACAAGCATTTAAGGGGCTTGTCTCTCTTGAGCAACTGTAAGTGACCAACTTCTTTGCCACCTTCTCCTCTGCTCGCCCTCCTGCTCTCCCCTTCCAGGCTTCTGTCTCTCCATCTGTCAAATACCTCCACCCTCCTTTCCCTCAGCGCTGCTATAAAGAATTCATGAAGAACGCTAAGGTCTACATGTCACATGTGATGTAATGTGCAGATGTTGGCATCATTTTTCTCAGCTGCTATGAATGTTTCATGGCATGGCTATGTAGGCCTTACACAGGTGTCATGCTAGCACTGTTCAGTTATTTACGAACAACCACCCCCACCCCCATTCACACACCCCACCCCACCCCTCCACCATGCATGCCGTGTGTGCACCCACCCTTGTATGCCGCGCTGACCCCTTTTGACCCTTTTGCATGAATCGCATGGCCTGGACAAGAGATATGCGGCACCCCCATGCGAAGCTTCAAGCATGATATCTAGATGTGAGCTGCTACTAGAGCTAGCAGTGTCACCACACCGGAGCTTCTGCTTTAGAGCAAAGCTTGACCTGCACTGCGTTTATCCTGCTACTGAAGAGAACTGCTCCAGTTCACTGTAATATGTACTAAGTGTTTATTTGTCAGAATCGTTCAGTATATTAAGAATGTTTAGTCTATGTGATAAAATTTAACTGCTCCCTGTAAATCACGACACATGAAACTTGTTAGTTCCAAGCTGCTTATACAGAAAGTCTTACTCCATTGTACTGTTATAGTCTTACTTGTTTGACAAGAAAATACACAATAGTTGATTGATGTGTCATGTATATTTTTTTTTCCTGATAGGTAATCGAATTTCTATGACAACTTCAAGCAGAAATGAATCCTAGAGAACCCTGGAGAATCTCTGTTTAAACCAATGTGACTGATATGCACCTTTTCCTTAGCAAATGAGGCTTTTTGTAATCTTGGAGGAGTCTGTGACTTGCTCACTGTAGCTGCATTAACAGAGAACAAATGGCTAATTCACCAAGCCGAACCAATTCCAACACCAGGCTCCTTGCCTGACAGATGTTTTGAATCTTGCTACAATAATGACGGGTCTTATGTGTGGATGACAAGGGCTGTGCCAGATTGCATACACTTCTACATAGTTCCTCTTCATCCCCTCTGGGCAACAGATGCCAGAACCCAAAGTCACATGCTGCATTGGAAATTATTTGTTGCAAAGACATATGCACTTATAATCCTATATGACCCACCACCATCAATCTTTTATGCCAGTGGATGTGTCAGTGAGCAGAGAATGAGCTCACATCCCAGCTTTATGGCAGAGTTACAGCCAGATAGATGAGCTGAAGTAGGACCTCCTCCTTACACAGCGATTGTGACTTGTTACAAGTATTGGATAATGAACTTGGTACTTTTAAGGGTATCAAATCAGTCAGTACTACCTATTCATGATCAATTGGCACCAAATTTCGGTACTTCAGAGAGACCCTGCAACGTCCTCAGGGCTGTGGAGGTCTAAAAGCAACTTCTAGTGTGGTTACACTTCATGGATTTAGAGCAGATGATGTTCTCTGGAATATTTTTAATCTTAAATTTAATGTTGGCAGCGATGACACAGATAATCCGTGTAAACATCCAGCCATATATATCTAAATCTAAAATCCTGAGTAGTATAAAATATTTGAGTTGCTAAAGTTAGCAGTAGGCCAGGTAATTTAGCACTTTGGACTTTTGACGACTGAAATTACGTATTTGTTGTTACAGACAATGTAAAGTACCACAAAAAAGCATTGGCACTATGTTAAGTGATCACAAATGAGGCCTGGGGGTTTTGCTGACTGAATCACAATAAAGCATTTGATGCTGTGTTAATATAAGTAATTAATATTGACATATAATGACCAATATTTGATAAAGATCAGAGCAAAGAAAGGTTGAAATTCACCACTTAAAGTAAATCCCTGCCGTGCTGGCCAGCTGATCTCTGCTTGTTGGATGTTACAAGCCCGAGAGGACGCGGACTCGTGGTACGACCCCACAGCCAATAATATACGATACAATAATATTTGTTGGGTTCTTTTAGGGTGTTTTGCATTTGCATTCATTTGATTTAAAAGAAACAATCAAGAAACTATTTAACAAGTTTCATATTGTTACTGGTGTGTTGCCAAAGCCAATCACCAATTGTGAAATGTGTAATAAAGTAAAAAGGTGTCAGCTGCTAGAGTTTACATTGGCATGTATCTCTCTTGCTGGCCTGGTTTTCTGTTGTGACCCCTTTACAACACCCATAAAGGCAAACCTCTAAGCCATAAAGTTGGATGTCCTAAAAAAACAACAACATTTTGACATAAATATTGCATTTCACTGTTTTGCGCATGATTAATCTCTGTCTTTAACTTCCCCTTTAAACAAGC
The DNA here is from genome assembly GCF_037954235.1 of Aulostomus chinensis. Classification (NCBI taxonomy): domain Eukaryota; kingdom Metazoa; phylum Chordata; class Actinopteri; order Syngnathiformes; family Aulostomidae; genus Aulostomus; species Aulostomus chinensis. The sequence continues at coordinate 23,128,328 of NC_141336.1, forward strand.
AGATATAACTCAACCCTTGCATGAAGCAGTCAGGTTTGATTTCTTTTAACCTGTTTTGGTTTGAGCAAGTTTTTTTTTCTTTCTTTTTTTTTGTAGCTCAAAGGCTTTTGGGGGTTCATAACAGTGTTTGCGTTCCATGAGATAATCATTGCACTTGTTTTCAGCTGTGGGCATTCCCATCTCAAACTTCAGCCTTCTGTCATAGATTCTAAGACCCCAAATATGATAAATGGTGCAAATTCCCTCAGTCTCACTGCATTCACCTGGAGCTCTAAAAGCTTTCAGTCAGATGAAGTGCCAGGACTGAAAAGCTGATCAGAGACAACAGAGGAACACATCAGCGGTCTCACTGACCCACTTCTTCAGAGCACAACTACAGAAGTGGAACTCTAATTTGGTCAGACAGGGATTCCTAATCTACTCTGCTTTGTCTAATCTGTCTTTCTCCAGGTACCTGCACTTCAACAACATTGAGTCTTTGGAACCAGAATCATTCACTCACCTACCAAAGCTTGAACGACTGTGAGTTCATCCTGTCTAACCTTTCGCCCAATATTCTTATTCAGTTCACACAAAAATCTTTCTCAGAAACATTTTCCAGCTGGAGATGTCATCAAATAATGGAAATGTAGATCCACTGGCACTAGTGGATTCAGCAGGACTCTTGATAGAAACCAGAACAATAACTGGTGTGATGTACTTGGAAAGTGTCAACTCAGGCAGGTCCAGACTTTGTTTAACGTGCTGGAATGACCATCAGAATGCAGCTATAAATCACTACAGCCAGCGGCCCCCCTGCAGGCCCCCGAGGCTCGCTGTACAGTCAAGACTTGGGTTTGTTTTTGCTTCAAACAAGCAAAGACCAACTGTAATGGAAGGAGACTGTAGCAGTTAATTCCTGACTAATATTTAGTCTCTGTAAGGCTAATTCAGTTTGTCTTGTTAGATCTGTGAGATGATGTAAGTGCTGCGTCACTTTTATTTGTTCTACAGGCATACGTCAGGAGATATTGAGATGCATCCTCATGCATTTTTTTCTTATTATTTTGTTGCTTCTAAAAATAGTCTCTTTGGGATAATCAGTCTAGAATAAGAAACCAGGGGAAGCAGATGAGATCACAGCTTACAAGATGGAGCCCTGAGGACTGAGAACACATCTTGGCTTCATTTAAGAAATCTGAACTAATTGCAACTGCAGAGTGAGTCTTAACGTGCAGATTATCACAGATTACCAGTGTGTCAGTAACATTCAAGCTGTATAGATATTATTAATCTGTTATCATTAATAATGTCCCTTAGAATACCTTAAATACTTTATACAATGTTACAGAGGGGGGAAAAATGTATTTTTGCGGAAAGCATTTAACGTTCTTCAACATTTAATCTCAATATCATTTAAAAACAGTTCAATAATTTACAACTAGCAAACACATTAACATATTCTTTTCATATGTGTCTTGTTAGCATTGCCTGTAAACTCTTTGGATATAACTTTTCCTGTCAGAATACAGATGTGCTGTTGCCTTTGCCTCTCAAACTCAACCAGATGTCGAAGTCCTGTTAAATTCCTCTTTCATTGTCCCTGTTTACGGGCCGGTGGCTGCCCGATGTATCCATGCTCCCCTCGCTCTCTCCGAAGAGTGAGGAGGAGAAGCAGGGACACCTGCAAAAAATGGGGGAAATGAGGGAAAGAATTCTCAGGTGCACATTCTGAGGGGCTTGTTGGGGAAAATCTCCATGGTCACGGTCAAAGCAGTCACTTTGGCAAAGTAGTCAGACAGCATATTTGTAAATTGAAGTGCATAACAGATGATCACGAGTTATGGTTTTAAAGTTACAGTCAGGGGCATGTTTTTTGGGTGGAGCTGTACTTAAATAGGAAAAATGTTTTTGATGCTTTCAGCCAAGGAACACAAACTTCTGGTGAAATAGAAAATGATATTTACAGTCACTAGTTTGGAACCTGACATCAAAAAAATGCTTTCCTGTAAACTATTCATTTATTGAAATCATATCAAATGTGAGCACCATTTGAGCACTTTCACAAGCCAGGTATATAGCTGTCCAACAGATTTATTAATGCTGGTAAATCATCTCATAGATTTTCTGTCTTTTGTTCAGGTTTTTGCACAACAACCGAATCACCCAGCTAGTCCCGGGAACCTTCTCTCATCTGCAGGCTATGAAGAGATTGTAAGTGGAAAAGCCCCCAATAACCACTGACACAGCTGTATGAGAAGCATGTCTGTATTGATTTCCAGTTTACCCCCATGACACCCAGTATCAAGTGGGCCTGTTAATCAGTTAAATGCCATGTTGCCACACTACACTGTTCTCACGCTACTTTGGCTGCAAAAGGATTCCTATCACAAGGCTCACAGCCCAGGACTAGCTGTGTTTGTGCGTTTCTCTCTTTGCGACAGCTGCAGTTTAGATTTTAAGTGACTGTGTTGGGTGGGGTATGAAGACAAAGGCAAAGAACATAAAAATTCAACTCTCCATTTCACACAAAGGATGCCTCATTTTCCCTGAAATCTGAGAGTTAACGCTCTTAGAAGTCAAGACTCTATCTCTCATAGAGCTTCAAGTTCCTTCTCCCCTCAGCCAGCAGACAGTGAAAAACAAACAGAGGTTTGGCCTCATCTCACTTCTATTCCCTTCTTGTCTCAGCCATAAATGACCTGGTATTTGTTGTGACCTCAGAAAGAGATATAAAGGGAAATAGCAGTAGATTAACACTGACTGCACTGTTGATTGCGGCATGTTGGAGGATATATAAATCACCACGTTAGCCTTAAAAAGGCTGTTTTTGGCTATGAATGTAATTAGTCTTTAGTGTTGTTGTCAAAGGGAGTTTCACAAATAGTTTCAACAGTGCTGAAGCGTGCCAGGGAAATTCTCAGAAAGGCATCTTATGAATAATAGACATATTGGGGTGGTACTGAAAGCTGGATCACTAACTACCAGACGAGCCAAGCAGACAGATTCCCACAGCAGGAACTTCCAGTAAGGCCCTGCTTACCCCCACTATTTGGACTGAGCTGGGCTCAGCCGGGCCATGCCAGACTCAGTATTACTGTGTTTCATCAACTGCTAATACAACACTGCTGCATGTACAGGTTACATTTTACTATTTCCCTGGTGCCAGAATTAAATGTCTCTTTTTGTCTGTGCACGTTTTGTGTTAAGGCGACTGGATTCCAATGCATTAAACTGTGACTGTGAGCTGCTGTGGCTAGCTGATCTGCTGAAGCAGTACGCTGAGTCGGGCAATGCCCAGGCTGCCGCCACCTGCGACTACCCAAGCCGCCTGCAAGGAAGATCAGTGGCAACGCTCACTGCTGAGGAGCTCAATTGTGGTATGGACAGAAAAACTGGAATTTGTCCCAAGCACTTCAGACCATGATGGCATCTTTTTTGAAACACAACTTGAAACATGGAGGTTGATGTTCTATACTTGCTTAGTGTACAAAGTCAGATCAGATAAAGAGTTTTTATTAGGTATAGAACAGATTCTTTCAGCTGTAGATGACTCAGACTCATAATCTCTGCGGAACTTAAATGTGCTGTGCAATAAATAGACTGTATTAACTAGGCAGACATGGTAGAACGTGTCGCGAACAAAGTCTAACTTCTGATCTAAAAGCCACTTGTCAGAGGAACACACGTGGGCAGGCATGCATGACTCACACACACTCACACACACACACACACACACACAGTGCTACGATGTGATTTGATTGATGTGATTTCCATGCACCGACGCTTTTCTAACCTAAAACAAAAACCTAATTTGCTTCCCTACAAATGGAGGGTCTGCTGAGTCACCCTGTCTCACCTCCACTCACAAACACAGACTAACGCACAGACACACACACAGGTGTATCCTCTCTTTGTGTTGGAGGTCGTCAAGCACCCAGCTGCTTTTCTTTTCATACGCCACCAGCTGTGTCTCTGGTCTGGGCAAAATGTCAGTCAGAAATTTGGTCACCACTCTACCAGCAGCTGTAGGTCCCTCTAAATGTGTTTGCGGGCACACGCATGCATGCATGAATGGGTGGAATAGTGCAACGAAACGGGCCTAGTGCCTTTGTCATTACTGTGAAGAATGTGTATTTATGTAACTATTTGGGGCTGCAACCTTCTTTTGATGGGCTGGCACTGGAAAACTTTCACTTGACATAACTCCAGCTTGTGACACAATGAAAGATGAATACATAGATTAATTCCAGAAATCTATTATGTAGTTTATAAGTGGAAAAATATGGTGTACTGAAGAGACTGAAGTGTAATTTAGTTGTCCCGTTCCACCCTAATTTTTCTTCTTCATAGGAGTGTGGTTAGTAGACATGGTTTTAGATATATTTATATAATATGTTTTGGCGGATTCCTCTCATCTGACATGAATACTTTACTGTTGTTATTCATCATGGCCAAAATTAATCTTGGTCAACAGCAGCTTTGATGCATTCAGGGTATGAAAGTGCAAACCTTTGTAAGTACTGAAAGAGTGATGGTTATTTGCAGCCCAAGAGGAAGTATACTTAAGCACAGGTTTAAGTGTATTTATACCAATAAACTATGCAAATACTGGAGGAAGTTCCCATTTCTCTGTGAGTCCATATTGCTGATTTTTTCACGTGGTTTTAGTAACAAGCTGCTGTAGCAGTAAATCCAACTGTCTCAGATCGGGGTTTCCTCCAACTCCCACTGGTTGCCTCTATGAGTCGGGCGTCTGAGCCAGCTGACTGTAACCCAACCACATTTAAATCTCAGCAGCTAATTTGACGGCCTCAACGTGCCCGTTCTTGCTCAATGTAACCCCCTCTCCGCTCCATCTGTGTGCATAGCAAGGCATCAGAGGAAGAATGTCTCCTTGGTGGAAGTCATTCCACACCTCCTTCTCCTCCCTCTCTCCTTGTTCTCCCTCTTTCTCCTCCCTCTCTCCTTGTTCTCCCTCTTTCCCCCTGTACACAGGGCGGAACAATGCACGGCGTGCTGACCAGCTGTCAAAACAGCCGCCCTCCTTGAGATGAATGCCACCTCCCTGCACTATTGGTATCTGTCGATCTATGATTGCCTCCTCAGTTGGCCACGATGAAGGCCAGGTTCCCACAAACAGGATTTCCAACCCACTGCAATTTACAGCCCCTGTGTTAATGTGGAGTAATTGTGTGGTGAGAAAAGCGCTGGGTTGAGTCTGAATATCAGATGCTTGAATGAGCTTAGGTTTGAAAGACCTGCTGGGCTGCTCAGATGAATCCCAGTGGATTGTTCTCGTTAGCAGACTGGACAGAATCGAAAGAGTTGAAATTGTTCTTCTGAAATGAGTCTACCAGATGGATCCTGTGTGGGGGGGCAACGGGGAGCACATGTGCTGCATGTTGGCAGTGAGTGTGGGAGCTTGTCTTTTCTGCTGGGCAAAGGTTTACTTAAAGGTCTAGTGTGTAGAATCAAGTGACATGTAGGAACAAAGCTGAAGACTGCTGATCCTCATCTCATCCGTCCCTACGGTAAAATCCACGGTAGCTCACAGGGTCATTCATGAATAAAAAATGTGGATATCCAGAATCAGGAAAACTTTTAACAGATCCTTCAAACAGCCAGCAGTTGCTGAAAGCACTGGGAACTAGTGGATCGTGTCACACACAGTTAGCGGTAGGCCTGTACTCAAACCGTGCACACTCTCTGGGGGGTGGTGATGTCAAATGACTTTAATAAGAATAGAACAGTGTGACTAAAGTTAATAAATTGATGGTTTCCAGCTGGAGGTCTCACAAAACAGAAATACCTGATGTATTGTGAAAGGGAACTAGTCCATCTGGTTAATTATGACCCAAACCTTTTATAAAACATTGTCAGTGCTGACAGTTTGTATTTATCACATAAATAACTATGAGCAGGCATGTATTTCTTCTTGTGTGTAATTCTCTTCTAATTGTCCCATCTGACTCACTCTCCAGAGGTACCCAGGATCACATCAGAGCCCCAGGATGTTGATGTCACATCAGGGAACACTGTCTACTTTACATGCAGGGCTGAAGGCAACCCCAAACCACAGATCATCTGGCTCAGGAACAAGTATGACTCTACTCTAAAGTTATAGCTTTTTTAAGTAAACAAAGATGCTGGCCTTAACTCAGTACTTTACCCAAAAAGTTTTGCCAGGCACAAGAGCTCCAAGCGTGACCAACTGGTGTGTTGAGGTGAGCCAACTCCCTTGCACTTGTCCATGCTCATGCATGGTAGCACTAGTTAATGGGTTATTGACCGTACGGCTTGAAAAAGAGGATTATATCAGACCATGCAGACATTTTTGGGTGGTTTTCCTGTTTTTTGTTGATGTAGCTCCTGTTAGCCATCAGATGCTATTAGCTTCAAGCTAAACATACATGGCTGGATCTTTCTCCATTCTGGAGTCACAAAGAAGTGATGCAAGAGGGAAAAAAAAAACCTTTGTGAGCTCAAGACACCTATTGTTTGACTCCTTGAAAGGCAAAATACTCTTTTCAGGTGAAGGGTCACTTTTAGTCTAAAGTGTCTCAATTAGTTTAGGTGATTTAATCGTCGGGCGGCACAGTGGTGCAGTGGTTAGCACTGTCCCCTCACAGCAAAAAGGTTCCAGGTTCAAGTCCCAGCTGGAGCATGGCATCTTCCTGTGTGGAGTCTGCATGTTCTCCCTGTGCCTGCGTGGGTTCTCTCTGGTACTCCGGCCTCCTCCCACAGTCCAAAGACGTGCAAATGGAGACGAGGCTGATTGATACTCTAAATTGACCGTAGGCGTGGCTGTGAGTGTGAATGGTTGTCAGTCAATATGCGTTGGCCCATGGACTGGCGACCCATCCCAGGTGAACCCTGCCTCGCACGCGAAGGCTGCTGGGATCGATTCCACCCCGCGACCCTTAACAGGATAAGTAGTGGAAAATGGATGGATGGATGAATGGATGGATTTAATCATCAGGTTCAAATCTGCAACTTGAATAAACAAATAGAAAACAGAAGAGTCACATTGATCTTCCCATCTAAAGGAGAATGTCAGATTTGCTCCAAGTATTTAAAAGCACATTTATTTTCAGTGGGTTCTGATGATTATTTCTGTGTCTTCCTGGTAGCAATGCGCTAAACATGCGTGATGACAGTCGTCTGAACCTGCTGGAGGATGGGACTCTGATGATTCAGGACACCAGGGAGACAGACCAGGGAGTCTACCAATGCATGGCTAAAAATGTGGCCGGGGAGGTCAAAACCTCCCAGGTCACACTGCGATATTTTGGAGCCCCCTGTAAGTAGTAGTCATTCACAACAGTTTGTTCTTCCTGCTTTGGTCTCTGCTGGTGTGTCATTCTGAGCTTTCCAGATTGATGTTAAAAAATATGCACGCAAGTGTGGGTTTCCTCCCTGCGCGTGCGTGCGTGTAATGATTTTTCACCTAGCTGTGAGCAGAGAAAAACAAATTTTAAACACACAAAGACACATAACATCCTGTCCTGTCTGTTGCTCTTTTTCTCCTCCATTCTGTCTGATATACTGCTCATACACTCAGGACTCTCATAGCAGTCACTCAAAGTTCTGATAGCTGTCGCCATGGGGGATTAACACAACTGTCTTTAGGCGACCCTGGGGTCATCACCAGGGTGATTGATGGCCCCGGTGATGACCCCTTGTAAAGAGCAGCTTCTAAGAGCAGATGTGCGGTTCCTGTCTCTGTGTGATTGTAAACATCAGACCTCCTGCTGTGTACATATTTCCTCTGACACCACAGTAATCACTGCCCAAATATGGGCAGGACCCATCCACATTCTGTGAAATATACAAAGGAAGTTGTTTGAGTCAAAGCTGATAGATATATACACAGCTAATCTTTGTTCACTGACCTCACAAATGTTTGTGTTTGTCATCAGCTTTTTTGGAAAGTTAAGTCAAAATTGTTTCTCAACCCTGGTGGAGCGTCTATCCCGCCTCCTTTACAAGTCCATATCCTCATTAAGCAGCCGCTTGTATTGGAACTATCACGTTTGTTAGGGCACGGCGTCCAGGACCAGGTGTGATTAACTCTGATTTAGGTGGTCTCTGGTTTCTAACGACCCTAAAGTTACTCAAACCAGACATTCTGATGAAAATTATCATCCCCACTCATCTGAACAATGATCGCTCCCACTGTTACTGCAGCACGGCCGAGTTTTGTCATCCAGCCACAGAACACTGAGGTGCTGGTTGGTGAGAGTGTCACCTTGGAGTGCAGCGCCACAGGCCAGCCTCAGCCCCGGGTCACCTGGACTAAGGGAGATCGGACCCCCCTGCCCAGTGATGCTCGCATCAATATCACCCCCTCTGGAGGGCTTTTTATCCAGAATGTGGTCCAGGCTGATGGAGGACAGTATACCTGTTTCGCTTCCAATAATGTTGATACCATACATGCTGCAGCTTATATCATCGTGCAAGGTAGCATGCATTTTACTTGGGTTTATTATTGAATATTCTCAGTGTGTAGTTGTTAGAGCATTCCTCCAGTGTACTGTGGTTTAAACATGAATCTTTTAGTTGACGTCAGTCTTTTTAGTCTCCTTCGAGTTCAAGCAGACATTAAAGGCATTAAATCAAAGGCATCTATATGCAACTCTACAATTCATTAATGTGGAATCGGCACAAAACAGTTTTGTTGAATTTTATTGTTATTATTATAATACACAGTCAGAACATTATTCTCATGATTTTCCTGAAAATCTGTATCAAACAAATATGTTTCCTTAAGTCTGTAGAATATGATGTACAGTATAGACAGGACATCTCTGCCAAATCAAAATATTGTATTAACACAGGTATTTTCCATATATAATGAACTTTTAACAAATATTGTGCCATATTCCAACTTAAAGATCAAGGTATGTCACATTGCAGTTTCGATTAAATTTTGATTATTTGTGTGGCTCCATCAGTGATCGTTGATATCAAGCATCCTCACTCAAGTTAAGCTCAATTTTATTGTGTCCTCAGTCAGACAAGGTAATAAACACCTGGTTACTACCTTTACATCAAATTGACCTGCTATATTTTTCTTCCCTCCTCAGCTGTCCCCCAGTTTGTTGTCACACCACAAGACCAGTCAGTCCTGGAGGGTCACACAGTGGACTTCTCCTGCGAGGCAACTGGTTATCCCCAACCAGTAATTGCCTGGACACGCGGTGGGAGCCCATTACCACAAGGCCGGCGTCACGTGGTCCTGTCCTCTGGTACTCTCCGCATCTCTCGGGTGGCAGCTCATGACGAGGGCCAGTATGAGTGCCAGGCGGTCAGCCCTGTGGGGTCTGTGCAGACGGCTGTGCAGCTCAGCATTCAGCAGAGAGGTGAGAGTGCAGGGTGATGCCTCAAAATCAGGATTGATGGATAGTTTGCTTTAGGTTTGACTCCAGAAACCATCAATAAACAAATGGCAAAAGATATTCATGGCAGATGTACGATGGAAGACAAACTGTCCTACCAGACAGACAAACAGAGCACATTCATAGTAATCACACACGGCTGTCAGCACGGCAGCTACGAGGCGGCTGCCAAACACTGCATCAGTAAGAGGGTGGGACCGCTTGGTGGTAAAATGTTAAGATGGAGAGACTGATGCAGCGCCATTTGCTCATAGCTAATTTGTCATTTACTCGTGCAAGTTGCTATTAAAATGCAATGAATGTGTACATCGAACCACATGTAGTTGTGAGTTTGCACTGTTGCACATGTAATATACTGCACTTTAGTATCTTATATTGTACTGTAATTCATCCTGCATGATAGCTGGTTTCTGGTATGGTCGTATACTCTGTGTGTGTGTGTGTGTGTGTGTGTGTGTGTGTGTGCGTGCGTGCGTGCGTGCGTGCGTGTGTGTGTGTTGCTGAAATTACAGGCTTTGGCAGTGCACAGGAAAGCATGGCAGTCTGTAATCCTGAGATGACACCATGTTTTTCCATGTAGTAATGGTTGTTAACATTGCTCAAAGTACACGTTGCATAATGGCCCTGCACTCTTAAAGTACTGCACAAGCCCAATGTGCGACAGCTGCTTTGTGCTTTATAATGAAGAGATCATCTCAAGAAAGAGAAAGCAGGGATGGACATGAGTCACCACCTCTTCTGTCCACCTCAAATTCCATACTCCTCTTATATTGTTCAGTATTGCCGATGCCATGTTCAGATCTCTGAATCCTCAGTTACATAGTGGGACTGGTAACTTATTGTTTTCACTTTTGATGCTGTGTACGGTAGAGTTTAACGTAAGGGCAGTTAATTAGTGTTTAACTACAGTGAAACCGCCTACAACTCCTCTGTGTCCTACAACTTGGGAGTTTTTCCCACATCCAGGTGGCTCACTGCTACCAGATGGGAACTGTGGAGACAGACCCCCCCCCACCACCACCACCACCACCAAACAACGCAGCTACGGAAGCACTGAGACGTGAATCTAAGACAGTATAACACAGTGACTCACCCTGCTACCATGATGTGTGTGTGTGTGTGTGTGCGTGCGTGCGTGCGTGTGTGTGTGAGAGAGAGAGAGAGAGAGAGAGAGAGATGTAGTCAAGGTGCAGTCAGTGATTGTTGACCCACTCAGTTTCTGTACACAAATGGAAAACAGCTGCTTTAACTTGATGTAATTGAAAAAACACAGTGTGCACATGCATGTGTATGTTTATGTGTGCATCACATGTCAGGTAGAGTTTATAGTTTGAAATCTTCCAAACAATGGATGTGAATGGAGACCAATTCTAATAAACTAGCTGAACTATCCCTTGAAGCTTTGAAACGCTGTCTTTTAATAGATAAAAGAATGATAGTGTCTGCAGGGTAACACTGTACATGGTTCTGTGAGCGTATGCAGGACAGTAAACTCTCAGTGTCTCTTGTCTGCCATGATTGATTACAAAATGCACTTTACATGTACAGTACTGGTGTATAATTATTAACACATGCGTGTGTGTGTGTGTGTGTGTGTGTGTGTGTGTATGTTTTAACTCATTCAGTAACGCCTGTTTTCACAAATGCTCCAAGGGACCTGACGGTGGAGTCTGGCCAGGATGTCCAGATTCCCTGCAGTGCTCAGGGCCAGCCACAACCTGTCCTCACCTGGAACAAGGTTAGACTCTTAAACTCCATCACTTCATCACTGCAGATGTCATGGGGTCATGCAAATGGTTGAGAGGGAACAATCTCAGAACCCATTGGCTATGTAGCCAGCTTATAACCGATCCAAGACTTCCTTTTCCGCTGGCTGGTAATTGTTTACGGTTCGATTAGCAACTTGAGATGGGAAGATGGAGTTGAGGGACGACTGCTACAACTGGATTATTTCACACGTTTCACATTAATGCAGAAGTTTTCACTTTAGCACAAACCTGCCAACGTGTCCGCCAATATGATACATCTGTGAAATTACAAAGAAGTTACTCAAGTTTATGTGAACTAAAGGGCTCAGTGGTCTGACATAACAGGTCCCATCTGTGAGGCTCTTAATCCCTGTGTTGAAATATGACCCCAACTCCATTTGCTAGCCCCCAGGATCTTGACCTTTTGCCCCCCCTCCCAGGACGGTGTACAAGTGACAGAGAGCGGCAAGTTCCACATCAGCCCTGACGGGTATCTGGAGGTGAAAGACGTGGGCACTGCTGATGCTGGACGATACGAGTGTGTGGCGCGGAATCCCATTGGCTATCAGGTTGCTAGCATGGTGCTCAGCGTCACAGGTAAGAAGCGTGGCAGACATCTGATGTCAGTGTCTCATAATGTGACTTTGACAGCAGTTTCAAAGAAAGTCTCAATAACCAACATATTTGCTCCTCACTTGCCAGAAAGAGTGAATAATCGTGCGGTAACTAATGACCTAAATCTGGGGATGCACGATGCATCAGCAGCACCTCATGAGTGTTGGAAGTTATTGGAAATTTGTAAATATGTCTGTATCTAGGGCTGAATAATACATCAAAATTTTATTGAAATTATGTGGAATGTGCAATATCGCAATCACAAGAAAAATCACAACGTTTACATGCGTCTTTCCGTCTTTACAAAACGTGAATTTCCAGCTGTAAATTATCGGCCATCACCATCTGATATCTTGCCTCCTTATCAAACTTGTTGGTTATTGTATGTGCACTGTATAAATTATTAACTGAAATAAGACCTCGATTTGCAGCAGCATGACTGTAAAGCACACTACACTGCAGCACAGATGAACTCAAGTCAAAGCCATCATTCTTTGATCTCTCTGGTTAAATATTCACCACTCTCACGGAAGATAAAGTGAAAGTAAAGCAGAGAAAAAGACAGTGCAGATGTTATTGTTCAGTCCGCCGAGTGAGACGCCGTCTGTTGATCTTCTGTCTAAGGCAGACAGTAATTTAGTCACACTGATGCAATGCTATCAGATTCCTGTCAGCTCTTCCCTGTGTGTGTTGGTGTTTCCTGCCGAGAATCCTCCAGTCAGACCACAGCGCTCTGCTGGTGAACCATAAACTGTGTCAGTGTGCTCAGTTGTTATTGGAGTCTCTCAGCCCTCACATCGCAGTCCTATTGTTTTCAGTGGCACACGAAGATGAAAGTGTGCCAGACATGTGTTCACTCCAACTTCAGGAGGGAAGCTGAAGCGCAGCACCTTACAAGGTTCAGCCTTTTACTGCGTCCATCTGCTAATAAAAACCTAACTCCATATTCCCACTCAAAAATGTGTTTTGCTTCTACGCTTGGATGCTTTGCTGTACAGAATCATGCGAGCAATCGTGATGCACAATGCAACTTCTGCAAGAGTGGTGAGGAAGAGCTGAGACCTTCAGTGCTTTAAGCCCAAGATTCCACTGTTAGGTGAAGGAGAAGACATATTGTGTGCTGCTTAAAAAAAAAATAGCGGTAGAATTTCAGAGCGGAAGTAAGTTTTAACGAGATAATTGAACTTTTTGATGACAAAAAGCCGCTAGGTTGTGTAAATATTACAAGGTCTTGAGCAATCCGTGAGCAGCATGTGTAGTACTTGCATCATTCCAAATAAAGTACATGTTTAACCTGGTACCTCTGGCTCTAATCCATCTCTGTCTGTTTGCTTATGACGATAGTTCCTGCGGTGAGCAGAGAGGGGGACACCTTCGTTAGCACATCCATAGAACAGGCTATCCGTAACGTGGACAGCGCCATTGAGTCTACAAGGAGACGTCTCTTTGATGGGTAAGCTGTGAGAAACTCCTGCAACATACACAATTGAAATTAAGCACACTGAGATCATAGTTGTTAGATATATTTAAAGTTTGATTCAGCGGATCCTGATGCATGTTGCAGTGCTGTATACGCTGATCAGCCAAAACGTTGAAACCGCTGACAGGTTCATATTGAGTATAATCCAACAGCCCTGCTATAAATCCCTCTTTATGAGGATTATAATATTTGGTTTTTATTGAATCTGTTTGAGAAAGGTGATTTATTTTGTCATTTTAAAGGCTATAGCTGGTGGTGCTGTTGAACTACACGGAGTTTTACTGATAATGGTATCTAGTATTGTTTCCATTCCCTTTATATGAATAAGAGTGAAATAGAACAGCTGCCAGTATAAGCCAGTATAGCTCAAACCCTGTCAGTGGTTTTTAATTAGGCTGACATTCAACAGCCATCAACTTCACACACGATGCTTTCTCAATAAAATGCCTGTTTGAAAGGAAAGCAGAGGAAAGCAGCGATGTGCACCAGAATCACATCTTTAGTCCCTCTCTGTCGGGACTAATTGAACTGTTCTTGCCTGCACAGACTCAGTCCAGAACCACATGTGGCCTAAGTTAAATGAAGCACTTGCTCACAGCATTTCTGTGCATGAATTCTTGCACATTCTCAGTGTGAGTCAGAGCCTTGATATTACAGGGGGGATCATGTTTTACATCATAATACTCCACAAAGACACGTCGTCTCAGTGCGTGATGCTGACGGCCATTTACCCAGACAGTTATTCTGACAGCTGCATGCAATAACTGGACTGCTTATCAAGATCTCCATGATTTTATTTCATTAAAAGGCTTTAATACTTGTACCCATTTTCATCAGGGCAGTGCTATATGTGGAGATGATAAAGACATTTTCATTAGGGGCTGATTAATGGCTTATTTTTGTATAGATAGATAATTGACAGCAGGTGAGCTCTGAGCTCATGAAGCAGATTAAACAAAAACATGTGTATTTAGGCTAAAAAACTTTCCTTTCTCTCTCAGAAAGCAGGAGATGCAGTTAAGTGCACTAAAACGTTATTCCTCAGTTATGATGTTTTTATAAAGCTTAGTGGTTTTTTATTATTACCTGAGGACATTTTTGTAGTTGGTCCTCTTCTCTCTAGAGAGAATGCACCTAAGCAAACAAATACAATACCTTAGTGTTGAATAAAAGTTCATTTCTTATTTGTCATAACTTCTTTGTGTTTTATCTAATGATTAAAAAATAAAGACCATCACGCCGTCAGCCTCACTGCTCTCTAGATCTCTACATCAGCCACTGATGCATTTGAGCCTTGTACTCCATGTCACTGTAAGAAATGTAGCTCATAAGTGTTTCCATCCTGTTGAATGATGTGGTTAGCAGTTGTGTTTTTCTTGGCATGCATGCACGCACGCACACACACACACACACACACACACACACACACACACACACTCTGCCCACACATGCATGCATAACAGTGAACAAATGCACATAGACACACATGAAGAGAAATACACACACAAGGCACCGTGGTAGCCTGAATGGAGAGGAGGGGATTTCCAGTTCTCTTTAATGACAGTCACAGATTAAGAGTCTGCCTCCTCTTTGGCTGATGCCACTAGAAACCTGAGCGACACCACAGGAAATGCTCGCGTCCCTATTAGATCCCCAGTTAAGATTGCTGAGTGTCTACTCAGTACACTCTTGCCAGCTTTTTCAAGTCATCAAAGCTTAATATGGTTAAGCTATTTTTCCAACAAGAAAACAACTGTGTAAACACACCGTTAAATCTTGGCAACAGATCGCCCAGCTTGACACCTTCAGTGTGTTATTGTGTCAGTTGGAGGTGAAGGAAATCTGACTAACTGCAGAAGGAATTTATTTAAAGCCTCAAATTCTGTTTTGCAAAATACCGTGTCTACTAATTAAGTCTGGAAGGATATCTGAATGCTCTAAATAGTTCATATATGCTATATAAGATGCATATAAACTCTTGCCAGTGTATTCGGTACACCACACTAAAACTAACAATGCTGTAAATCCTCACTGCATGAGGATTATAATGTTCAGTTTTTACTGGATCTTTGTGAGCGTGTTGATTTGTTTTAATGGTCCTTTTGGACTGTATAATTTGTGTTCAAGTGAATGTATATTATAGCATATATACAGTATGCACCACAGAACATTATTACCACAGCAATAAAGGGAACACTACGTAATTTAACACCTTTTATGACAAAAATGTCTCTTTCAAGCACAGAAAGATGTGAAATGATGTGTTCATCATGCCATCGGTCTTCAAAGTGTATTACGTCATCAACCTCGTCTTAAAATATAATAAGTGTGGGTTATTTTTCCTTTTGGTTGAGGTGGGGCACCTGTGGATCATGACTTAATGGTTTGCCACACCCTGGTGTTCTAAGTCGAAGCTTAAAAGGCAGCGGGAGAAATGAGAACACATTTTGAAAAAGTAGTTTTGAGCAGAGGTAATGAAGAGAAAAGGCAGGAAAAGCTCACAACCGCTCACTTAAACTCAGTAATAGTGTTCATGTCACGGTGTGAGAGGAATCACCAAAAAATGTGCGCATGCTTCATTTTTCTCCTTAGTTGAACTCTCTGACCTGCACAAGCCGCAGTGAAGTAGATTTCTGGAAAGAGCAAAGGAAGGTTTTACCTACTCTTGTGGTCTATAAAACAGAATTACCTACAAGACTCTGTTTGAACTCGCAATTCCTCATCAATCTTTTTTTCTTGTTTTCTTTGCAATTGTCTTTCTTTTACTACCATGTTCTTTTCTACTGTTTCTGAGGGGCTTTTTCTCTTCACTGAATGTCACATTCACTGTCTTCTCTCCTTCACTGTTTCCTCTCTTCCTCTCCCTCTCCCTATCCCTCATCCCTCTAGTCAGCCTCGTACCCCAGGAGAGTTGCTGGCTCTTTTCCGGTACCCACGTGATCCATACACTGTGGAACAGGCACGTGCTGGGGAGATCTTTGAGCAGACTCTCCTGCTCATCCAGAACCATGTCAACCAGGGTCTCATGGTTGACACCAACGGCACCGGTGAGCCTGAAACTCTTTTGATACTAAAACCTTTATCGTGTTATATCTGATCAAGTCCCTTTTTATGCTTGTAAAAGTCAAACCGGCCATTTAATAGTGTCTTTACACACTGGATTGTTCAAATTCTCCTGTCAGGTATGTTAACAAGCCACACTGATCAATGTGAACCTGCATTTTAGATTTCACTCATCACTCACAGCAGCCATTCAATCCTTCATTTCAGTTCTATTATTGTAATCTACATGTTCCCAAAATATTGCCAAGCAAACGGTGACTTATATCCGATCCATATCATATCATATACATTGTCTGAAATTATTTGTGGTACATTTTGTTGTAAAATAAATCAATAAGAGGCAGCCCATTACGGGAAGGACCCCAATCTTAAGAGAAAAGAAATGCTAACTGCTTAAGCATGAGCTGAGGGTGCAGCTCTGTTTACCAGTGGGTTAATGTTCTAGCACTCACCCACGGTAGGAAGCTTTTGGTGATGACTAACAAAATGAGATCACTGATACAAAAGGCTCCAATGAGTTCCCTCTGTTGGGTGGGTAGCCTGCTCCCTCTCTTTTGTAGCATAACCAGCGGAACTTAGAGGAAGTGACCTGATTTTGATACATTTGAACAAGCGCACTATGTTCCTGGCAAGCTAGGGACAGACACACTTCTTGTACAACCTCCATATATGCATTTAGAGGTACACATTCTAAGTTCTGTTTATTTACTAAATGTATTAACCATAAAAAAAGGCTAGGGTCTGATGTAATTGTCTTTTCAAATATCCTACTAAAAACGTGCTAAAAGCTCCAGTCCCGGCGATTATCACACAGCCATTACATCAGTTCAGAGGAGTTCTATGACTTACCACGCTCCTGAAAGCAACAGTTGGCTGTGTGTATGTCGGATCTCTGTATACCATTTTCTCTCAACCATGACTGGAAGCATGGGGGGGATCCTGTTGATGAGGAGCTCTTAAACAGTTTTATTAGACCAAAGTCACGCCACACAACAGTTAATCTACAGTCATTGTTGAGCGCGGAACAAATTATGTTAGTCTGTGACGGTGTACAGATTTTCTCAATTCTGCATGTGTGTGGGAGACTTGGAGGGTGCGGGTTGCTTTGGATGTTCATAGACAAAAGTGTCTCTCTTTGTTTGCATGCAGCTTTTTTGTAACATTGGATTGAAGTTAACATTGCAAAGGTCAAATTGAAGTGTTGAGTACAGATATATGAGGTGACATTTTGTCTGACGCAAAGACAATAAACACATAATGTAAAGAGATTATAAAGAAGGTGTTTTGAAAAAGGGAGATGGGCAAAGAGAAATAGAGCAGTGTGAGGTATGAACTGAGAGAGACTGTGTTTTCATTACTTATGCCAACAACCAAGTGTTCATTGTTACACTGGCCCCAAACCAAGCTAACAGAGAGATTTCTGTCCGTCAGCAGAAACAAATGTGCTGTTTTTATTGTATCACTACTTCAAATGGGAGAGGAACACCACAGTTCCAGCAAACTCACGTACACAAATTAAACCATACTTGCTTTACCAAGAATGTGTGTAGGGCTGGATTCAGTTTAAATCAGGCGCTGTGGGAAAGATGCAGGTCACTTGAATGGGGATAGTGTGTTTCGTGGCTGCAGCACTGCAGCCCAGAAAAGTTGAACCGATTCAACTCCTGGATTAACACAACCTGACATCACTCCACAGCAGCAAATCATGTATGCTGGAGATTATTCCAGCAGACAACAAACAATGATACTCTCCCACTTGTATCCTTGCTGGTTTATTTCTTGTTCCCAGCTTTGATGTCTGGGTCTATGCTGCATAACAGTGACAGCAATTCCTTTCCCTAGTTTACGTCATTTGTTTTTAGTTGGATTAAGGAAAAATGGAGGAA
This sequence comes from Aulostomus chinensis, assembly GCF_037954235.1. Classification (NCBI taxonomy): domain Eukaryota; kingdom Metazoa; phylum Chordata; class Actinopteri; order Syngnathiformes; family Aulostomidae; genus Aulostomus; species Aulostomus chinensis. The sequence goes on from NC_141336.1 coordinate 23,146,500, forward strand.
AAGATTCTGGTCTGCTTAAAAGAAGAGAATTTGTTGAGAGGGGGATGGCGCTGGTAGAAGAGTGATGCCATTTAGATAGAAGTTTTGTCTAATCCTCATTGAGCCTGGCCACACACACACACACACACACACACACACACCACACACAGACCAAAAAACAACAACATACATTGACTGAGGCACTCATATGTATGCTGATTTGCTGCAGAGTGGAGCTCTCATGGAGGAGGCCTTTCATATCAAAGCGAGTCAGGGCTGGTTCATGAAATACTGCAACCTGTGCCCTGAGGACAGGAGGTTCTTTCCACTCTCACATCCAGCAGCACAGCCTGATTGTGTTTACTCTAAAAGTACTGATACATGTGTGTGATTCATCTTAAGAAGCACAAGGTTGCTGTAAATCATATTTGACAGCTAAGGTGGGCTACTTTTTAAAAGATATCCAAGTCCAAGCAAGTCACTTTCTTCATTGGTTGCGTTTATGTTCCCACAGCATTTCGCTACAATGACCTGGTGTCTCCCCACTTTCTGGATGTGATTGCCAACCTGTCTGGCTGCACAGCCCATCGCCGCTTCAACAATTGTTCCGACATTTGCTTCCACCAGAAGTACCGCAGCCATGACGGCACTTGCAACAACCTTCAGCACCCTATGTGGGGCGCCTCACTAACTCCTTTTGAACGACTTCTGAAATCAGTCTATGATAATGGCTTTAACCTGCCAAGGGGGGCCACTGAGCGGCAGCATAACGGCTACAGGTTGCCTTTGCCTAGGTTGGTGTCCACCACAATGATCGGGACAGAGACCATCACTCCTGATGACCGCTACACACACATGCTGATGCAATGGGGTCAATTTCTCGACCATGATTTGGATTCAACAGTGGCGGCCCTCAGCCAGTCGCGGTTCTCCGATGGGCAACTTTGCACACAGGTCTGCACGAATGACCCCCCGTGTTTCCCGATCCAGTTCCCACCCAATGATCCGAGACAGCTTCGAAGTGGTGCCCGCTGCATGTTCTTTGTGCGCTCCAGCCCAGTGTGCGGCAGTGGGATGACATCTCTCCTCATGAACAGTGTATATCCAAGGGAGCAAATTAACCAGTTGACCTCTTATATTGATGCTTCAAATGTCTACGGCAGCTCACGACATGAATCAGAGGAAATTCGTGATTTGGCCAGCCAAAGGGGCCTGCTCCGGCAGGGTATTATTCAGAGAACGGGGAAGCCGCTTCTGCCATTTGCCACAGGACCACCCACTGAATGCATGAGGGATGAGAATGAGAGTCCAATTCCTTGTTTCTTGGCTGGAGACCACCGTGCTAATGAACAGCTCGGTCTGACCGCCATGCACACAGTGTGGTTCAGAGAACACAACCGCATAGCCACAGAACTACTGAGACTGAACCCCCACTGGGATGGAGACACCATCTACCACGAAGCCAGGAAGATAGTTGGTGCCCAGATGCAGCACATCACCTACAGTCACTGGCTGCCAAAGGTAACAGTGATCTCATGTTTGGATTTTCCTTTGCTCCAACTGTTCTTCCATGTTTTATCTGTTGGTTTGCTCATTTCAGTGTTATCTTTCCTTCCAAGGATTAATGGTGATACAGATGGTGACATGAATGAAGATTACTACATTCCTTTCTCTATCTTCTAGATCCTGGGCGAGGCGGGCATAAAGATGATGGGGACATACACAAGTTACGACCCCAATATTAACGCTGGTATACTCAGTGCCTTCGCCACTGCAGCTTTCCGCTTCGGGCACACCCTCATTAACCCGATACTCTACAGGTTAGATGAGGAATTTCGGCCTATTCCACAGGGACATATCTCTCTACACCGGGCCTTCTTTTCCCCATTTCGCATCGTGAATGAGGGTGGCATTGACCCACTCCTTCGAGGGCTTTTTGGCGTTGCCGGTAAAATGCGAGTTTCCTCACAGCTTCTCAATACAGAGCTGACAGAGAGGTTGTTCTCCATGGCCCACGCCGTGGCTCTGGACCTGGCTGCCATGAATATACAGCGAGGAAGGGATCATGGCATTCCCCCATATAATGACTACAGGACCTTCTGTAACCTGACCTCGGCACAGACATTTGATGACTTGAGGAATGAGATTAAGAACCCTAACGTCAGAGAGAAACTGCAGAGGTAATTATACACTCCACATCATTATGATTGCTTCTCAGCTTCTCTGATGGATGGCGGTGCCCTCACAGCGTAAGATTCCTGAGGACCAGCAGGCTGCTCACTGCCAGCCACTGTTGCAAACGAGGGCAGGTTGCTCCAGCAGTACTGCTGACATCCAGTTCTTATCAACAATTTGAAGTCTTGAACATTGTCAGATTTGTTGTAGAGCTTTTCAGAAGACTGTCAAATTCGATGAAAAATGAAAAGCACCTTTACTTGTGCATAACTTCAAGCATTAAAACAGATTTTTGGACCGAAGTATGTTTAGGTAATTTTTGCTTTCCTTGTAACTGCCCCCGCTGACCATCGTGTCTCTTCCAGGTGTTATGTTGTTGTTGTTGTTGTTGTTCATGAAATGATCCACAAACAATGACAATGCTGTGTTGTACAACTTCTTGAATCTGGAGACCACAATGACCAGTTTTTCTTTCAGTGCAAATATGAAACGGAACAGATCTTTGTTGTACAGCGGTTGCTGCGGGAAGAAAAGCAAATCCCAAACTGCAGCGGTTGCTGTCACAGCATGTGGAACTGTGTGTCGCGTGCTGTCATTGAAAATGAGTGGCGGCCTGCTGCTTTTGTCCCTCATGAATCCTTCAGTGTGGGTGCACAGTTGGAAATATTAGGAAAAGGAACACTCGCCGGGTTATTGTCCCACATGTGAACACTATGAAACAAGTAAATCTGCTAAGAAATCTTGAAAGCACTGTATTCACATCCACTGTTTCCTTTGCGGTAGGCTCTATGGCACTCCTCTCAACATCGACCTATTCCCTGCCCTGATGGCTGAAGACCTGGTACCTGGCAGTAGGTTAGGGCCCACCCTCATGTGCCTGCTTGCCTCTCAATTCAAACGCCTGCGGGATGGAGACAGGTACAGTGAGATCACAACATTCATGCTATTTACTTAAAGGTTTTGCCATAAATTCTCTGCACTGAGGTCAGGCAGTTTTCCCGTGATGGCATTTTCTTGTCCAGACCTTTCCAGTAGTTTTGTGAAAAGACCAGACCAAGGCCAAGACCACTTCCTAGCTCTCATTTTGATCTTATTGTAATAACATTAACAATTAAGTTTAATTAATGAGAAATTAATCAAGCCCCAAAAGACAAAAACCTTACCTTATCTTATTCAGGTTCTGGTATGAAAACCCCGGCGTGTTCACTCCTGCCCAGCTCACCCAGTTGAAGCAGGCTTCTCTGACACGGGTGCTGTGTGACAATGGAGACAACATCACACGTATCCAGCATGATGTCTTCAGGGTGGCCGAGCTGCCCCATGGCTACAGCAGCTGTGACGACGTCCCTCACATTGACCTGCGCATGTGGCAGGACTGCTGTGAAGGTAAGAGACTGAAGGGTTATTTGAGTTGACCAGACAGAAGAAAAAGAAGGAAATGGTAAACTTGTTAAATATGTCCACAGAAGAAACAGCTAGAAACTCAATGGCTGCATACCTCAAAGCTAACTCCCACGACAACAAGTGGGTCCAACCATGGCAACTTTTTGTTTTATGATATTATTGGCTTAGAAATTTGGGAACAATCACTCTGAAATGTTGACCATGGCGTGAAACTGGGATGAGAACAAATCATGTGATTAGGAGAATACTCCTCCTGTTACCTTGGATTACGTGGAAGCTAACATTAGCATTTCTGGCCACTTCATGTGTCAACATGGCATCGGTAATCTGGCGAAAGTCAAACTAAGACCAGCCTGACAGATTAAGAGAGACTCGTTACCAACAACAACCATGCTGAATACACGCTAGATCTCCATCTTGTACTACTAAACCTTGGAATGCAGTATGGGCGCGTTTTAAAAAAGCTATTCTGATTAAATGTGTCAGTGCGTGTAAACACCAGATTACATCTCATCTGAACAGTTGATCCAGAATCCTCAATCTGAATTATTTCCGTTAGATCGACAAGCAAGTGTACATGAAAACCCAATTAAAGTAACTTAATGCGATGCATGCTGAAAACTACAAGCACTCTCGTCCACAGTCTTATCTCTGATAGCATTTGCCTTTCTTTCATGACAAAAGAACACTTTTATCAGCACAGGAAGTTCCCTAGACATCTCAGTCACTGGCTCACACAGGTCCAATATCAGGGCTGCTTTGTAAAATGAAAACCATGCAATATCCTCACCCTGTTTCCCTTTGATAACACATTCCTCAAGGCAGCCTAGCCTTGTATTAATCATGGTTATGCCGCAATTTACAGACCTCACTTAGAAAGGATCAAGGTTATTTTTTGACCGCAACTTGCTTGACAGTGATGTCAAATAGATGAAGCCAATGAATGTCAAATGGAAGTGAATTGTGTGTGAAGCAAATGGACAAATAAGTGTCAGTTTGAGGCTTCAGCCCGTCATTAATGAAAATAAGTTTTGACTGTAGAGAAACAAAGTCTGGGGATCATTTCTCTGTGGCTTCAAAAAGGGCAAAACTCAGCTTAAAATAAATGTGAAAGTGGAATGCCATGAAATGTCATCCTCCATCGCAGTGGAACGGCAGACCTCGTTTTCCTGAAGTCTCATGACATAACCAATGTTTGGCTTTTCACAGACAGCTCCTGCTAATTGTGGGGGTAAGAGATGGGATTTGGAGTTAAATCCTGGACTTTTTAATCGTTCTGTCCTTGGGTGCAGTTGTTAAAGCAAACAGGGGATGATTAAGGAGGCACCGCTCTGCTGCAATACCCAGCATGAGTTACAGTGATGGTTTTAACTATCTTTATGATTTATTTGGATATATGATGAGTTGTCAAATGAACAATGATTGTTTAATGGAATGATGGAAACCCTCTCTGCTGTTATGAAAGCAGGAGAAGGGCAGAATAAGATTTATCTTTCTTACACGTCTCTGAAATTAAAGCTTTTCATGATTTCAAAACGGCTATCAACAACTTTGGTGTTTACAGCAAAAGAAATATTCCTCTGGGGACATGACATGACCTTCAGTTGGGGATGTTTTCGTGTTTTCTTACCAAAATGCTTGTGACCCCTAATGAAGACCTTCAAGTTTACAAATCATTTTTTGTAGTGATGATCTCAGTCGAAGCAATTTTCAGTATTAACCTTCATGAATAATGAGAAGAGTCACTATTAAAGCCTAGTTAGACTACATTGAAAGGCCTTGGAATATGAAAATGGAAATTTCAAGGCCGGGAAAAGTTTTTGAAATGTAAAACCAAAAAACTTCAGAAAAGTTGCCACAGAAAAACTTGAGTATTAGAGTATATGAGAGAAATATCTTTTGTCTCACATTGATTTACTCAGATACTTGTTGTTGTTGTTCCAATCCAGCGATGTTAGTTTTAGTTAGATATATGCTTGGAAAGTTTTAAAATGTATTTCTCTGTTTATTATTCATTTAAAAATCTGTATGAACCCTGAATTAAGAGCAGAGACATTGCTGAGGACCCACAGTATATGTTCTGTGTGTGTGTGTGTGTGTGTGTGTGTGTGTGTGTGTGTGTGTGTGTGTGTGCGTGCGCGCACAAAAGCATCCGGTATGTATATATAATGAGGGATGATCATTAATCTCTGTGCTCCTGCATATTTATCATCCTGTGATAGGAAGCTTGTGTTGTCTTTGTCTTCTCCTGAATGTTGTCGGCGAAATCAAAGACGTTCTGAGGCTGAACTGCTGTCTGAACTGATCCCATTCATCTGCCCTTTCTCAGGTTTATCATGAACTGTGTGTGTGTGTGTGTGTTCCCTTTGATCTTGGTACAGTGATGGCAGCGTGAGCGTGAGGCCTGGTAATGCAATAAGCCTCAGAGTCTTAGATTAGCACTTTGAAGCAGAGAGAATGTGACATTAGCATTCTGGGGTTCCAGCTTCATGTATGCATAGTTGCACATGCGTGTGTGTGGCTGCATAAATGACTTGCTTAAAAAAGATTCTACATTCGTACCACCGCCAAGGAGGTCCTGTGGGAGGTGGCGTTTGTCTGTTTCTCTGTCAGCAGAATTACACAGGAACTATGTGGCTGATTTTCCTCAGACTTGATGGAGGAGTGTAGCATGAGCCAAGGAGTAATACATGATATTAGCATATCATATGGGCATCGTTTGAGTTACGTCAGAATGACGGGTGCCGTCTTCAGCTGACGTACAGCAACACAACATACAGTGTGTGTGTGCTCTAGCGCCATTTAGTTCCCACAGGAAGTGATATTTGCTCTACAGTGCAGCATTACTCTTTTCCTTCATGCAAAATCCGCTCTTCACCTCGCTCTCGTGCTTCAGAGCAGCCGCACGCTGTAACATGCAATGGTGTGAGGGCCCTTCCGTCGGGCCCGGGCATGAAAGTGCCAGGGACCAAAAGTTTGCTTTGGCAGAGTTGCACACTCCTGCGTGCGTTCTAGCTGCAATATGAAGTATTTACTGTATATAGTGGTAATATGCTCCCCCTCCTTGATATCAGATTCCATGTTCCTCACGCTGGTTTGTTTTTAATTCTTTTCCCTCACTATAACAGGTTTTATCCTTGAAATGTCCTCGCTTCTAATTCCACTCATTAGTTTTCATTTTAGTTTATTATAAGAGTAAAACTACTCGTGTTTGATGAAGTTTTATCCTCCATCCTGAGTTTACCATCTTGCACTCTCAAAGCAGTCACAGGAGGTGAAAAGTCTTCTGGTCCTTTTCAAATCAATCTAATGATTGTTTGCCGCTCCAAGTGAACCACAGTGAGCTTTGTTGTTTTTGACACCACCAGACTGCCGAACCAAGGGTCAGTTCAACGCCCTGTCGTACCACTTCAGGGGACGGCGATCAGCAGAGCACAGCTACAAAGACAGCAGACCCCCCTACAGCAGCCAGAGGGACAGGTAACTCAGCACGGCAAATAGGTGGAGGCAATTATGTGTGAGTGAGGGAAGATGTCAGAGATCAGCTACTTTCCTATTTGTTCATCTTTGCAGCCCTGTGGAGGAATCTGGAGAAAGTCTCGTAAATGTTACTGTGACCTCCAAAAAACGCACTGACCCCTCAATCAATGACTTCCAAGACTTTGTCTCTGAGATGCAGAAGACAATCACAAGTTTACGAAAGCAGGTACGTATACACACACACACACACACACACACACACACACACACACACACACACTCTTATCTCTGCAGGTTTGCAGATGATCGGTTGTCAGAGCACAGCGTCTCCTGCAGCCTTTGTCTCCCTGTGTTTCTGTCTCTGGTGCGACGACTCTGTGCTGTGCGTTATTATAGAAACAAGGTTCCACTATGAGAATGAGACCATGTGAGATTATAATTTGAGGAATGCAGCGTTAGATCCTCATGTACTTTGCTCTCTCATTATAAAGGTTCGGTCCTTAATTAACAAACAGAAGTCACCTGATTTTTTTTTTGATTTTTTTGATTTTGACCATAAAAATGGAATTTAAGTGCCTCTGAGTCAGAATGTCTGACATTGTTTCTTTGCAGATTAAAAGACTTGAAGCCCGTCTGAGCAAGACTGACTGCACTGACAGTGAGGGACGTGAGCGAACAGATGGAGAACGCTGGAAAAACGACCCCTGCACCATATGTGAATGCAGAGTATGTTCACCACTCTTTTCCTCATGCACCTCATAAAGTTTTAGCACTGTGGGTGAGAAGTTGCTCTCTTAGGAGAATCTCCTAGCACTCAGCAGCGACCGCCCACCTTCACAATGGCTCCCCACGTCCGTTTTCCATTCAGTTCTTCCACTGACATTTCAGAAAATTCTTGACATAAAGAGTTGTACCCTAAAAACCAGATGAGCAGCAAATACAAAAATTCTGACCGCAAAAAAGTATTTGATTTGGTGCCAAAAGATCAAAGGAAAACGGAGAAAAAGGCAAAGATACAAGACAGTGGACTCAATCATCTTGAGATTAGAAACTAATCATTGCAAAGCCATCAAAATAACTACATTTCTTGGCCAACCGACCATTTTCCTGTTGCTAACTAAATCGTCACCGATGTCAGAAAACTGTAATATCAAAATACTTGATGTTTCATGTCAGAAAAAGAAAACTGCAGGAATCTTGAGAAGCTCCAGTCTGATGCACTCAAGGATTGTGGGTAGTGTAGTCATTGTCAACGATATCGCTAGTAAAAGAGCAGCTTCTACAGGAACAGATAACGTCAACCTTCGCGCTCAAGTTGAGTCGACCTCAGTTGATGGTGAAACGTGGACGTGGTTTTCCCTCCCTGTTTGGCTCTACAGGGGACAGGTCATCCTGCCGTCTCATTTGTATGCGAGCAGTCTACCCACATGCCCCAGTTTCTCTGTCTGGATCTCCTGCCAGTGTTTCACCTCTTGGCAGCACACTGCTCCTGGCACCAGAACTTCCCCTCGCTGTTTGTCTGCACCGGCCACTTCTTTGTCTTTTGTTCTTTATCTCTGCCACTTTTTCCACGCCAGCTCCTGGTAGAGGTGGCACGCCTCCATGCCAAACCAGGTCCCATGTCCCCGATAGTCCACTTAGTTCCTATCTCTCCCACTTAACACATCTGATAATACACCTGTCAGTTCCCAGTTTGGCTTTGGCTCCTTCTTCTTGGCTATAACCTTCCACGCCTCTCTGTAATTGGGGAATTTTTGTAATAATTACATTTGGCAGGCGGAGACGAGGGCTGTTTGGGAAAGAACCATTTGGTTGAGGACATCATGTTGCTCTAAAACAAAGCATGTCATTGTTCGGTTTAGCCATGTCATCATCTTGCTAGTGACTCTTCATGGACAAAACTTTCCAATCTTCCAAAACAAGACAAGAGCCAATAAAATAAGTGATCTGCTCATAACACACACATGCAGATCCTTCATTCGTGCATTTACATTCATGTCATCTGTTATGATTAACGCGCGTCACATCAATCAGCTCCCTGGTTTTTAACGTGGGGGAGTTTCCTTTTCACTTGCTGATGTTCAGGCTTCAAACAGACACAAAAAAACCTGAAGAAGTCAGAGTTTAAAAAATGGAAAATCTGTCTTTTTTAAGACTGATTTATAATTGATGGCTGTCAGATGATCAGTTCTTGTAATTGTGATTAATCTGTTCACATCAATAGTTGATCGCGATTGTTGATCTCACGTATGTTCAGTTGTTCAGCCTGTAGGTGGCAGACTTACAAACTTGGTAAAACTTAAAATAATAATCTGGGCTTTTTTTTTGCTTAAATCACTGAACTCTCTGGCCTTTTACTAATTTGAGCCAAAATCTTTCTCAGCAAAGATGGAAAATAATATCAAATTACCAGTAGCCCACCATTCCATCATATTAATTTATTGTGCAAAGTAAGAAACTGTAGTTTAACATAGCCGATATAAAATCAACGTCATATTATTTTTATGACGACTTCTAAACAAATTTTCTAGAGATCATGTCGTGACAATCAAAACTCAAAGTCACTGCAAAACATGGAAATTATCATTAAAAATGTGTGAACTCCGGAAGTGGAGGAGTATGATTACAGTTGCTTGATGCGGTTCCACACCGACCTGGATCGATACCTCCGGTCTCATCTGGTGAGGGTTACTGACCTGTTGGCTCATCTTTGCCCTGCAGGATGCCCAGGTGACCTGCTTCGTGGAGTCTTGTCCGCCAGCCGAGTGCAAACAGCCCGTCAAGCTAAAAGGCAACTGCTGCCCGGTGTGTCTGGACCAGGCAGACGCTGAGAAGCGGCAAAAAGCAACCACCCGCCACGAATAACCCTCAGGACCTTCCGACAAACACACTCCAGTGTCTGACACTCACACACTCAGTCATCCAGAGAGAGGATGAGACCCTTGAAGGTGTGCCAATCTGCAGCCACCGATAACCTCGATAGACCCAATAGCCTCATTTTTATTTTTTTTTTTTTGGTTAAATTTTGTATTAATTTTCTTTGATCAGGGGGAGGGGCTAATGCTTTTTTGTTTGTTTTTTGGATTGTTGCCTCCTCCGGGGCCAGCAGCCTGAGGCTCGATTTGAAGTCCACTGGCAACAAGCCAGCGATCACTAAATGGATTTATTTCTGAACCGATGGGTGGATGGATGGATGAATGAGTGGACAAACCTCTCCTCCCTGCTGGGAGTCCAGCGAGGCTTCCGAAGTGTAACAAACAGGCACTGTGTTTCCTCTCCTGCGACTAACACTCGGCGACGAAGCGCAGGGCCCAATGCCATCGACGCGCAGGAAAGGGAAGTAGATTGAGAGGAGGCAACCGTTTTGTTTTCTCACAAAATTTTCTCAGGTTAGAGATGCCGAAAACTGGTGCTATTTTACCCCTTTTTTATGAATGAATTAATCACTAAATAAGAACCTTCAAAGTATTGTCTTTTGTATGCGAAGCAACCTATGTACGCTCGATATCTGCCTTTTTATGCTAAATCACAATTGAGAGGATCATTTTATTCAATCTAAAAGACCTTTTTATAAACAGTTAGTTCATCTTTTAATATAAGATGCTTTATATCATGTTATAAAAGTGTATTTCTCTTCCCTATTTTGTATAAAAAAAAAAATGCTTACGTATGAACATAATGTGAAGCCCTTCGAAAAATGTTTGTAATGCAATAGAGATGTCTACTGATTTCTGCTCCTCTATCCATGAACAACTTTTTCGTTAACTTACGTAATGTCTCTGCTGGCCTGCGGTGAACTTGGGTGAGGCGGAGCCATGTGGCCCTCCCCGCTGCCAGGACACTCCAAACCAGCTCCTGCACTGTTGGTGCTCCTTTCAAAGTTTCATTTTGCTTTCAGAAAGCAGTGAAATCGTCGTCATTTTTATCACTGTAATATTGTGAACTTTGTCCCAGTCTTCTAAAGCCAAATGTCTGATTTAGTAACTTGTAAAATGACATAAATATCATTTATCTATCTATGAAACTGTATGAATGAGGTCAGGATTTATCCTGTGGTACTGCTACATCTACCACAGCAGTATTTTTCTTCTTGCCTGCTCACAGATGTTCTTATATCATTATATCGTCTTTGAGTCCACAGACTACACACAATTGAAGGACTGCTACCGTTACTATTCTCTGCTGCTGTGGACCTGCAGCTTTCTGTCTGCAGCGAACACAAAGACAAGCTTGCATGCATTCCTTTGTCAAGCATCCACTCCTCCTTTTCCATCTGTGATCATGTGAGTCCAGTTTTTTGGGGATATTTTGCCCTGTGAGGACCGTCTTCAGTATTGACATAGATTAGAAGTGATCGTCCGTCTCATGTTTCTTTGCCATACTGGATTTTTTTTTTTTTTTTCAGACCGGGGTGACGTCATTCAGCCGAGCATGTGTGGAGCGCAGGCTTCTCTAACCCTCTGACCCTCATTCCGCTGTAATGGAAGCCATATGAGAGGGGAAGCAGGGTAATGTTGGAAGGGCGGGGATGATTGGGATTCAGTGTCAATCAAAACAAGTCTCTACCATACTGCTATTGTGTGCAACCAGACAGATTTATTCCACTTACACATGTACTGTACATAGACAACTGCCACTCATTGAACTCCATGCACTGGCTCACTTAGTGTTACATAAGTCACGTGTTTGTTTTCCTGTTTTGCTTTTGCTTCTTATTGCAGCGAAGCAGCTGCAGTGATCCATTGTTTTCTTTATGTGGTAACGTCCTGAGCAAGCATCTGTCACTGAACAGAAATAATACTGTCCGGAATGTTCCATTCAGTTCAGAGATGGCAGTCACACTGGCAAATTGGTATCATATCATGTGTTTAAATATACTGGACAGGTTTGTACATCAAACTGTGTGTTTACAGTTGTACATTTCTCTCTTTCATTGCTCCAGACACTAAACGAGTATGTAGTCATCCTACTCTAACATGTTACAACATGTATGTTTTACTGAATGTAGTATTTTGATAAATTTTCATAAACTTTGTGTATGGGTGAGTGTTTGTGTGTGTCTCTTTATCTCCATAACAGCATAAATGCATTTTGGCAAGTGTCCCGAGGCCTGGCTGCCAAAGCACTGTGAGATCTCATTGTTATCAGTTGGAAATATTTCTATTGTCTTTTTTTTTATATATATATATATATATATTATTTTCTGTTTTCACAGTTCTTTTATTCCCCTTCGAAAATAACTCCCAAGTGTCAATGGAATGCACTGCTCTGCAAGACTGAACATGCTTTACCAACACTGTCCCTGAACAAGCGGTCAATGTGGAAATACTAGTAACTCTCATGACATTTGTATTGTATGTTTGCCAAAGAATGGTTTGCACTGTAATGTATGCCTCTCAACCACCATAATAATAATAATAATAAAAAAAAGATAAGCCACATTTGAATTACAGTCATACATGTTCCTGTCGGTTCTTTTTGGCAGATTCGACCAGTCGGGAAGATGTAACCTTTTATCAGCTCGTAAACTCTCCCCCGTGTGTTTTATTAATACCGTTTATAAGTGTGAATATTTTATGAGGTCATAACTTTCTAGCTCTACTTTGTTAATAGGTCACGTTCCTCCCGGAGAACCCAAAGTGCACACTGATACTTGTATTCGTGGACTCTCTGACTCTTCCTCTCGGTGCGCGTCGCGCAGCACCAGGGAGTTGAATGATGTTTGCAAGGTGAGTGATGTCAGCCACTCCAAGCCTCAGGAAGATGTGATCTTTGTGTAAATTATGTGTGTTCTAGTGCAGCGTCTGCTGATCGCCAGGGTTCTGGCTTTACTATGAGGTACCGCTGACATTACCACTACAGGCTCCGCCCCTTCGTGCATTGCAGTGCTTGTTTGAGAGGTCGGGCCATGTGGTGTGTGTGTGACATCACAAAACTAATCTGACTGTAATCTCAGACAATCTCTCCTTCATCCTGTCTTTCTTTTTTCTTTTTTATATCTCTGACTCTCTGCTTTGATCTCTACATCTCAGGTCCTAGACCGGCACTTGTAGGCCAAACCTGGCCCATCAGTAAGGTTCAGTTTCAACCGCCAGATGTAAAAACAATGGTGGGCCTGGTAATACGTGTAAAAATGATTTTAAAGGTTGAACTGTGAATTACCGTTTGTCTTTTGTGAGGTAAAAATGCTCTTTTAACAGGAAAAATTCCTGAAATGTCTTCATTATTTGATCAGGCAGCACAGCGACGCTGCAGTCTGACGTTTCAGGTGAAGCTCGCTGGGCGGCTGCAGTTCACTTCTTTCGTTCCCCTTTTTGTTCCCCTGGTTCTGATTATTTCAGCCGACTGTCAGCGCACCAGTTGTGTGCATATAAATTGGGAAATGTGTTGCTTTTACGGATAGATCGACTTAAAACACGGCGTAACCCCGGCTCCCCACCTTTACTTCTGCTTCCGCCCATCTCCTCTTCATCCCCTTGTTTTTCCCCTCCATCTTCACCCGTCTGTACTCCTCCCTGCAGACCCAGCGCTGGCAGTCGTGGCAGTGAGTGGATGGAGGCCCTGGAAAGACAAATGGACCAGGAAATGAGGTTTCCAGTGGCTGCACTGATAAAAACCTTCATCTTCTAGCCAGGCAGGAAAAGACATTATCGCCCTGACAACCTACCTTCCGTACTTATGTCTATTCCTAGGAGATCAACACATGAATACAAATACATGCATCTCCTTTAGGTTGTTTTGTTTTGCTTTTTACATGTCTGTGAGGTTGCTGCACAGTTTCCTGTCCCTTAGTCCAACTACATCAACAACAGGTTGAAACGTCTTCTGTTTATCTTGGAGAAAGATGGACAACCTGATTATTTAAGTAAGGAAATGCTGTGGGTGTCTGGAGGTAAATGTAGGAACACGCACATGCACATGCACGGGCTTGTCTACAAACCATCTATCAGTGCGCAAATGTGCCATATTCAACTGAACCTCTTCACTCACTTCTAGATCTGAATCCCTATCCTGTACTTTCCAGATCTTGTCTGTAGGAAAGAGGCAGCGGATTGTGGCTTTCAGGGTTTGGACAGGACGCAAGCCTGCAGCTGCGCAAGCCTGGCGACCCAGCAAGCCACTGACTTCTCACTCATCATGTACTGGAATTTCATTTAGGCAATTGGCTCTCCGCGTTGCACCTCTCACTCGCCAAGGCGGGGAATTCTTTCCCCTCGCGAATGGAACGTCACTCTCATTTCCAGAATGAGGCGGATAAAAGGGAGAGAAGTGGTGTCCCACTGGGGGAAAATAGGTTTTGCATCCTGGCATTCAAAAGGACTGCAGAGATGGCTTGTCACCCCCAGTGTGTGGGAAATGTCATGAGATGGCCTCCCGCTAGTGTTTTTGACTCCGACACACAAGCCCACGGAGCTCCTAGTGCAGGTGTTCGCACAGGCACTTCTACTTTGTGTAAAACACCTTGGGAAGGTTTCTGTCTCACCTGCTTGGACTCACAAACAATGACTGCAAGCTCTCAAATAACTTAGACTGAATACTTGTCTTCTTTTTTTTCGTGTTATTTTCTTAGTCGTCAGGCAGAAACATGGTAGCGGAGGTACTTAGCTCTTGACCAACGTCTTGGAAAAATGAACGGAACAGAGGGATCCGAATTGTTTTCCCTATGACGAGCAGGTACATCGAGCGTGATACCAGACTTCCAATTTGAACCCAAAACAAGGTATTTTCCGAGCCCCTGGTGTGTTGGTGCATAAACCCAAACAGACGGAAGAAATGTCAGTCAAACTCATGACAGCAATTTGTGATGAGTTGATAGTTAAAGGACACTTTTTTGGGCAAAGTATCGTTTTACTAGTTTACAAACTGGCTTCATCTTGAGGCCTGCGGTGATGTGTCTGGTATGAGATGCCTTATCTGATGGCCAGCTGGATAGGAGCGAGATGGACTGCTTGATCTTTTCCTAGACAGCGATGATATAATCTATGAATGCTCAGTGTAAAAACCCAAAAAAACCCAATCCTGGTTAATTGCCTGCTTACCGGGACCCTCCCAGGTGGTGCTACAGTCACTGAGCTTCAGACTCCTCCTGACAGGCGACTGTTGTTCTTAAAATTCCCCGCTATTTTCTGGTTTTAATCCCTCTTACCCTGTCAAAGTTCTTTTCAAGTCACGGCGAGGAGGTTTAATCACTCTCGTGTCAGGAGCAGCTGCTTATTTGCCCCGTTTTCACAGTAGTTACATCACCCGTTTGAACCCACGTCGACCCGCATCCATGCCCATTGGTCTCACAGAGTAAATGTTTAGTAGTCAAGGAGCCGTTCCTGTGTGCGTTTGCTGACACAGACATGGATGCACCCATAACAATAAGAGAACTGGACTAGGTCCAGGTCAGCGGTCCACATTCCTCACCACAGCCCCCCAACAAGAATTTGTCATGCTATCTAAGAAAATATGTGAGAAATGTATGAATGCGGCTCTGTCGATTTTATCTGGCTGCATGTGGGTGAGCATGCTGGTCCCAACCCTCCACCATCAGTGCAGTGGTGTGTTGGAGCGTCCTGCAGACTCTGTTTGGTCAAGTGTCCCCGCCTTCACCAGTATTGTTTCCAGATGTATCATCCGGTTCTATGTGAGTAAGAGCGCTCCGACAGAACCTCTGTACACTGCTCAGTCATTAGTCTTGTAATGTTACCACTCGCTGCTTCCAGAGACGCCATTTTCTACTGCTCTGTTTTACCAGTTGGCATCAGCTGTGAGAGCCTATCAGGAGTTGGGAGCTAGCAGATTGGTTGATTACTTTCTAATTTCTCAGAGTGGGAGGGGCCCAGACGTCGCCGCAGGACTCAAATCTTGAGCTCACGAGGTCCGGATGGTCTCACCAGGCTACCAAGACTCACCAGCTGAGCTGTACATCTGCAAGCCGAGCGAGCAGTCATGACTTACCAACATTAAAGTGGCGGTAAGAAAAGAAAGCTCCCTAAATTAGATTCCTTTGACTTTAGTAGAAACATTCACCGGCCCACTGAAGACGCCCCCCCCACCTCCTGGGCAACAGCAGTGCAGCAGTTCAGCTGACCTCAGCAGTGGTGTGTCAACAACCGCGCAGCAGGTGACATTAGCGTAGCATGCTAGATTTACGATAGGACAGCATAACCATAATATTGGACGGTTGTGTCCTATATTTTAAGAAACGCGGGACTTGTGTGCAGCCTCAGAAGCCCCCGTGATGGAGGTTTTGCTATATCCGATGTTTTTACTTCATTACAGATGTAGACATGTTCATGGTAGACAGGACGGGCTGGAGTCAGCGTGCGACGAGCTGAATACATGTCGCTGACCTTCCATGCCTGCGCTCCTCCTCTCAGTCCCTGATGTAATTCTCAGCTTTTGTTTTTTCAAACTCCCAGCGTTTAAGTTTCACTAATTCAATTTACAGCTGTAGTTCAGCGCCAAACAGAGTGCTACATTTGACCCTTCTCTCCCTGGGGGCTGGGGGAGGTGGCGGGTTCTCTCCCCCGTATGAAATATAGCAAGCACATTTTCCCAGGTCTTTTCATTGTAATTTCCACAACAGAACATGACCTGTCGCTGCAATATGGGAAAACAGGTCAACGAATCTATTCTCCTCAGTGACATCCATACATAGAGTTCAGATGCGTGCAGACTGAAGGGAGGAGGAGGAGGAGGAGAGCTGGGCAGAGGTTCAAGAAGAACACACAGACCCTACCAAGTAATTGTTGCTGATAGAGAACCCTGCTAATCTCATGTGAGGACTGGCTGAGCGCCTCGCCGGCGGAAGACTGACTGGCAGATGGGATGAGTCAGTGCGTGACTGACTGATGGGCTCGCAGGTTGATTTGCCTGCATTCCTTGGTGGAGACCAGCGGGGTACAGTCTGACCCAGCGTGATAATCCCCTCGCTGCCAGGACCCCTAATCAGCTCTCCTCGAGACCTGAAACCAGCTAGCTAATGGTGGTGGGGGGGGTGAGCCAACCTGACGCAGTAAAGGAATGTTCACACGCAAGTACACAACCACGCCGGCACCACATCTGTCTGCAGAGGCAACTATCTTTAAATGAACCTGCCCCAGATACGCTCTTAAAGGGAGGGTTCACCCAAAAATGAGGATTCTGAAGCGTTTTGAGGCCTAAAAATCTGCACCCAACCTTCCATTGGCACGAGGGAGGGAAGACACTGACTGACGGTGTATTTTTTGGGGTCGGGTGAATTATTCCTCTAGCTTCCTATTCAACAAGTGCTTTAAAAAAAAATCAAAACTCAGACTAAACGGCTTAATCAAACAGGAGTTGTTGTTTTCTTCTTTATAGGGAGACAGTTTGTGACTGTCAGCGGCGCAGCGTCGATGTCGGCCCCCGAACAGACCACAGCTTCTCCCTGTTGTGATATTCAAGATGCAAAATAATCTCTTTCAGTATGGCTGCACGCTCGCGGTGCATGTCATGTCCTCTAACTGTAATATAAATGAAATATACGCCAGTTGTACGTGAGACGCCAAGTCATCAAGCAGACACAGAACCGGGCCCAGCGCCGTTGACCTCTGAAGCATTCGTATTACTCAATCTCTTCCACATGCGAACCTCATCTCAACTAGCTCAGCAGGCTGTGTGGATATAGAATATGAACTAAGTACCATCAAAATCACTTCATAAATTTTCTTCCCAAGCTCCAAAAATCGATCTTCCAGGTCGCCGACCCAGAGCAGAATCCATCCCGTCTGCGATATCGACGTTAAATCATCGATCAAAGATCCGGGATGCGGCCGAGATGATTTCCTGAAGAAAAAAATGTTTTTCTTTCAACTGTTTCACATGGACTCGAGGAATTTGACTGAAAATTTCTCTCTGACGCGTTCAGAAAAAGTTCCACTACCCTGCCAATGACTGGAGGAGAATCCAGGGTCCAGGACCACGAACGGATTCAGATCCTCTCCAAAAGTCACTTTGGCCCTTGTGATACTCAGGATTGTGAGTCATCTCTCCGCTGGAATTCACCAAAATCCTCCCTTCAGGTTCCGTTCTCCTTATATCGGTCTGCTAGCAAAGTGCATGATGGGATGCAGTGCCCACGGCATCATGGGATTGAAGTCAACTACATATTTGGTAAAATAGCTTCTCATATTTTCAGAGTGCACAGCTGTTGTTTTTAAGAGAGTGACTGTGGCCGGCAGTGTCCAGTCCTCCATCGGAGACGGACACCTGACCGCTGCACGATGGAGGCGAAGGACCAGACAAATGACGCCAAAGTAACTCGACTTGACTAAAAGGGTTCAAGTTCTCTGAGTGAAAATATGATCTGAAAATAAACACAAGCACACAGCAAAGCGTGTGCGTGTGTGTGTGTGTGTGTGTGTGTGTGTGTGTGTGTAAACAGCCGCTCTCTTTGCTGTGCCGTGCTGTTGGTTGCAGTCTCCATGGAGACGATATAATCAACACCTTTGCTTATAAGTCAACACCTCCTGCAGCTGCCGCGCCATGTAAGACCTGTGCAGTCGTAGTTCCTCTTGAAAAGAACAACAAATCAACCACAGCAAATCCTGAAAAGCTGGTTTGCCGGGTCAGGGGTCCCAACCCGGGCCGGACGGCTGCTGGAGGACAGGAACCAACACCCTGGGCGTGTTTTACACTCCGGGGAGACACGGTGATTACAAGTGTGTGTAATTTGTTGTTGAAGCTCTGAATATCAAACCATTGGAAACTTGACGATTAAGTAAAAAAAAAAGTGTTTGTTGTTGTTGGCTCGACCATCCCAGCGTGACAGCAGGCAGCGATGTGAAAACACACCCACGGGTCATGAAATGGGCAACGCACACACACACAGACACACATCCAACTATTCCAGCTTTACGTTCTTGATCTTTTTACCTCACTTCCACATACATTGTTTTACTACTGGACTGCCTGGCACTCTTACCTCAGGATGACAGACCTTCCTCTTTGATGTTTCCCTTGTAAGAACAAAGATGCTGAGTTGAAACAAAAGGACCTCTACCCTCGATTGTTCACCAGCATCTGGCAAAGACCTTGTTCTGTACACATGAAGGAGCATACAATGAACACACACACACACACACACACACTTCCCTGCGGTACCTCAACAATATACCACAGTGCTGCAATAAAACCCTTCGGCAGCGACGACAAGCGAGGGTGAATCACGAGCTAATTGCAGTGCAAGATTCAAAGCGGTGACATCATCATTAAACACCAGATGTTTACATGAACACACTGGAAGGTGGTTCGTCTGTCTTCACAGGAAGACCCCTCCGAGTCAGGGCGGCGCCAGAGATGGCACCCGCCGCTACATTGTTCCGGCACTGCCGAAACATGTGAGGCGCAGTTAGGTGGAATGAGCCTGGGGGCTGAGGGGTCTCTAAATCAGCACAGTAAAATGGTCTTTTACAAGGCGTCATTTCTCCGAAGATGAGCGGTCGTAGATCACCTGGTATCACTGTAATTCCTGACCAGAGGCTGCAATCCTGTGGTAGCGCCCAAATCTTTCTAGGCACGCCTTCATTCCTCGACGTGTCACAAAATGTGTCGCATGTGTCAGATTGTTATTATGGTGGTGGAGACGTCCTGAGACGACACTGGTTTAAAGAGCCGTCAGCTAAAAAAATATGGCTGTTCGAAAATTCCCTCCTCTGTCCACGTCAGCCTGCTTTTGCTAAAGGAGCGCACCGACTGTTTGGAAAATCCAGCAGATCCCCGTCTCTCCCCTCAGGTGCTTCACAGCTAACTGGACAGCCAACTGCGAGTTAGCTTAGCTGCAATGAATGCTAGCAGTGGTGTAGTAGAGAAAGATGTGTCAAAAAAAGTCATCGGAAATTAAACTGAAATACTCCGATTCACTCCAACTCTCCTCTTCCTGGAGAGATTCTCATGTCAGCTGCTCTGACCTTGAAGTGGAAATGACAAACGGCGCCAGCTGCAGGTCAACGCTGAGTGTAAATCCCGTGATAAAGATGGCGAGGAGTTGCCAGTAGTCAGCCAAAGATCGTCTGTAAAGCGTGTATTTGTGTTTGTGTAACTCCAGTCACTCCTCAAGGGCGATGGCGCTTCTCTCTAGTGGATTGGTGGCGTTCATTCTCCTGCTAAACTTTCATTTAAAGCAATAATTTAAGAGCATCGATCTACCAGTTTTACACCAGGACCTTCTGAGTTCAGATGAAGTGTCTTCTGCCGACCGTCTGGCAGAGTCGGACGCTTCACTGTTGTCATCTCGACGCATGTCAGATTGATGTTTGATGTCTTCTGCTGTTAAAATCACTTGATTGGCGTCGGTATCGGCGGCAGATATCTGGGGGAGTGACCTCCGCAAAGATGCTGGGATCAAACCTCTTCCAGGGATTTTCCTACATTTCAGACGAGCAAAGAATCATAGTTTCATAGCCAAACGTGTCATCGAGAGAAGCTTTTGCGTCCCTCGGTTCCTTGTCCTGGTTTTATAGCTCATAACTACCCGACTGCAGGCTGACGTTTTCTACTAAAATAAGGAGAAGGCGTGTTTAGTTTCTGATTCATTAGTTGGACAGAAGCACGACTCCAAACACACCCTGATGTTGGAAGTTTTGTTTAGCTCATCAACCGTTCAGCTGAGCAACAACGAACGGCCTGCGTGTTCCCGACGCCCCGAGGAGGTGGCGTGCTAGGTCTGAGGGTCTGCGGTCGAGGGGTCGAGGAGTCTGAGATGCCAGTACCTCCAAGATCAGAGTTAGACCGAGGTTAGACATGATTCTGTGAGGTCCTGCTACACCAGCCAGCCAGCGGCTCCTCAGGCCCTGCGCTAGAACTTTATAAATCTGAAAGAAACATCCTCAGGAACATCTTCACCGACCTGTGCCTGCAGGGGGAATCACAGAATCTGGAGCAGTCCAGAGCAGCCACCAAACTGTGAAAGAGAGGCGGCAACATGTGTCTTAGCTTGAGCTTTGCAATGGTTTTTCTGAGAGGAACCAACAAATCATTTTTGTTCAAAACCAAAATGTTAAACTGCCCATCTGTGAACATTTTAGCATTCTTGCCCAAATCTTAATCGGCAAAACGGTTGCTTGTCAACACGAGCGAAAGACGAAAGCCAACAGGAGCAGCCAGTGTGACTGTCAGCTTCCTCTGCAAATCTCTCACAGTGTATTTCACCACATTTACTACTGTTTTAAATAGATACATCATATGTGTTTGAAAGTACTGCACATGCTCTCTCTCTCTCTCTCTCTCACACACACAGGGTTAGAAACAGATGTCTTGGTTGGTTCTAACTCTTCCTGCCTACATCGACAGTTTATGACTGCTCAGGTTGGCAATGCCAGCAAAAGTGATGTGTGTGTGTGTGTGTGTGTGTGTGTGTGTGTGTGTGTGTGTGTGTGTGTGTGTGTGTGTGTGTGGAGTGGGGGGGGGCTAGTGGGCAGGTGTTGCAGGAACAGATGTGTAAAAGGAGCGGGAGCTGTAAGAAGTTGTCAGCTTGTGTTATGTTGCGTAATAGAACTCAAAGTAGCCCCATTAATCATCAAATGTGACAAATGAGGGAATTATTGACGTGAAATGTGCGATTGCGATTGCCGAGCAGCCCTCGGGCGCGTTCAGACCTCTCGTCTCGCGTTCAGATGAATCCAGACTGTGTCTCGATCCAGCTGAGTTCAACCGCTCTTCACATCTGGCGTTCGAATGTGTCTAAAATGTGTCTCGGGTGAAATATCAATATGATTGAATTACTTTAATTGGCTGGAGCTTTGTAAGCATTGCAACAGGTGGTCCAACACACATTCAAAATACATTAGCAATGAATCAGAATCACCTTATATAAAGATCAGCAGAGTGTGTGTGTGTGTGTGTGTGTGTGTGTGTGTGATAGATGTGCGGTGTGGCAAATATTGCAGAGGGGGAGCTGAGGTGCTCCAGCACACATGTTGGAGCTTGGAGTGAGCTTCAAGGCAGCGGAACAAGACGGCCAGCAAACGGACCGGGTGGGGCCGTCAGGACGGGATACTGGAAGCAAATGGTTGCAATTAATACCCAGCAACACCTTTTCATGCATAATACAGAACACGAAATGTGAAGTGTTTTATCCATCAAGTAAAACATTAAAACAAAGCTAACTGAGGACATCCAGTGGCTGAGAAGGGAGCAGCAAGGCTGCTCACCCACTTCCTGTTATGTAACGCAGCACAGACTGTAGTTCTCTTCCTTTTGTCCAGGGTGGAGATTTGATTGGCTGTCCCGTCCAGACACACAAGCATCCACTCTCCACTCTCCCTCGCAGCCCGCTCTTGTGGTTCATCGGGTGTTTGTTGGTGGGACCGCGTTCGCAGCTCAGGCGTACTTGAACAAAAGATGCAAAACACGCTTTTTTGTCTTGTTTTTTTTTTTTTTTTTAATTCAACAAGGAGGATTTGACTCATGGTGACAGTGTAACCAGCCAGTCCTTCTTATCCATCTGGGTTGGAGAGTTTTAGGACAGAAAAATAGGTCACTGATGCCAGGCCTCATGCCAACACGTCCTCTCACTCGAAATCTGTCCTCTTTGTGCACCACAAGAAAGGAGCCTCGCTTGACCTACACGCAGATTTGTTATGTGTGTGAGCAAAGCCGTGACGTTTCCTTCAATGTGTGCGTGTGCGTGTGGATGTGGCCTTACTTTGCGTGTTTCTAACTGTGCTGCTGGACTTTTTTTTCCTCTCCAATTTTCTTTTCTGGATTGTCATTAAGAAATAAACTCTCAGAGGGGTTGCATAAAGAAACCGTGAGGTGAGGAGCAGCGTTGTAGTCAAAGACTGAAGTTCCCTCCCAAAAAAACTCCGTTATTGTGAGGTTTAGGCGCAATTCACGTGCCGTCAAAATGACAGTTGCTGACAGGTGAAGTAAACAGGACTACAGAGGATTTTGAGGGCATAAAACATCACGGGACAGAAGAGAGGAAGAAATGGAGCTGCGCAGCGGCGGCCAAGTCATGTGACTTGCACAGTGTAGTTAGTTTATACGCATTTGCGTACGTATTTACACTTCCCAACTCAAGCGTTGCTCACTTCTAGCTTGTGAATCAAAACATTTCTGCAAATCGTTGTTAGCCACAGGAGTTTATCTTCTACAACAAGCTAGCCGGCAAAACACCCCGCAGCTCTCGATGTGTGGCTCAGACGAAGGTCGCGCAAACACAGACAACCCACTCTTGAGGACGCACGGTTCAGCCAGACGCACTTTTATTGAAAATGATAAAACCGTTAAACAGCCTTGACAGAGAAATGCAATGAGATCATTTTAAATCAAAAATCTATAAAAACAACAAGACCAAACTGTTCTTTGAAAGTCGAGATTAATGTGTGGCTCTGGGCCCCCGGTGGTGAGTGAAGGTACTGCTCTCATCAATCTATCTGTGACACATGTACAACGCTGTCATGCCTCAGTGGATTCACTGTTTGACAAAGAAACTCCTCACCCCAACTCCTTTGGTGAGGAACTAGAAACACGAACGCATCAGCAACGCACAAACAGACTGGAGAATTACAGAAACCGCCTCCCAGCAGCGCTTCAGCATTTACAAAGATGAACTCTTTATTTTATTCATCACAAAAATCCATTTTGAGCCTCACTACACCAGACTCAGACACCCAGATTCCGGCTCAGGGCGGACCACGTTTCAAGCAGGCGGTTGGATCGTCGTCATCCCCCTCAGTAGGATTCGTCCCGCCGTCACACACTGAACGATGATTGGTTGTTGGAGCCGTCTGAAGACTTGATGGCTGAGGTGCAGATGTCAGATGTCCCACGTGACGAGCGAGCAGAGGAGATGTACTTTTTGCTGAAGCACCACAGGTCCTTTACGATTTGCAAGAAATGGTTCCTGAACTTCTCCCCTGCGAAGGCGTAGAGGACGGGGTTGACGCAGCAGTGGAGGTAGGCGATGCTCCTGGAAATAGCCAGAACCTGCAGTTTGACCTTCTCTGCCTCACAACTCCTCTCCTTAAAAAGAACCAGAGTGTGGTCCAGCAGAGCCACGTTGTAGGGAAGGTGGCACACGATGAAGACCACCACAACCGCCAGCACCACGCGGATGGCCTTGTGCCTCTGGCTACTACGGGATCTCAGCAGGGTGCACATGATGCGGGAGTAGCACAGCACCATCAGGGCGAGGGGCAGCAGGAAGCCAACGGCCATTTGAAGGCTGGGAATCAGCACCTTCATCAGCTTCGCTGTCTCATTCTTGCTGAAAGACAGCTGACACACCACAGTCGAAGCCCCGGACTCCAGACTTTGCTCCTCAAAACGCTCGGTGTAGATGAACGAGGGCAGCGTTAAAACCACGGCAGAAACCCACACAGCCGAGCAGACGAGGTAGCTGTAGTTCAGGGTCCTCGAGCGAGCCCCGAAGGACCGTCTGGCCTGGACGATGGCGACGTAACGATCGCCGCTGATGCAGGCCAGCAGGAGCATCCCACTGTAGAGATTGATGCTGTAGGCTGACCTGAGCATCTTGCACGCAGTCGGACCCATTAACCAACTGTGCTGCTCGTTGTGTATGATGAAAGGCAGGGTGACCACAAAGATCAGGTCTGAGACAGCCACGTTGAAGAGAAAAACATCCGTCATCGTCTTGGCCTTCTTGTAGAAGATGTAGGTGGTGATAACCAGAGCGTTGCCGAGCAGGCCGAAGGCGAAGATGATGGAGTGCGCGCATGTTTGTGCGAAGACCTCTGCAGGGTTGGGGTCAAGGTGGCACAGGTCATCCAGGTATTCTGTACTGTACTCGTAGTCTGGAGTCACAGCAGTTGCCATTCTTAAGATCTGGAGGGAAAAAAACAAAACAAAGAAAAACCTTTAACACAAAACAGTAACAGAAAAATCACCTGAGGGGAAACAGGTGAAGAGACTTAAAGCTGAGGAAGGTGGAGTTGTTGTTGTTGTTGTTGTTGTTGTTGTTGTTGCCTCCCGCTTGACTTCATTGCAACTCCAGAGAGCAGAAAGAAGAAGCCAAGCAATGACAGCGAATGGCTCGTAATAAACACCAGTCCTCGGAATAATTCCAGGTGATGAGCCTGAGAATCATCGCATGCTGAGGTCACGGCGGAGTGATGCAGGAGGGAAAAAACAGCCTCTGACAAAACTCTCACCCACTTAGTACACGGAATCCCCCCCCCGTCAGCAAAATTTGCAGGAGCCGTGTACTCAAAGTTAAAGGTTGTGCTTTGCTCCGCTTCACCTCTTCCTCTGGTTGCGAGAAATGCAATTTCAGCAAGAAATTGCGTGCAAAGGTTGGCCGCGCGTGGTTGAATTCTCCTTCGATTGGCGCTGATAGGCTCCTTATCGGCGACGATCCTCCAGTGGCGTGACGATGAACGCAGCGGAAATGTATCGATGACAGGAGCTCTTTTGTCTCCTCTGCTCTGAATTCGCAGGTGTACCTGAGAGTGCTGCCACAAATAAAACGCAGTAAATAGCAGCTTTTGAGAAACCTGCGAGTCCACTTCCCCCTTTTTTTTGTTTTGTTTGCCCACCCTTTTATAAATAACAGACGTGATAGTGCGGTGATACGTCTGTCCGCAGCCCTTTCACTTCTCACAAGGTGATGCGATGCAGAGCTCATCGAGGTGTGGAAGGGGGAGAGTTTTCACACACAGCCCGGAGAGATCGAGCTGGGGACGGGCAGACGTCGCCTGACCGTGAGAACTTCAAACGCTCTGTCAACACGTGTCACCGGCACGACGACAAAGAAACGTCACAAGAAATCCAGAAAAGGAAAAATGAAGAAAGTCTTCAGTTCAGAATATGAATGAAGATTCAGTCGGCAAACTCAGTCGGATGCGTTTCCGTTTCAGCCTCTTCTTGAATCAACATCTGCAAAAGGGACCTGCGTTTCTTACAAACAGTTCCTGCCAAAACAAAACAAAACAAGATGGGCGTCACAGAGAAGCATCCCGTTCATCGTTCAAAAGTGAAATACAGAAGGTTCAGGTAGAGAAAGAGCGGAAAACTGCGCAGGAGCGTTTGCGTTAAAGCTCAGAAGAACGAGATGTTACGGGTTTTGATGCGCACAGGTGACCAGATGATGTGGAGGTCAGATCTGAGAACAGTGACGGAGCGAGTGAGAGAAACTTTTAGATTTTTATTTTTTTTTTGGGGGGGGGGGGTATTTAAATCATTGCTTACCTTCAGGATTCTTCTCACCTCAGCGAAGTTCTTTTATCCTCTGGATCCGATGTTGCTCAGTCAGAGGAGAAGCACCTGAAGGCCTCCAGAGTCTCAGCTGTCAGTAAAGACAGGGTTCAGCGGGGGAGGCTTGTGTTTCAAATGAATGCTTACAAAATCTCAGAAAGGAAGAAGATTAAAGGTGAAAAGTCTCTCAGGCTCGGCTTCTGAGCGAGCAACTGATCTTCCTGCTTTTGATGTGAAACTCTGGTGTTTTCAAGCCGCATTTGAACTCGGATCCTCCTTATCTGATGGTCCTGCCGTTCAAGCCTCATGGGTCTTTCCAGTTTTCTGTGACTGAAGAGACAAACCCCCATGCTTTGATCAATAAAACGGATTCATGTGGCAACATTTTGTATTTAAACGTAAATGAAACATCCCTTCTTACCGGGACCAACTTTTTCCTTTGTTTTCATGGTCTGCTTGACTCAAGAGGGGTCATCTCCTTAATCTGGCTGCCCTGCAGGCCAATGTGGACCATCGTAAGGTACAAGAACTCTGACGTACCACATCAAAGGTCCAGGGGGCTCAGTGGGAACATGTCTCGTCCAGAGAGGCCCGTAGGTGAGCCACCGTGATGCCAGGGCCCAGGACCTGCATGCACAACCCAGCGACACAAATCTCGTGAACTGTGGCGCTGAGAAATGATAAAATGTTGGTGCACAAACGTGACACCTACACCCAGCATCCGTGACACGTCTGCCTTTGAAACATTCTTATTTTCTTGCATTCATTGTGTAATTAATACATTTTTTTGCTGCTGATTTTATTCATTCGTTTTTGTTATAAAATTTCTTTAAACGTGAGCTGTTTTGCCCTCGTGATTGCTCTTCGTTCTTGTCGCTCTTTCTTCGTGTTGACACCTATAAACGTCCTGTAAGCAGCCGCTCAGCGCAGCTGTCGGGGCACCGTGGCGGTGTTCTCAACGGAGCTCTGCCGCCCTCTGGTGGCTGATGGTGGTCTTACATGAGGATGAGGGGAACGTTATTGAAAAGCCTAGCAGGGATAAAATAGTGACCATCTGGTTTGTGTACGAGGGGACATGTGGACATGTGGCCGACGTCTCCAAAAGCCTCTGGTCGGTGCTGCGGCACCATCAACTACAAACTAAATAAACGTGGCTGGCTCTCTCTGCATTCACAGCAAATGTAAAGTAGCTCTGGACATCTTTTTGTACTTAAAAGGCAAAGTAACGTTTTGGGGCTTCTTCTTTTATTCCATCGTCCATCGTCATCTTCCGCTTACTCCTACACATTACCCTGACGCCTATCCCAGCGTCTACGGGCGAGAGGCGGGGTTCACCCTGGACAGGTCACCAGTCCATCGCAGGGCCAACATACAGAGACGAACAACCATTCACACTCACATTCATACCTTCGGTCAATTTAGAGAATCAATCAGCCTTGTCCCCTCTTGATGTCTTTGGACTGTGGAGGAAGCTGGAGTACCTGAGAGAACCCACGCAGGAACAGGGAGAACATGGAGACTCACACAGAAAGATCCCGCGCCCGAGCCGAGACTCGAACCCGGAACCTTCTTGCTGTGAGGCCACAGTGCTGACCACTGCAGCACCGTGCAGCCCTCTTCTTTTATTCAACATTCCTATTTATAATACAATAAAAAAATAAAAACTTCTGTGGTTGTCGGTCTCTCAAAACTGCTGTGAAACTACACTGCAAACTACACTACCCAGTATGCACCTGCGCCACAGTATTGTGGGGTGATTGGCTGACGTGGCCACGCCCCCGGCACACTGCCCCCAGTTAGCCAGTTATCTGACATGTTTACGGAGGAGAGAGCCGCCCGGTGAGGGAACCAGAACCATGGCCGCCGTCGTGAGCATGAGCCGCCGCTTGTTGGACGGACGCAAGGCGAGTGTGACGCATTTCATCTTCGGGGGTGTGAACGGAACCACGCGGCCACAGTTCTCCGGAGCCACGCGCAGGGAAGATGAACTTGAACTTGGAGACTCCACCAACTTTGCCACGTCTCTAAAAAACCGGTCGAGACAGGTAAGAACGACCCCGGAACACCGCTCATAAGTCCATCCCGGGATTGTTCCGTTAGCACGAAGCCTGTCGGTGAGTTTCTGGGGGGGAGAGGGGGGTGGGGTTGTTGATGGAGGACCCCCCCCCCCAAAAAAAAACAAAACAAAACCCTTCACTCTTGTGGTTCATTTCCCTTATAATATGGTTCCAGGTTGAAATCCGGGTTCCATTGAAGTCAGGACCTTTGCAGTGTCCCGTGTTGATCACGAGCTCCTGATGTAACAGCAGCCCGCTTTCGGTGGTCAAAGGTCATGGAAGCTGTTGATGAATCCATACCCCCCCCCCCCCCCGCGCACGCACACACACACACACACACACACACACACACACACACACACACACACACACACACACTTGAAATACTTCGGGGATCCTGCAATTGTATTGTCTGATCACCATTTTCTTTTTAAATAAGCAACTTATGATTGTAGAATTTATAGAGACGCAGTAAATCTGAATATCTGAGCCGTTGGAAACGACAGATGTGTCGGCAAAAAGTGTATTTTTAGTTTTAAAGTATGAAGGAACGTGTCTGGAGCTCCCGGACGGGTCTCCCTCCTCTGGTACTCGCTGTATGAAGTCAGTGGCGCGAACAAAACCACCTGTCACCCTCCAGGGGTGAGGGAGCTGCTGTGGTTTGAGCCCGAGGCTGAAGCTGTTCCCCGCCCCGGGAGGGGGAGGGACCTGGTCCAGCTTCAGCCCAGCTGCTTGTCCTGATCTCCTTATGTACTCCAGGTGAGGCTACAAGAACACGACGCTCCCTTTTCGTCCTTCCTGACTGACAGCTTTGGCAGGAGGCACAGCTACCTGCGCCTCTCCCTGACTGAGAAGTGCAACCTGCGCTGTGAGTCCCTTGCTGCCGAGGTCACGTGGTTTCTAGTTAATATCTGACGAGTTTTACAACCAAAGGTGAAACAGCAACTCTTAGCGAGTGAGGTTCTTCTTCTGGAGACTCTCTGAAATGAGAGCAGCAGCACCTCCTCGTCTACCAGCAGATTTGTACGATGCATGAAAAGATATTAAATAAATGAGCTCTAGTTCATTTGGGTTGACTGTTGAAAGAAAGCATGTTTCTTTATATTTTTCTTGAATCTTATGGAGCTTGTTTGGGTGCAGTAATGGACCCTGTAGTGTTTTTAGAATCGTCCAGGTGATCTTGTTATCGGTTCCCCGTCAAAACCTACATTTAGAACAGTATGGGGAACAATTTGAGAACCTTTACTGAAGGATGGATGTCCAGTTACAGCATTTATTAGTTTTATTCATCTTCAGGTCAGTATTGCATGCCGGAGGAGGGGGTGAAGCTCACGCCGAGGAGCCAGCTGCTGTCCACCTCGGAGGTACTGACCCTGGCCCGCCTCTTCGTCCAGGAGGGGGTGGAGAAAATCCGCCTGACTGGAGGAGAACCCCTCATCAGGCCTGACGTGCTGGACATCATCGGTGAGGACCTAGACGAAGGATCCGTGTGGAGCAGTTCTAACTCATCATGTGGTCTTGTTGATGTCCGGTTAACTCACCCCGTGTGACAGAGATGATGGAGGACAACTGATACCTCCTGCTAGCCCTCGTGTGTGTGTGTGTGTGTGTGTGTGTGTGTGTGTGTGTGTGTGTGTGTGTGTGTGTGTGTGTGTGTGTGTGTCCAGGCTAATGGTGTTTCCCAGCATTCCCTTGGTTTGCCTCTGCCACAGAGGCTCACGTGTTTGTTGGACTCGCGTTAGAAGGCGACACAGTTGAACAAAGCAGAGAGACGTGACCAATCAGAAATGTCCTGCTAGGAAGGGAAGCAAAGGCTCCCAACTGAAGAGGAGCAGCGTTGTCACCTGACAGGCGCCAGTGTGACCTCACATGACTCTCGTTAAAGTTTACTGGCCTGGATTGGCAACAAACGGAGACAACAAGCTCACCAGATCTACTGGTTTTTCAGGTAAAAGTTTAGTTGTGGATCCCAAGATTCCAGTTTTGCTCCTTAAATGTCCCCCCGGTTTTCGGGGATGTTGCTGTGTTCATGGAGACACAAGTGGCAGCAGCTTAAAGTAGAAAACACACACTAATACAACGCACATACTGAGGCCCAGCGTGTGTGAGGAGGAGCGTCACCTGCCTGCACTTCCTGTTATAACATTAAGAGAAATTTCATCTAGAAAAAATGCTGTGTGAGTTCATTTGAGGCTCTTTTTGTGGGCGTTTGCACATTTCATACATCTGCGGTGTAATCCATCGTCCATCGTCGTCATCTTCCGCTTATTCTTTACTAGTAAGGGTCGCGGGGGGGGTGGAGCCTATCCCAGCATCTATGGGCGAGAGGCGGGGTTCACCCTGGACAGGTCGCCAGTCCATCGCAGGGCCAACATACAGAGACTAACAACCATTCACACTCACATTCATACCTACGGTCAATTTAAAATATCAATCAGCCTCGTCCCCTCTTGATGTCTTTGGACTGTGGGAGGAAGCTGGAGTACCAGACAGAACCCACGCAGGAACGGGGAGAACATGGAGACTCACACAGAAAGATCCCGCGCCCGAGCCGGGAGTTGAACCCGGAACCTTCTTGCTGTGAGGCCACAGTGCTGACCACTGCAGCACCGTGCAGCCCTCTGCGGTGTAATACTTGACTATAATACTTCCTGAGTTTAACTCTCACTTCTCCTTTCCTGGCGTCTCCTGTCCCTCTGCAGCAGAGCTGAGGAAGCTGGAGGGCCTGAAGACCATCGCAGTAACGACTAACGGCATGAACCTGGCCCGACTGCTGCCTAAGCTGAAGGACGCCGGCCTCGACCTGATTAACATCAGTCTGGACTCGCTCGTCCCGGCCAAATTTGAGTTCATTGTGAGACGAAAAGGTACGCAGAACACGCAGTATTTGAAAGGTGCAGCAAGGTTGAGATGCTACAGTGGCGTAGAAGCTCCTGTTTGCCTGCTCCAGAGTCATTCAGCATGTCTCCCTGCTGCAGGCTTGAAGGTCCTCGCTGCTGTCGTCTGTTGCCGTGTCTCTCCGGTCAGCCGGTTGGTGTTTGGTCTGCAGTCTCTGTGTAACACTCAGGAGAACAGTGTTTATGTAGCTCTACTGTCGCCGCTCCCTTTGTCTGTTCAGCCGCCGCCAGCTCAGCTATCGTTGGTGGCGTTGCAGGTTAATCCCAGCAGGTTAGAGAGGAAGGCTACGGACGGGGCGGTGACAGCAGGGCAGAGCGCCAGGTGGTCGGCGTGGCGAGAGGCAGGCACAGATGGACCAGCTGAGTTTAGAAAATAGAGGAGGCGGAACGTTCCAGTCTGTGAAAGAAAGCAAAGCCTGAGCCAGTTGGCCTCTACAACTCCTGTGTTTTTATGAAGTAAAGACATCAGATATTGTAGGTCGAGCTAGAAAAACCTTGTTTCATCGCCCTCAATCAGTTGGGCCTTTAAAAATGGTGCCTCTTCCAAAAAAGTGTGTTTTGCCTCTTCAGTAGTCACTAACGGGAGTCTCGAGCTCATGACAATCGATCTTCCCTCCTGCTTCACTTCCTTGTGACTCCAGAATGCAGAAAGAGGCAGCAACGTGCGTTTAGCTTGAAGCTAACGGAGAGTGATGGCTAACAGCAGCAAAACTGTGGGAAAACTTCAACCTTTCCCCTTCGTCTCTGTCTGTCTCTCAGGGTTCCTGAAGGTCATGGAGGGCATTGAAAAGGCCATTGAAATGGGCTACAACCCAGTCAAGGTACTGACTTCTTCATAGAACGTTTCATCTGCTGAAGTGAATCTTAGAGACTCACTGTTCACCAGTGTTCCTTTTTCAGTTGGGTTTTAAGATCTCGTTTGTATTTTGTTCTTCCCGTGGTTTCACATTCTGACTCACTCACTCCAGTCCTTTAAAATCAACCTGCACACAGAGAGACAGTTTTATCACTGAACTCCTGTTCGTGTGTTTTTGTCATTTTTCATTTAAAGTCTTGTCTTCTCTCCGTTGTCACTAGTTAAAATCATTCAACGTGACCTTAAGGATCAGGGACACGTCAGACAAATGATGACGTCATCGGTCACCTGCCTTTTTATGCAAAATGCGACAAAAGGATAACGAGTTAAATCGGTCACCATTGTTTTTGTTTTTTTGAAACATTAACTTGTTTTGCCCCAAAATGTAAGGGGCCGTTTTACATAGTCGGTACTGGTCTGGTGAGATTTGGCCTCAACGCCCCCCTGACAGACGGTCAAACTAACTGCGCTTGAACGTGACCTCGATGACAAGAGGGAAATAAACATTCAGCTGTGATGGAAAAACCCAACTTTGCTTCAGCCGGCTGCTCTAAAACCCCCAGATTGCTCTCCCTGCTCAACACGCTCAGCTGTCGCTGGACTCGGTGGAGAGTTGAATATGTTTGCTGCCCTCACTTAATGCAGCTGTCAGAACCCCCAATCACTCTCCAGGCTTTAATCGTCATGGAAAAACCTGGAAAAGTCATGGAAATCTGCTTGATACCCACACCTGCACATCAGAGTGTCTGTGAGTCACTTAAGATGGGCTGGGAACTTCCCAGTAACTTCCCAGTTTAATCGCACTGGTAAATTTGGACATCGATTTTTTTTTCTTCAGTTTATTTCTCGTATGTAAACAGGCTTTACTGAGGATGTACGGTCGTGGAAGTTCTTCTCACAGTCGTGCAAATGAGTTCATGTGGTGTCAATAAAGAGTGGGCAAACCTGTTGGGAGTTTTTGAGTAGAGTTGCACAGTCTTGATGTAAACGTGTGTACTGGTGTCCTGAGGACGTAGTTTTGGAGTTTCCAGCCTCAATGTTGAGACACACTGTTCTGGTCTATGTGGGACATGAGCTCAATGTTTGCGTGTGTGTGTTTGTTTGTGCACACTGCCCCCTGCAGGTCAACTGTGTGGTCATGCGAGGCCTTAATGAAGATGAGCTGCTTGATTTTGTGGCGCTGACGGAGACGAAGCCTCTGGAGGTTCGCTTCATCGAGTACATGCCCTTCGATGGTGAGCGCTCACTTTCCACTGTGAGGGTCTCTGTTTGACCGCCCACAGGTTCAACCTATGAGTGTGAGACAGAGACCGGACAAACAAGACTAGGAACTGTAAAGGTTCCAAGGGAGAAATGGAAGTGTTCCATCTATGCTAGATTGATGCTGAGCGTTAGGCTGCATCTCCCTCTGACCCCCCGGTGCCTCTTCTGTTCTCTGCAGGCAACAAATGGAACTTCAAGAAGATGGTGAGCTACCAGGAGATGCTGGACCGCATCAAGCAGAAGTGGAACAACCTGGAACCGATTCAAACTGGACACGCAGACACAGCCAAGGTCACTTATTCAGATGTTGTTGAGTTCTGTCACCGTCTAGAGGTGAACACTGCAACATCAGCATCATTTATTACTTCTCCAAAAATGTTTTCTGACTGCTGGACCACTCGGGACATTTTATCCACATAAGGGATAACACATGTTGAAGAACATGCCAGCTTTATAGGGAAGTGCGCTTGTTGTGGACGGACAACATTTGTTTTAGAGCCGGACGAGCAGCTGTGTCTCCAGACCCCCACTGAGCAGCGAACTGCTAGTTAGCTTTGCTGCAGTGAGCGCTAGCAGTGAGCAAGTAGAGAACGTGTACTTTGTGTGCCTCACAACAGACGTATCAGGTACCAGGCTTCAAAGGGCAGGTTGGCTTCATCACCTCCATGTCTGACCATTTCTGTGGCTCCTGCAACCGTCTACGCATCACAGCAGACGGCAGCCTCAAGGTGAGGATGAGCTGCCTTCATTCAAATGCAGATGTTTCTGTATTAATACAACACACACACACTCACTGTGGGTGTGTGTGTGTGTGTGTTGTATTGAACCCCTGTGCTGTCCGTCCTCAGGTGTGTTTGTTCGGTAACTCGGAGGTGTCTCTACGCGATGTGCTGCGTTCTGGCGCATCAGATGAAGAACTGCTGCAGATCATCGGGGCTGCTGTAGGCAGGAAGAAGAAACAGCATGCAGGTAGACTTACGGACACGCCTTTTAAAGTGATACCCCACCTCATGTTTTGTTTTTTCATTGCACGATGCACGTGCTGAGTACTTGAAGTCCAAATGCAGCATCTCTTAAACGGTCTCTGGTGTCTTGTTCATGCATCAACGTCGTGTTCCTCCACTGGAGCACTAGTTACCATCCTCCTCTTCCTCCTCCTCCCTCCCCAGGCATGTTCAGTATCTCCCAGATGAAGAACAGACCTATGATCCTCATCGGTGGGTGACTCAGCTGTACGTACACGTCCCTCACGCATGGTCTGTGACTGTTCTCACCATCTTTGCTGTGATTTTAGGACACACACACACACACACACACACATAGACACAGCAGTGAATGATGCACCTTCATCCAGACATGAATGACCTTGACGTGTCCTCTACATCGCACAGGCAGCCAGATGACCCTCCCTATTGTGTCCCGGCTAATGGTCCCCCTTTCTACGTGGCCCTCAGGCAACAGGCGAGTCCTGGACCCTGAGAGTCTTTCGTGCCTTCTAGACAGCACTGCTTCAGTCCCGGCGGCCCCTCTGTGCCGCTCTGGAGCCTCCATGAGTCCAGAAACCCACCATCAGAAACATGAGACATGCAGCCTCAGCACTGTAGCGCCCCGTCACTCCTCTGAGGTCGGTGTCCCTGTTTGTTACACTGAGACTGAAAGTTCACCTCCACAAATACACCTTAAGAGCCGCTTTGAAGAAGACGCACAAATCTGGGGTCCTGCAGCTTTGACAGGGGGCTTCCTCAGGAGCCCCGGAGCTTTTTGTACCCTGCTAATGAAGTGCAAAATCCGATCTAAGCGCGCTGCTCGGCTGTGCCACAGTGAACCTCCCAGCCGGGACCCTGAACCCAGGACAGACACCCCTGAAGTCCACCTGACACACACAGACGCTCAAGGCCGAGCAGCCATGGTGGATGTTGGTGGTAAATATCCCTCACGCCGAGCAGCCACCGCCTCCGCCACCGTCATCTTAGGTCCCGCAGCATTTCGCCTCCTGCAAGATAACCAGCTGGCTAAGGGGGACGCCTTGGCCGTGGCGCAGCTGGCCGGTATCATGGGGTCCAAACAGACCTCGGCTCTCATCCCTCTCTGCCACCCCCTCCCCTTAGACCACGCCGCCGTCACCTTCGAGCTTGACCAGCCGCAGATGGCAGTGGTCGTCACAGCAACGTGTCGCACCACCAGCAAGACGGGGGTTGAGATGGAGGCTTTGACCGCCGCTACTGTCGCGGCTCTGACGATCTATGACATGTGCAAGGCCGTGAGTCATGACATCATCATTACAGACGTGAAGCTGGTGAGTAAGAGCGGCGGGAAGAGAGACTTTCACCGCCATCAACCAACGAGCCGGACGCAGGAGGACTGAGCAGGACCTGGAATGGTGATATCTGTTCTGAAGGAAGCTGTTCCTGGTACCCTGATCCAGCAGCACTCTGGAGATGGAGTGACCATCTGAGTGGAGCTCATGTTGGGCTGCAGTACTGGCTGTTGGCACTAGAGGGCACTAGAGGGCTACACCTGGAGGCAAGTGAGGAACAGACGGTGGGCAGACAATCACTGGATGTGAAGATGATTCCATGACAAACGAAGGCTTGACAAGAGAATCAGAGCCGAGGAGAATGACATCATGATCTTTCCTGGTTCTGCTTGGAGACACCAGCTCTTAAAGGAACATTCCAGACCAGATCCAGACCAGCTCCCATCCTCTGTGCTGCATCAGGAGCTGAGACCCTCAGAGACCAGCTGAACGCTAGTTAGCTTAGCACAGTGAATGATAGTGAATGAGAAGGTTAGCATATAAAACTCGGGTTGTTAGGAAATAACTGAATATGATTAGATGTTGAAATTTTAGGACACATTTATAGCCAAACTAGTTTGTCAACCAGGTGCAGTGACATGGCCTCAGAGCCGACGACTGCTGATGCGCATCATGGCGCATCATGGCCGACATCATTAAGGCGGATGAGGAGGATCACTGGTGGACTAACCTAGATCCTGGTCTAATAGATACCAGAATACACAGAAGAGGAGCTGCAGGCTGTAGAAGCTGACTGTAACAGGATGGAGGTATGCTAACCTGCCCATCCACTATCATTCATTGCGCTAAGCTAACTAGTGTGGGTCTCAGCTCCTGAATGCATCAGAGAGGAGAGATGGGTGTCCATCTTCTGGTCCGGCTCTGCTGGCGTGCTCCTTTAACTGTCACATGATCATGTTGGTTAGTTGTGCTCCATCTACCTCAACATGACAGCAACGCTCGATGCTTGTGGTTCCACCGCGGTTCAGGAGAGGATGTCACTGACCTCCATTTCTATGAAGTCTCACCCGTTCATACTACGGCTGAAACGACACATGACATCACTTCCTTTTCTCCCACCGACCGAGCGGCCTGGTGAACTGATTCTTGGTGTGTTTGTTTGTCAGCATCACGAGAGGTCATTGTCGTCTCTCTCCTGGACCCGGGGTTTTAGCTATCAGTTTAGCAGCTGGTTGACTTCCCCATCGGACCTGTGGACAGGTTCACACACATTTATACCAGGAAATTCCACGACTCCTCCACAGC
Organism: Aulostomus chinensis; assembly: GCF_037954235.1. Taxonomy (NCBI): domain Eukaryota; kingdom Metazoa; phylum Chordata; class Actinopteri; order Syngnathiformes; family Aulostomidae; genus Aulostomus; species Aulostomus chinensis. The sequence goes on from NC_141336.1 coordinate 23,183,337, forward strand.
TTGAGGGAAGGAGTGCGTTCCGTTTCATATAAATTATTAATAACATTAACATCAGAAGTTAGAAATTCACATTGAACTAAAACTGTTGCTGTAATTTGATAAACCTACGCCACATCTAAAATTGTTTTCATCGGTTTCAATATGCTCGAATACGCAGGTATTTGAGAAGAAAAGTTCCTCGATCTTTCCACTTTCAAGAGGCAATCTATTTTTCCAGGCCTTGAAACTGCATTTTTTCCAGGTCTTTCATTACTGAATCAGTAGAGATGAAGAACCAGAGCCGCTGTGTTGCTCCGCCGTTACCAGCAGAAACCACCGCAGTCAGCTGAGTGTAAGAGGCTTTTCAGCGTTTGTTTATCTTCATATTTCTTAACTTCCTAATGAATTAGAAAGTCTGGAAGATCAAAGTTAAAAGCATGGATGGCACTGAGGTTGGGAGTTTCCTGTTTGTATGTTTTTGGGGGGGGGGGTTTTTGCACTGAAAAAATGCTTAAGATGTTTGACTCATGGGCTTGGGTGGAAGTGTGTCTCTGTGTCCCCTCCTAAATGTTATTTTATAAGAATCCTTCAATAAATTAGATTCATAAAAGGCTTCTAAAAAAGTGTGCGTGTGTGTGTGTGTATGGCCTCCTCGTGACCACCGCGCCCCCTCGTGGTCAAAGCTGTTTTCATCTCCTCTGCTGGTCCTTCGGTCGTCCCCCTGCGCCGCCTCACGCGTAGAAAAGCGCCTACGACCTCAGCAGTCCAGATTGTTCACGCCAGCAGCTGAACGCGTTCCCTTTACTGTATTTCTCTATATTTGTTCTGCTCTTTTCGCCACATTTGTCTCCCAAGGACAGACGCCGACTGACCGAATCGTCCCTCCGCTCAACAAACAAAAGTTTCCTGAACAAAAGAAGGATGACTCGGCTTTAAGGGACAAAAGTTTATTGTAACCCTACAAAAGACACAGGGTGAGGAAAATACAAAACAAAAATAAAATTATAGAAATGAAAACAGTTCATTCTTACACAAGTCTATCCATCATACACGGACCACAGATGAATTATTCATATTTTTAATATAACATTTTGTTGTAATGCTGTGTGTAGATACAAAATATAGCAAACTAAATAAGGCAAATAAATAGAGGTACAATTTACAGGAAAATGGAACATTCCTCAATGTTTTATTTTTTTTTAAGTTTTATCTCAAACATCAAGAATGGTGTACAAAATACTTTTTTTTCCAACTGTACATCTTTCGGTGGAGGTTACTTTTTTTTCCTTTTTTTTTTTTTTTTAAGTATTCCAACCATAAAAATACTGACTCCTCACAATTATACAACCTCTAAAATTGGGTGCAACGTTTCTCGGGCAGCACGCGTGGAACAGGTGCGTTTCGTGTCGCAAGCAGTTTCTCTATGAATATGTCACGCTTCCTTCTCTGGGCGTGCGCGGTCGGCAGAAACGGGGTGTTGTTGTTTGTGTCTTCTAACACACCGAACAGACGACACAGACGGGTAAGGCCTGTAAACTCAGTACTCGTGTCTGCATCTCATCCAGCGGTCCAGCCGGAGTCCCAAATACCTCACCTGCCCCCCGCCCCCCACCCCGCTCCTTAGTTGCACCCTCCTCCGTCCGACGCCCCTTGAACGTCGCTGCTAATGGAAATGTCCCATAATAAAAGTGCATTGAACAAGCTACTAATTCCATTCCTCTTGATTTTCCACCTTTACACTCCAAACATCAGCCAGTCAATGGCCAAAGAAAGGTAACAACACAAACATGTAATAATACTGACAATGCTGCAAAAAACCCCAAACAACCCTCAGTAAATAGTCTTGCTCTACAATATGGATTAAAGCTCTGGATTAGGAGATTAAAGGGTCTGCCAAGGTCTGATATACGAACTGATTAACTGGAAAGACTAAAAGGAGCTGAGGTTAGAAAAGAAGAGCTCAAATATACAGAAGATGCTGGTTAAAGAAGCAATCATACGTCTTTTTTATTATTATCATTATTATTATTATTATTTTCCCTTCGCAGAATTTCAGCGACAATCTTTTGTTTTTCTTTTTAAAAGTGTTGATTTTGGTTTACCAGTTAATCTCTTATAGATCCTCTCAGCTTTTCTCAAAGGAGTGAGTGAACATAAATCAAAAGGGTCCGCCTTATTTCGGGGGGGGGGGGGGGGGAGGGGGGGGCAGCTGTGCTGACATATAACAGATGTAACTAGCTGCACCATCTACTGCCACAAGATGGCGCCAGCACCTTTAATCCTGACCAACAGCTGCATTTCCCTGGCATTTCAACTCCAAACTCGAGCACTACAACAGGAATGGGGGGGACACGACTAATTCCAGGTCGGAGGCACTTGGAGGTGAACATGGTGGGGACTGATGGAGGAGGAACTCCTCAGCACACGTGGTCGATGATCATTTAGCTGCTGATGCGTCCTGATTCTCTCTCTGACTGAACCTGGTCGAGTCACGTGCAGGTGGGGGAAACTGTATCACTTCACCTGATTAGCTGGAAAACACAAAGTGGTTTGTGTGTGTGTCAGATAATGACACCGCACTGAAGAGGGGCGTGTCCTGATGATGACACCTTCATAAACGCTCAGGTGTTTCGTGTTAAATTTGCCCCGTAACCTTTTCAAACCCTGCACACATCCAAGGACAGTCCCTCCTTCCTTCTCCCTCTTTATGAACTGGATGAGTAGATATACGTTAATAATGGCGGTGCCTTTCCACTTGATTATCAGCTTCCTCGTATCCCTACGCCCTCCCAGAGGGTCGCTCAACGGCCGAGCCCTCGACCTTACATCTCTCTTGAGTACGAGCACTACAACTTTGGGGATGCAAGGGCTCAGAGTACGACTTGAACACTTCCAAAATTCGTTTTGTAACAACGCTGAAGAGAAGCTGCATGAAAGGCGGATTAAGTGCTCTGCTCCACTCTGACATCACAATCACATGACCTGGCAGCATGAGTTCCGATCTTGGTAACAGTGTAATGAAGTTTGCGATGAGAGCGCAGAGTCAGCTGGGAGTTAAAGTGTAGCACCAGTGCAACAAACACGACCGATGAGGCTCGTTAAAGGCCCAGAGACGGCGGCGGCCGCGACTGCGAGCTACGATTCTCTGACTCTCTCAAAGCTGAAGCTCGCGGCCTGACAGCTGAGCGGGAGGAGCTGTAAACAGTTGCAGACAGGAACGGTTCCTTCATCGTGTTGCCTGGAGATCAGACAGAGAGGACTTCTTCACTGCGGGTGGGCTTGTAGACAGAAAAGCTACAGTGCAAACGAGATATACAGGTGTGAAAAGGACTTGTTTTTTTGTTGTTTGTTTGTTTTTACATAAAGCGCAAAAATGTGTAGAAATTCACTTCAACAGCAACGTGAACTTGCAACACTAACAAAGACTGCATTACGTGTACAAAACCCCAAAATGCCATGAAAACATAAAAAAACCCTCGACATCTTTGCAATTAGCTTGTCTGCATTTAGATATAAATATAAACGCCTAATCGCAGTATGTTTGTATTCATACATTTACATGCGTGTTGGCTTTGCTTTGGCACTGTTTCATGCCAGAACAAGGTTGAGGCCACTCAGGAGGAGTGGAGGCGGTGCTGGACACCTGGTGGCACAGTCAGATCAGGCTGTGTTTCCTTGAGAAGAGTTGAATCCTGGGAATTATCAGCCGGGATGTACATCAGTCTGTGTTTGGAGCGCTGGGGGATAAACGGATCCCCTCTGTCATGTAACCAGCAGCTGTGTCCTTCCTCTCAGACTCTTTTAAAGTCCTTCTGTAGATCTGTGGGACCCTCCCCCATCCTGACTTTACATTTTCCTTGTATTTACTCTGTCCTGGTCGGATCTATGTACAGTGTGACCGTTGATCCCGATGTCCTACAAGAAAGAAGAGCTTCACCCACTGAGGAACAGCTGAGCGTTTGTGAAGAAATAGAAGTGAGAAACCGGGAGTGAGACGGCGAGAAGCTTGAGCACAGTGGTCTAAAGACATGGGATTATGTGTCACAGTGGTCTGTCCGTCCCTCCCTGGACCCCAAGTGTCCTGCGCTCCCATCAGGAGGTCGTCTACTGTCCAGGACAAACAGGTTGAAAATATGGTCACAGTTGGAGAACCTGGACTACAGGTGTTAAAGATCTACACCACGGCACAATGTAGGTGTCTAGTGTTTTAGTTCCTGACCTAGTAGTTGACCTTGGTGACGGCTCGTTCCCGGCCGCCGCCCTCCACCAGCTGGTTGACGGAGCGCTTGCGGTTACGCTTGAATTTGTTCAGGTCCTTGTCGAAAACCTCGCCAGAGCGCAACGCCGAGACCAGGTCGTCAAATTCCCCTCCAACCTCATCGGTGGCTCCACTCTTTTTGGACCGCCGTTCCCGCTCCCGCTGCTCCTTGAGCTGCAGGAGGACAAGAAGGGATCAACACACGTGTCACACACCTTTGTTTGATATTCCCGGACTGGGAAGACGGCCTCACCATGGCCTCCATCCGTGCTCTCCTCTCCTCCTCGTCCTTGCGTCGCTGCATGTTCTCCAGGTCCTGCCGTGCTTCGCTGAACGACTGCAAGAACGTGTCGAAGATCCCGAAGAACTCGTCGGGCTGCATCCGTCCCTCTTCCTCCCCAAAGTGCTTCAGAGATTTGGCAAACTGCAGCAGACAGGAATGAGAGTTGATTTTTTAAAAATAAAGTTGGACAAGTGAGCTGGTAAATACACAGATTACATTGTTTATTAATCATTCACTGTATGAGTAATACACTCTTTACATACAGGCATACACACACACACACACACACACACACACACACACGGGGAGCGTGACTGCATGATTTGACCAGCGTATGTCCACCCTGTACAGTCCAAGCTGTCCAGTTCTCGGTGCCAGGACGAGGCCTGCAGCCAAACGTTCTCCACGTTCCTGCACACAGCTTCAGTCTGCAGCAACTAGGAGCCAAGAACCACAAACGGAGAAAACTGATCGTATGTGATAAAAGTCAGCAGCAGAGTTGAGTCTCCGTTCCAGCAGCGAGTGAACAATCAACGTCTTTACCAAGGAGCCAGGTGCTCCACTTCGTCTCTCTTCGCCGTCCCCCATATGGAGACAATGCGCCACCTTTGTTGCTGATGCTTCACTCAGGCTGGAAAAGTGCGCGTCATCACAACGTCAGCGATGCAGATTTAAGCAGAATACGATGGAAACTACAACACGAGTTGGAAACTACCGAACTCCACATGGTGGGAACACGAGGAGGAGCAACAGGGTTCAGACGTTCTACTGGATTGTGCTCAAACATTTAAGAACTCTTGCTGAGGAGTCCCTCCACTAATAGTTGAAAACTCCGCTACGACAACGTCTGGACTGGACACTCAGACCTCCAGCCGTCGGTTCAGTCCCACCTGTCCCCTCCGTAGCAGAGCTGTCCTGAGGGAGGGGGAAGGAAGAGAAACTCCTTTGCAGTCTCCATTAGCCACTTGTTAGCAACCGCTGTTTTTAAGACACATAAAAACCTCACAAGTGTGGCATTTACTGCCATGTGTTCTGCAATAGAACAAAACATTAATATACATACGGATCTCATTTCAGGCTCCTAACCAAACCCAGTGACCACGACACAAACTGGACGTTCAACGTGCTGACTCGATGCTTTCAGTCCTGCGCTACTCAAGGACAGCAGTCTCACCTTTCAGCAAAGACAAAAGTGGCATTTATAAAGATAAGAAACTAAGAAGAGTCTACCTTCAGCAGTTGAACTGAAGGAACAGACAGAAGTATTACGGCAAAATGTGCTTAAATCTGCTGTGCCGCTGTCGCTGGCCGCACAGTGTTGTGATACGTCAACGTGAACATGCAAATGTAGCTACAGCCCAACGTTTAGCGTGTCTGTGACGACGCGGCGCGCGCAAGTTTGGCGTAAGCAGTCCTTTGGCTGGGCGAGGAAAACCTGAACAGCAATCCAGAATAAACCTCTGTTCAGTTGAGAGGGACAATACTGCAACACCTCTCCGTGTGTGTCCATCACTACAAGTGGAAACCTTCCCGTTACACACTTGTTTTATTCATTACAATAAAGTATACACAACAATTTACTGCTGCAGCTGCTCGGGGAAGCGCTACTCTATACTCTCTAGTGCTCTTTCTTCTCTACACACAAATCATATTCTGTAAACCAGTCGAAGAACAACAGGGCTGAAGAGTCTCATGTTTCACCTTGAAATGTACTGAGGCAGAAATATGACGGAGCATAAACTGGAGACAGTGCAAGTACCTCCATCGCCTGCAGTAAATATACATAAATATTCCTATCCATGGATGCGCGTCGTCTGTTTAGTTGTTTGTTTATAGTTGGATACAAATAAACAAAAAGAACCAGCCAGCAAGTTGAAGAGCACAAATCCTACTTTTACTAAATGAGTTGACTCGACCGAAAATATGCCTGTCGTTTATAGACGCTAGCATGCTACATATGTGGTCTGAGTGTTGTGATGTGACTAAGTCGAACCATTCAGTCACCATGGCAACCAACATCATCCCTCTCCCTCCTGTAATTATGTGTCTGGTCAAATTAGTTTCCTCTCGTCCTCTTTTGAATCTGTACTAAATGAGTACATGCGCGCACACTCACTCACACACACACACACACACACACACACACACACACAGCTTCTTTTGTTTTCTGCTCTGACTTCTGTATGTGTGTGTGAGAGAGAGAGAAAGAGAGAGAGAGAGCCGTTGCTAAGCAGATCCACTTCAACAACTCAAAAGGTAAACGTCATGCAGTCTGATGATGATGATGATGAAGGTCAGAGGTCGTGTGTTGGACAACGATTCCTCGCACTTAAAGAGAAACTACTGTGGTCGGCTATTCATGTAAGTTGGTGCAATTCTGAGTGGTGAGTGAGACAAACACTCAGCATGTTAGCGTCACTACAGTTAGCATGTTGCTATGCTGATGTGAGCATCCAGTTCAACATCAGCTAGCTTGACACATTCAGCAGTGCAGTCAGAGTAATGAAAACCATAGATTTTTTAATTCATCACTTATCTTGATTCTTAACATTACTCTTCATCTTGATCATGCAGTGATGATACAATTTGGAAAATGAAACCAGGTGGCGCAGGAATGAGTCCTACGTAAGTTAGCATTGCTCAACGTTCAGTGCCCTCGTCTCAAAGTCTGAACTCAGGTCAGCTGAATGTATTCTAGCGTTTCTGTTCTACAAAAATAAAACGCATGAGTGAACACCACACTAATGACGTCCGAAGGGTTCATGTGTCTTTAAAACAGCGGTCGCTAACAAGTGGCTACAAAAAACAAAAACAAAAAAGACTGCAAATATCGCAGAAGCATGACGCTAGTTGCGGGGATGCCCTCAGCATAGTTAGCATTAGCTTTGCACTTGTAAAGATAGCATTTACACAACAAAAATGCTGCAAGTGTGAAGATTATGACTATGATGTATAAGCGTCATAAAACTTTGTTTGACACAGAGAGAAAATTCAATGTCAAAATTCCTGGAGGTTCGGTGGAAGGAACCCACGCTGACGTCCAGGTCGGCCTAGAAACGCCTCATCCTAGCGCAGCCCCATAAACAAATAATGTATGTGCTGCTGTGGATCAGCTAACAAGCATCAGGTTCCAACCAGTGGATTTTGGAAGTGAAAGGAGCTGCAACTAATGGCTTTCGTTTAGGCGGGAACACACATTTGAGAAAACTCTTAAAAACAAACAGCGACTCAGTGTGCTTTGGCAAAGTGAGCGCGCGGGTTCAAGTGTGCGCAGACACTGGATGTGTTGTGTAAATGCTGAGAGGATGAAAGAGAGACTGCGATGAAGGCAGATTGATGATGCTCACAGGTACTGTTTTTAACGTTCCAACCCATCTACTAAAAGAGCTTTTATTACCCAAACGAGCGCCTGGACCTGCATTTTTATGCCACATTTAGCTCGAGTGCTCATAACTCATTATCTTGGTTGTTCTCCTTCAACAGCACATATGGCCACGGAATATCTTGAGGTCTGGCCTGCTCTGTTTTTTTGTTTCTGTTTTTTTTTTCTGTTCCATTCTTGGCTTGTAACTCAATCTTGTATTGTGTGTGAACATGTCAAATGTGGGTGTGTGGATGTGTTGTTGTGTATAATCCCCAGCAGCCTCTGCGGATGAGGGGAAAATCCCGTCTGTCCTCTGGAAACCTCCGTCCTAATAACCCTCATGACCTTGAGCTGATCCTTTGTCATGTATGTAGTGGTGTCTGATGATTGTGTGAGTCCCTCTCTCTCTCTCCCTGAACACCCCCCCCCCACACACACACACACACACACACACACGTTTGTTGCTATGACGCTTCGCTGCACATCCTGCTCTGGTCAGTCATCCTCTTGTACCTTCTCAGGATTGAAACAAACTCCCACGCATCTACACTTGGATTCCACTGGAAACCAACCGGGCGTTTGAGCTAATGCGTCAGACTCGCCACTTACCAGCCCCACACACACACACACACACACACACACACACACGTTATAAAAAGTGTGTTTAGAGTCTGAGCCGTTGAACACAGCTTCTTTTGTTTTCCAACTGTAACCGGTGCCCTGCTCCTCCACTTCTTTTCCCATGACGTCCCCACAGACCCCGTTTTCCCTCTAAATTTTTTACCGCCTTCCTCCTTAAACAAATAATTAGGTAGAGGGGAAGCTCCACATGAAACCCAACGGCCCTTCTTTTCTCTCCATCTCCCTCACCGTCGGTTAACCTCCAGCAAGTCAAAGCAATCTGAAGCATTAGCATCATAAAGACACTTGTTGTGGGAGAAGGGATGTAATGTGAAAAAAAGTGGCAGATGACAAAGTCAAAGTTCTTGAAGTTCTGCTAACAAACCCAGATACTGGAATTTGAATTAATGTGAGATGAATACGCTTCTATCGGTTTCTGGTCAGCCTGGTGTTCTGTGCGCGTTCCCTCAGGTCCACCGCGGTGTGGAAGTGGAACAGTCGAGCAGGTATCATCACGTGGCACTGTAGCTCCATGATGTGCAGTTTATTGCCGAGTAACATTTCGACCCCAACTCATGTGGATACACCAATAAATTGCAAATAAATGGAGCTACAGTGCTCACACTTCACCATCACCTGGCCCAGTGCCTTTGGAATGTACCACCATGTGCCGGTTGAGAGGGGGACAAACCTTAGCGAACAAATCAAATCTCCCCAGTTCATGTACACTGGGACAGAGACAGCAGTCTGGTTCGATGACCTCATCGAGCTCTAACTGTAGGTCAGCTGTGCTGTGCGTATAAACGTCCTGACCGTCTCCTTGTTTCAAGGGTTCGGGGTTCCCACAGTCGCATCATCAATATCTGCATCAGTTCACCAGCCAGCGCAGTTCAAAAGGCCATTTGTCCCGGTTGTGTAAAGCTAGAGAGTGAGGCGTTTATAAGACCAAGTCACAGAAACAAATGCGGGGCAGAGGACAAAGGGAGAATCCAGGCTGAGCTTTCAAGATCAGGTTTCCCCAACGCTGCTGAAGCAATCACGTAGGACTGCGAAGGCTTCACAGTTCCCCCCCAGGATACTCTGTCTTTCATCCTCCCTCCTCCACTGTCTGTCTGACGAAGGCTGGGCCGTGAGGACGACCAGCTAAGGATTCATTGAAGCCATCCACACGGACGTATGAGCTTACAGCACGATCCCCGCGCACACAGATCGACTGCGCAGCTGAGGGGTGACGCTACCTTGTCCTTGGCTTCGCCCAGCTGGTCCTCCAGTTCAGAGAAGCTGAAGCCAGCCACGGTGATGAAGTCACCGATCACCGCCACAAACTTGTCCCCACGCTCCCTCGTCCTGCTCTGCTGGTAGTGCAGCTCCTGTGGGTCCGAAAACAGACAGTAAATGTGCGACTGTCAGACTGAAAATAGATTTACTCATGATGACGATGCATGATTCATATTAGTGTGTGTGCATGCCTCTGAGTGTGCACACACAATAAACACTTGTTTTTGTGCGAGGCAACAAATGTGGCATTTGAACACCTCACCCTGCTGTTCATCACTGCCCCGCTCGAGAGCTTAATTACAGGCAGGAGAAGAACCGATGGGAGGGAACTGACACAAACTCACCGCCTCAAGAGCCTTCAGGCCACTTTTGATATTGTGCACCTCTTTTTCCAACTCCGACAAACTAGAGGAAGAAAGAAAGAAAACATTGCTGGCTTTTAGTGTCTTCTATTGTCCAGACACACAAAAAAAAAGAAAAGTTTTTACTCATGAAACAAAATCAATCACAACTGTTCTCACAGCAACCTACAGGCTGAAGACTGGACTCACTTGACTTTTGCGGCCTCTGGTACACTGCCGAGGTCCCCCTGGATGTGCAGCGTGTCGGGGTAGTTCTTCTCAAAGATCATGATCAGGTAGTGCAACATGGTGATGTTCCTGTTCCGTCACAAGTCAAATCAAACCACATATGGAGAATCAAGGACTGAGCTGAAGGTATCCAGGTAACGCTGCTTCCTGGGGGCCATGTTGAACATTTCTCTGCAAGTTTACTGCTGCAAGCCGGCGTCGCTGCCTCGCAACGTATTATCAAGGTTACTCAAAAGTAGCACTATTCTTAGCAGTGTTGTAAGACACTTTTGAAATAAAAAAAAGAAAGGACAAACACAGGGATGATCTGTGTATGAATGAGTGAATGAATCTTCTATTCTCACGACTCCTTCCTCTCTATCTTCAAGACACGCTACAACTCCAGCCAGTGTACCGTCTCCAGCTAGTATAACAGCAGCAGGTAGCGACGGATGCTAGTGCCCACTGGTCTGAGGCTCTTCGCTCAGCACTTCTGCCTGCCATGCTGATGATGCAGAGATCAAGTCCAGCTGTGGGCGGAGCTTACACAACGCAGGCTACGCTACCAGAAAGTTTATGCTTTTTTTTTCATCTTTATTAATCAATATTATCTAGGGAGTCCTGCGTTTGTTGGGCTGCTCTGTATGTGCTGTGTCAGTCGCATCAGGTAGTTTGTTTTGACTGGAATACACATAAAAACCTACGTGACTGGAGGAGACCCGCCAGCGTTCGGTGTTGATGGGACATTACAAGCCTCACTGCTGTTAAAAATATACGGCTAGTTGTTTTTTTTTCATTCCCTTTTGTTGCCTTTTCATATTTCCATTTGGAATGTTTTGCCACTACAGTTCCAGTCATGACTGACATACACACACACACACACACACACACACAAAGCATTTCACGAATATGAGCCATGGAAAAATCGTGCTAGTGATGGATGGAACGAGGAGAATCACCTGGATGGGACGGCTACAGTACTAGCAAAGAGGTGGACTTCCAGGTGTGCTTTTTAAGATGCTTCACCTGTCTATGCTGGACTTGGTGTCAGCGATCTTGTTGAGGCTGGAGACCTTGAACCCATAGGCGTTGCCCCTCTGGCCCTTGTTCATGAAGTTGCCGAAGGCCAGAACCACCTCCAGAATTTGAGTCAGCCTCTTGCTCCGAACCACCTCCTTGGAAGCGTGCAGGATGGCTGTAGGAAAAGAACATGGAGGGAAAATGGAGAGAGAGGCAGCTGGAGAGATCATATCGTCGGTGACTGACATCGTATGTTTTCACTTTGCGTAGTGCATCACTTAACCTTTCATATTACATAATGGACTGGAGGTTTTCCATTCTACTCCTTGCTTCTCTACGGACACAAGAGAACTAAAGCCTCAACTGTTCACAGCCCTCATCCTTTCCTGTATTCCTAACGTCTTTCATGATGATTGATCAATATTCCCCGCAGCAACTGGGCAGCTCAATGGGGAAACCCATCAAGTTCCTCCATCCATCCATAAAACAGCAGGGGGAAGGGAATATTCCAAACAAAACCCCATGCTGTCCACCCCCCCCCCCCCCCCCCCACGGAGGACAGCGTTCTCTGGCAGAGTGCAGGTGCTTCCCTCTCTCCACAGAGGAAACCTCAGTGTGAATGTTAAAATCATTAACACAATCCTCGCTGTTATTGTTACACTGCTCTCTGCTGTGATACAGCATGGGAACAATTCTTCTGGCTCTGCTGACGGTGTTCTGCAGACAGGCCTGGCGGTACACTGCACCATCTTCTACTGAACATGCTGGGTGGTCCTGGGAAATGTAGTCTCATCTAGAGTATGACAAAGTAATGTGAATAATATAAGGTAATGAGGACTTATTATGTGTGGTTTTGGAAACATTTGGAACCAAAAACAAAGAATCTGCAGGCTTGAATCAATACTCAAAGTTGCAGGATTACGCCGCTGTAACTTCTTTCCAATCCTGACGGCCAGTAGTGCACATCTGAAGGTGCTTTGGATTTGCTCTCAGATGAGACGTTCAGAGGAAAAGGCTGCAGCACACGAAGCTAAACTATCAGTCAGTACTCTCTGCAAATAAAACCCTCCTGGCACAGATAAAGTGATGCTCCATTCAAGGCCCAGAAGACATTTAGGGCAGCAGAGAAACGTCTCTCAAGTAGCTCTGGCTCACAGCGACATTATGACAGCTCAGCGGTGACACACCCATGCCACTGGAAGCCTTTTTCCTCAGTCTTTGAGCTGCAGTGTTTACGACAGCGCCTCTTCCCTCTCAACATGGGCCAGCTTTCCAAAACAGCCTCCCTGGTAACCTGGAAGCTTGCTAGCAGGGCCACCCGCTCACACCACCAGCACACAAACGCTCACTGAACACATAAAAAGGATTTCACGAGGCATCGTGAAACGCTCTGGTCAAAGTGTTCAGAGCTGATGACATTGTTGGAACATTTCTTTTTTGCCACTGGTTGTGTGACAGAGCAGTCGAATGAAAGCCGTATGGCCGAAACATGATTTTAAAATGTAATGTTCTGCCCCATTTGTGTGCAACACTGTTGCAAGAGAATCTGAACCCACATCAAAACTGCACTGTTTCAGGAAGACTCTGATTAAAGGATGCAAATGGTGGCGAAAATGTCAGCCCTTTAAAGAGCAAATGCAACACAGCCCAGGCGGATGTGAGGACTCTGCTGCAACACATCGCTGGTGGTAGAACACACAGAGAAAACAAAAGGTTGCCCCGCCATGCTAGTGTGTGTTATCCTCCTGCTTTTTCCTTCACCTCCAACAAAGCATGAAAAGATCAAACCCAACAGCAAGTGAAATGGCCCTCGACTGTCTGAGAACATTTGCTCCAGGTAGAATTACCAACTTGTTCTTCTCTGCATCTTCCAACCAGCAACAGTGCACATCCATGTTTGTACTGCGCTGAATGAAGCTCACACATTCCTGGGATCAGAGTCAAGGACTCAGGACTTGTGTTCATACCAGGTCCCAACAGGTCCCGTGTCTTAACATAACAGACTCGTTTGATCCTTTCATGAGCTTCACGGACAGTCGATTAAGTGTCTTATTGTTAAACAAAGAATTCAGAGAGTTCTCTTCTGCTTCACCCGCCACGAATGTCGTCCTCACCTTCCACCTTAGGCTTGGCTTCAGCAAGACGCTCCGCAAACTTCTTCTTGAAGAACAGAGCCTGCAGTCTCTGCTGGTAGTGGTCAATCCTTATGATGAAGGGGAAAAGGAGAAAAAAGTAGGTGAGTTCAATTTGTCCCCAGGAAGTGGAACGTTACAGCTAGAAGTCCCATAGTTGTCACAGTGTAACTGGCTCCCATCAAGTTGGAGAGTTAACGAATGAGTCAAAAGCTGAGTCCCACAGGTATTCCTCCGACCCCTGGAGATGTGGTCGAAAGGAAATAGAGCAGACAGAAGAAATACTTCACAAGAGGAAATGAAATGGTTTAATTCTGTTGTGCAAACAGTGCAGATTAAGAAAAAAAATGATGGAATGAGGAAGAAAACTAACACAGATTTAAAACATGCTGTCTGATGTGCCTGGATTCCCCACAGGGCAGCGGTGACGTCTCTCCTCAGATTAATCATCCCAACGTCTGAGGCTCGTTCTTTTGAACTCGTATTGTGCTTTTCAATATTTCAGCATCCATCTTGAGATGACCCACTAAATGTCTTCATTCTGCACAAACTCTTCAATTTTTTAAATCTTTAAGTTCAACTCTCAGACGATGAGCTACGAATCTGTCGACCTGAGATCCGACAGGAATCAGGCACGAGCACTAGGAAGCACGACTGAGCAAAGCTGTGCGCGGCGTTTGTGTGTACCTGCTCATTTCAAAGAGGAAGCGGTCGGCCCGCGCCATACGCTCCAGCTCGTGTTTGTGCTCCTCCAACAGATCAACGTCACTTTTCTCTGGGACGAACTTCAGCAGCTGCAAAGACACAACAGTATAATTAATATGGAAAATGACATCATCGGACCTGGTCACAAGAAAGGAAGCCGTCTGTCGGACTCCACTTGTCGCACTTGTGCCCCCAAACAACAAGCTATTACTCAACATGATAGACTGGAGCGGCTGAACCGTGCACATCTAGCACATTAAATATAATCAGCCACGGTGACGTCAGTCACCCTGCACAGATGTCAAAATGAAGGAGGAGGGAGCAGGTAAAGAACCAGGAGGCCCTGAGGATGACCCCCATTATCAAACATTCTATTTTCTTGTACTGCTTGTCAACTAAGCACAGACACGCGCCATTACCCTGTGACGCTGATACGAGCTGACAGGCGACTCTCAGTTACATCTATCAAGAGGAGGAGCCCCTCGGCCCCATCATCCAACCTGGCGAGGATTTATATTCCCTCCCCAAAATCAATATTGTATGTCCCTGAGACAACTGGACAGCACAAGTGTGCGCGTGAGTGTCAAACTCCGCCTCTGAGACAAAAGGATATGAGAGCAGCAGCAAGACGGCCACTTGTCTGGTCTCATGTGCATTTATTGGCTATACAAGTCAATACAGTAATCATGGTGACGTGCTTGAACATTTCTGAGTGTGCACTCTTGTTTTTGGTAAAAAAAAAAAAAAAAAAAAATCTACAGAATAGCGGCACTTGCTAATGAGGTTAAATGGATTACATCACAATACAATGCACATGGTCTCGCTCTGTCAATCAAGTCTTTAACAGACTTAAAGAGCTCTGCTGCCACGCTGGTCCTGCTCATCCAGCAGCCAGTCAGGCTCACCTGCTCCAGCATATCTTTGGCTAACTCCTCTCTCTCGTCCATCTCCAGGATCGCCCTCTTGATCTCCTCATTGCTCATCTTTAACCTTTAGGGAGAGAAAAAAGAAAAGAAAGGAAACAACCTTAATCAAGGAAACGTATGATAACTACAAGCCGCACGAAAGCATCATTCTTCAGTGTTCACACCTAAATATAATCAAGCGGGAAGTTTCTTCAGTTACTGGAAGCAGTATTACTGTGAGTGGCACAAGTACTCTGTGTACTGGTCTGGACAAGCGTCAACCCCGGGAGCTCGGCCAGCTGTTTTCCAAACATGTGATCGGTGTTAAGTGCGCAGGCCTGAGATCAATAACAGCATTTTCAGTCTGTGCTCAAGGCTTTATTGATCAAGCGCTGACCCCATTAGGGTCTCGTTCATGCCCCCAGGTCATGTGCTACTGACAGAAAAGTTCAGGCTCTGCTGATGCAGTTTGCTCAGACAGAGGAAGGCCTGCGTATTGATCCGTAGAGAAAGAGAGGTTAGGATCCAGAATTCTCAAAGGGTCGGAGGTTATTGTTGTTAGCAGACACTACAAATGGTTACCAGATTGTTGGGTGGGTCCCAAATGATGACAATCGATTCCGGTTCAGATTCAGTGAGACTGCAGGCCAGTTGGGAAAGAGGTAAATTTTATGCATCTTAATTGATTTGATATGGTTTTATTTAGCAGGTTTTCTTTGAGTGGATAGAAACAAACATCTGAACGTGGGAGTCGATGCATCCACCCTGACAGAGTTGCGTTTTGCTCATTTATCACAACAACACATCCAGAATGCAGTGTCACCATTTTCCTAATGTTTCATACTTAATCCATCCCCTCTGAAATATAAACCGATGGCAGGATGTAGCGGGATTAATAGTTCTGGCATACTTTGAAAGCAGGATGACACAGTTCTGTGCACGACGCCCATCGATGACTGACAGCTCTTTGACCTTCCGCGTGCTGACGTATATGTCATCCATAGAGCCCGTCTCCTTCTGCAGGAACAAACAAACAAACAAAAAAAAGATAGAAAAAACATCAGCTTTGCACAAAAGTTCCACTAAGAGAGCTCACATAAAATACAGAGGCTGCGCACTCTGTTCCCAACATCTGCTTGACATCTTTATCTCGTTTAAAGATTACATGAACCCTTCCACTCATTTAACAATGTGTTAATTTGGAGCAGATTAAAAGGAAAACTTCAGAAAACTAAAAAAGTCTCAGGGTCAGTTGTAGCAGTTTGATCACTGCCTGTGCAAAGTAGAACAAAAGGTTGCACTCCAGCCAAATACTTCTGCTGGCCCCACGTCAAGCTCACTGACCTGCTTTCACAGTCGCTAACTGCGTACGTCGAGTGTCGTGCATCGCTGCTGAGAAGCTGCAACGCGTGTCTCGTTAATAATCATAGAAGCTGGACTGAACTGAAGAAGGTGTATGAACACACATCAACGAGAGCTAAAAAAGAAGTCACATCATGACAAGTTATGCTGATGAGAGTGGAAAATCTGGAACAGGTCTTGGAGAGGAGGTTTTTTGGTGAGTCACCACTGCAAACACAATGCAGGCCGGCCCATAAACCTCTCAGAGGAACAGGAAACCGTGTTTGAAGCTAGGTTTGGGGCGAGTCAAGATATTTTTGTAAGCTTCACACAAATGTATTAAAAATCCACATGGGGAAAGAATACATGTCTGAGAAAACTGAGCGTTTAACACATTCTATTTATGGTCCGAGCTGGTTTCCCGCTCGCCAGAAGACATCCTCTCTGAGGTTGCTGGGGATGACGTATGTAGATCAGATGTGGCTTGTAAAGAAAGTGCAGTTTTTTTCTATGCCCGCTTTGACCTGCAGTGGCTGGCAGCAGACTGAGGTTGGCACTGGGTTAAAGGGAGGATGACTTGCATTCGCTGCCAAAGACCTCTCTGCACACACTCTCAAGACACTCTGGCCAACTTGTGTGTGACATGTGCACTCAACCCAGTGAAACCAGAGACTATCCCAACAGTTATTAAGTGGCAATGACTGAAATGAATGCGCTCACGTATTTGAACGGTTTCTTTCTAGTTTGTCAGGCAACTCAGAGGCCGCATTTAAATGTAGGTCCTTCCTGCTCAGTTTACAATGATGAACGATGACAATTATGGCAACAAAACACGACGGTGGCGATGATAAATACAATGGCTCAGATGAAAAATAATTAAGTGACACCCACTCAAAAAGTGCATTTTGCTTTTCAAGAGCTTAAAAATATGAGTATGGAGCCATCCTGCATCACGTCTTAATGACTCCAGTATGCAGAAACAGACCGTCATGCATATTTAGCTTGAAGCTAATGAGGACTGACGGCTAACTCCAGCAAAACCGCTGAAAAACATCAGTTTACAAATTCAAACACATCATTCTGTATAATCCCGCTCAAATCAAAGTGTTCATGGATAACTGAGCATATGGCTGGATAAAGAAGATGTGGATTATACCAGCTGATGGCCTTGAGAGTTTGGAAATGGAAGTTTCTGGCTGGATTTGCTGTTGTTTGCTGCCAGCTGCCATTAGCTTCAAGCTACGTATACGTGGCTGGCTCTTTCTGCACTCTGGAGTCTTAGAGAAGTGATGCAAAAAACTCTTAACGAGCTCAAGACACCTATTTGTCAGTAGTTGAAAGGCAGCATACACCATCTGGGTCAAGTATCGCTTTTCATACTGCATGGAAGTCCTCAGCCAAACAGCTACAATAGAAACCTTCATTTATTTGATGTATTCTCTAATATTTCAATAAGGGGCAAAAATAGTGTGTTTAAACCTGCAAAAATGGATTTTCTAAGCCATTTGTGACAGAAAAAAACAAGCTAGTAAATTAGTAAGTTTTCTAATTACTTTGACACTAAAACTAGAATTTTCTAAGCTGCTAAAAAAACCTCTCATGAGCAGCTGATCGTTTTCCACATCGCAGTATATAACAGCAGCGCGGTGAAAAGGCATCCCAGACAGAACTTCATAGAGAGCTGTGTGTATACAGCAGTGGCCTACAGCCAGACAGATATGACACTGATAAACATCCATTCATGTTACAAATGTCTCTCCCTGTTGGCTGCCTGCTGCAGAGCAGAAGAAAGGAGGCGAGCGCAACGAAGGTATGTTGTATAGAAGCTGCAAGACCTTTGAAACTCACCTGTTTGAAGGATTGGTTAGTGAGCAGGTCCTACCCAGGCAGTCGGAGAGTGCAGAGAGACAAAAATTGAAAACACATGCAAAGATTAGCACTTGAAGCAGAAAAACAGTGGTGGCTGTAGAGCAGAGACAACTACAACTACGCACACTACAAGCTGAAGCTGGGAGGAAACACAGCTTCTGTCCAAGTCGTCATGGGTTCATGAAATCTACGCTGCTGCCTGACATGCGTCTCTGTTGCAGAGGTGAACAAAAGCTAGTTTCTTGCATGAAACCGGCCACAATTGTTCAAATTTGATGTATCTGCTTTGACGTGGAAAAACATGAAAAATGACTGTAGTTCAGTGTTTTATCCTGCAGAGGGCAAATGCAAACAAACTCCCCTCCTGCATGAAAAAGCATTGACAATCTTGAAAGATCAATTATGACATGTGTAAACACTACAATATTGTCCGCTTGAATTAAATCTCACTCTTGCCAATTGGAACAGAGTTGGCAAAGCCAAGAAGATCTTTGGGTTTTTACATGGCCACATCCAGTGAGATCTGCATTTAATCACTGGCTCATGCCAATAAGAACCTGCTCTGTATAAATAAATACCCATAGTACATCACTGTCAGCAGGAATGTCTCTCATAAAAGCCTGCAAAGAGAAGTTTGGCTTCTAGCTGTCAGGCAGCTTTGAGGCGAGACATTAAAATGCATTATGAAGGAAGTCAGCTGTGTTAATACTTCTGTAATGCTCTTCCAGTCAGACCCGGACCTTCCTTACACTCCTAGAAAATAATTAGGGTGTATTAACATTCTACTTAATACCCAATATTATCTCATGAAGAGTGGCTGTAATTAGTTAGCACAGATAGAAATAATTGCCATCTACTTCATGGCGTCGCCCTATAGGCATGCATGCTGCAATTATCCAATTAGTTCAACACGGTGCCGTCTATTGCTCCTTTATTTAGAGTGCTAGATTAAATAAAACACATCCTGTCTCGCGACTGCTCGTGTCCTCGGCGGTGTTGACCGCTTCCTCTGTGTTGGCCCTGATCCATGAGCCCATGAAGACCCGGTCAGATCCCCAGCTCCCACACAAATGCACTAAAGATACACGAGCGAAGCTGGAGCTCTGTGGCATCGCTACATCGGGGCATTAAGCAGTGAGCAGCTGCTCGTGCTAGCCTGGAGCTGGGCCCTTGGCACTGTCAAGAGTGTCAAACATGTTAAACAGTCAAGGCCGAAGTCACGCTTCAAATGGAACGCTTATTAAAAGGCTGCTTCTATACGTGAACGCTACCCAACACAAACACATGCCGCCATACATCTGCATTTCAGATCGATCCACTTCGCTCTCAAACAAATCCAAACCTGTTGTCTCTGATAGGCTGAAAACATCTTCTCGATGTCCTTGAGGTCGAGGATCTTGAATGCTTTCAGGTCATCAATGTCATTCCAGATGGTGCCATTGATCATATTCTGGGAGGTGACATTTGAACATTGATTGATACTCTGGGTGCTCATAACGAGCATGGCACATTAGATTGATCCTTTTAATTAAAACAAATGGAATCAGACGCCAGCGGTCGCTCACCTCTCCTAGTTTAGCCCAGTTGAAGGACTTCAGGGGATGTGAAGGCTGAGGGATGGACTTGGAGCGCAGGGTGCTTGCCGAGTTGAAAGAAGAGGGGATGGGAGGAGGTGGGGCTCCAAATATGGGAGGGGCTCCTGGTGGAGGAGGTGGGGCACCAGGTGGGGGAGGAGGTGGTGGTGGAGGTGGGCAGCTGAAGGGTAGTGGAGGAGGAGGCGGAGGGAAGCCACCCATTATGGGAGGTGGAGGAGGAGCCACAGGGCCACCAGGTGGGGGAGGAGGAGGCGGGAAAGACACGCTGCCACCCTATTGGAGGGGAAGATAAAAGGTTAAATTAGAACGTTAACATTTTGCATTACATTATATTTATTTGGTGCATACTTTTTTGCAAAAGGTTTACAGTAGATTCATTCAAACAAGATAAAAAGATTTTTAAAAAATAACTGTTTAAAATTGCTTTAAAAAAAGAAGCCAGTCCTCAGTATGAAGTCAGATTTTCGCAGTTATGCTTGTGTGCCGTATTCAGATAGGAAAATGCGTCAATTAATCCTCAAAATGAGCTTAGCTCACAGACTGAAGGAGGGGGAAAAAAATGGGTGAAACAGCCTTTGGCCAAATGAGGGCAACAGGTGTTGCAACAACTCCTAAACTCTCTCACTTACCTGTAATATCGTGTCAACTAATAAACCAACAATAATCTTTAGGAGTTTCCAAAAATGCAGACACAGCAACTTAATGACTACAGGAGTTGTTGCTGGGCCCAGCTGTTGTCTATTAGCATGCTAGCTCCACCACATAAGCCAACGTGAGCTTTACTTGTAAAGCTGCAATGGGTAAATATGCAGCTTTGAAGTTGCTGGAAGGCCCTGCTGACTGGATCCTCCGTCCTCCAGTGTTTTTGTGATGCTAGGCTAAACACATCTTGAACCAATCTCTTTAGAGAAGGCAGACAAGGTTAAAATTGATCTTGTTGAATTCACAGTAAGAAAGCAAACAAATAGTTTCCATCAACATTATCCAATGCAATGACTGTTCTTTGGCTGAATTGTAGGAACAAAAATAGACATGTAATTAATTCAGTTTAGGTTAAACAAAATGTTTAAAGATGCACACAACTCGGTGTGTTGCATGTTACACCGTAATAAAAGCAGCACTTCTCACAGCTATGTCACTGATGCGTGTTGAGAGGTCCAGGACTTGTTCCCTGGCTGAGCGCAGCTCCACACCCTCACGCTGGAGCTTATCCTTCATCTTATTCAGAGTCTTCATCATGTCCTCTTTCTCCTGGGTCTTTGTTTCACACTCCCGCTCCTTCCTCTCCAGTTTAGCAAGCAGCTCCACATGATCTGAGAGGAGGCAAGGAAAGGTTATTAAATTGAGAAAACATGTACCGATTTAGAGGAACGTGTGTGTATATATATATATGTGTGTGTGTGTGTGTGTGTGTACACACAACACATAGTAGATGGAGATAAACAAGAATGAAACTCTTTCAGTTGCCTCTAATGACAGGTCCAGGTGTAGTTTACATCCAAGTTTGTCCAAACCCCAAATATACTGTTGACAGTTCATACGTTTCAGTTCATCTGTAACATCGAGGTGTTCCTCAGGTATCACGCTGATGGAGAGCAAACCTGTATAAAATGCATCCATGTGCAGCCAGTGTGTCTCACCTTTCCTGAACTTCTCCGCTTGGTCTCGCCACTGTTTCACCTCATTCTCATTGACCAGCCTGCGACGCAAAGATGAGCATCAACACAAAAACACACCCAAAAACAGCTTTCCAAAGACAGTCAGGGGTCAATAACTGGGGGGGGTCGACCTGCCGTCCAACTCAGTCAAGCCAGATTATTTTTGAGCACTTTAACTAATTCAGATTAATCATGGAAGTTGATTCTGGACTGCCTGTTTGAAAGGGGTTTAGATTAATTACCAGCATTGACTGAGTTGTTGCAGTTTACATTTCTAAGCAGCAACATTAGTGTTAAAATAAATCCTGCAGGGTTTAAATAAGAGTTACACATGTTGGCGCTTAGTTCAGCGTAAAACAGAGTTAATTAGAAGTTCTGCAATGAATTCAGTATCCAGTCGAGAGAAATGGCTGTTCTTGATTATGAGGTAATCAGGGACAACATATTGGTTAAAAAAAAAAGGAATATATGAGGGAAAAGTAAATAAATGGAAGTAACAGAAACTTAATCACACAAAGCGTTCAGAGAAATTAATTCAGGGGGAAAAAAAGTGTGTGAAAGTGAAACCTTGAGCCTCGACGGTAGCTTTGGCTAGAGTTGAGAGAATAGACATTTCACAAGTGTCACTAAGCGTAGAGGGTAAACAAAGTCATGAAGTGTTGAGCAGAGGTCCGCCTGCCAACAGGGATGAAGTAAACTCGTTGTGGTGCTGATTCACACTTAAATACTTGTAATCAGTTCACACTAGGAAATCCACAAGGCAAATTAGGCTGCTGGTGTTGGTGAACCCGACTCGATTGCAAAGTCAGCACAACTTTGACTCTGATGATCTTAAAACAAAAAGACACTTGACTGTTGGCTGGTCCAGTAAATACCTTTACAGCAGTGGAAAAATGTGACTTGTACATGTGCTGAATTTGGGTCAGGGGTCACCATTGTGACCGCATATGATGAATGACTCCCAGTTGTTTTAACAGTGGTTTTCAAGCACCCGCCCCCCACATCCAAAGCCACAGCGGCACGAGACATACGTTTTCACCCATTTAAACGTCAAGGGCCTTCGGCACGCAGCCAAAATAATGAGGAAATCTCAGTTTATGCATCTCTTTTCCAGGCGTAATTTACTCGAGGAGAGTTTATGGAAACACAACAAGGTTTTGGCAGTAATGTAAAGTGAAGGATAGGTTTTGACCGCGTTGATGGATCCGCTATGGACGGCTTGGTCTTAGATGCCGCGTCCAAGTTCGCTGTCTGTACGCTACTGGAAAGAATTACGCTGATGTGTGCCGATTGCACAAACAAATGTGGTTGAATTAGTGAACAGGCTAAGAGCTAGCAGAGGCCAAGGTTTACCACACGACATGTTTTATGGCGCTTTCACCGCTGAGACTAAACACATTCATCATTGATCTTAACTGATCGCTGATGGGAGAAACACACACCGAAACGTTTGGACCAAACTCAGAGTCCTATCTTTTAACACGACTTGCACGCTGCAGGCTTTGGCTTCTGATCACACGTTTAGATTGGTTTAAAATTCAGTGGGAGTCGAATCACAACAACTCACAAGTGATGACTTATAGAAAACAACTACTTCCAAGTCAGAACGCCCAGTTTTCCTTTGTAAAACAGCTGACGTGAAGCCGAGTGACCGCTTCGCCGCACCTAAACACGGCTGACTTGGCCGGCTGGCTTGCTTAATACGATTAGAGCGATTTCCTTTTGATCTCCAGCTCCTGCTTTCATGCCAATTGACGCTGGGAGCGAGGCTTCCTCCGAATCTACCCAGGGCCCCCCGCTGCCACCTTCACTTCACCTCAGCTTCCTGTGAAATCACATTCTCTGCCCCCACCACAGCCAACACAATAGCTAAAAATAGCAAAGGCAGAGAGCGCTGAAACAGGTCTTCTAATGTATGTTACACTAAATGTTCCCCTGCAGAATATGATATTCCTTCCCTATTCTCCCGCTCACATAAAAGCACAGAGGGTCGACGTGTCTTTGATCTCTCTAGAAGTGATGCTGATTGGACGCATTAACCAGAAGTGAGAGCCTGTTTACAGCTTCGGAGGAGAAGAGGAGCCTTTAGACAGGCAGTGCTCACAGGGACTCTCCCTCATTATCTCCTGACCCATAACAGAAGGAGCAGCCCTAGGAAGGTTTGGTAACATCTGGTTGCATCATGATTCACTTCACAGGAAATGTAATACAGAAACTTACGGTCCAGCGCTACAGCTGTCAGTGAGAGGCAGCCACAATGAGAAGTGACTTACATGCGAATGATGTTTTTAACACTGAAGTTGTCCAGAGGGGCCATGTCGGGATCCTCTCCCTTGTCGTCCTGCAGCACTATCTGCTGGAGGATCCTGTCTAGAAGCTGCCAGTGCTGCATGCCACCTCCGCCGCGCTTATCTGGAGGTGGAGGCAGAGATGATGCGGGATGATGAGGAGGAGATCCCTCAGAGGAAGCAGCTCAGACCCCAGACACTTGACACCGGAGCAGCTCAGCTCAGCTGCTGATTCATTCTGGTGTCGCGGCTGATTTATCAAAGTTTACTTTCCCACGTGGCAGAATCCCTGACTACTACTACTACTACTACTACTACTACTACTACTACAACAAGAGGATGCTCACAACTACTACAACTACTACTACTACTACGACTACTACTACTACTACTACTAGAGGATGCTCACAACTACTACAACAACTACTACTACTAATAATCATAATAATACAGTTGCTAGAGGATGTTCATTACTACGACTACAACTACTACTACTACTACAAGAGGATGCTCACAACTACTGCTACTACTACTGCAGCTGCTGGAGGATGTTCATTACTACTACTACTACTCCTACTACTACTAATAATAATACAGTTGCTAGAGGATGTTCATTACTACGACTACAACTACTACTACTACTACAAGAGGATGCTCACAACTACTACTACTTCTGCAGCTGCTAGAGGATGTTCACTACTACTACTACTAAGACTACTACTACTACTACAACAGCTGCAAGAGAATGTTACCTACCACCACAACTGCCACTATGCTATATCAATCCAACTGACAACCTGCCCTGATATCCAACTCACGGTTGGCAGTATAAGCCAGTGCTACTCACAGGGCATCTGCAGGCAGTGATGGAGGATGGAGAGGAGGTGAGGGTAGGCATCTGTGTGGCTCAGCTTCTTCTTGACCAGCTCAAACATGGCACCGGCACTCTTTGTATCTACGTGGGTCTGGTAAGAAAAAAGCAGCACTCTTGACTGACCACCATTGTTCTGCTGACTGTGTTTAATTTGAGCCTCCAAGCTCAGCAGTACAGTCACTGACACACAGGGTCTTGATGTGGTGAGGGTCCTTACTCACCATATCAAATCTTTTGGCCAACTCTGAGTCATCCTCATTCCGCACCATCTCAAAGAAGTCCAAATGTCTGAGGAGCCGGATAGATTACAGTGTGAGATTAGACTCTTTTCTGCTTATTCTAAGATGTACTTGCTGGTAGAATCATTACTGACGAGGTCTAATGTCTGGATTGCTCATTAGCTTTCACTCTCACCTATCCAGAGTGGCGTTCTCATGTTCTCGAAGCTTGTCGATGACCGGCTGGATGCCCAACATCAGGAACTCGTACCTTAGGTGGAGGCGGAACTCCAGGTTGTCCTGGAAATAAAGGAGGAGACGGCGGAGAGCAGACGGTGAGACAGAAGTTAAGAGATGAAGGACAGACCTCAACTCGTACGGTGGAACTCTTACTGTCTCTGCTGGGCTACGACAGGCTCAGTCCAGAGGTTTATATACATGACACCACTGGGACGCAACACGCTGGCTGTGTGTTACATCCACGCAGAGATGATGAGGCAAGATAATATTGAAGAAGTTGCTTATGTCAAATGTGGGCTAACATGTTTGTGGGTCAGATCTGCAACGGCTGAGTAGATTCAAACCTGTTTATTTTATGTGGGGATAATATTGTTTATACATCTGTGTGTGTTAACTGCTTCGCTGATGTGTTTATGTTGCTGTTAAGGAGGCAGTTTTTTTTTTTTAGTATATTTCTGGTGTGAAAATGACCTTTTGCTCCCAAGCAGCGTCTACAACTATTAAGTTGGTAGTGGCCGCTTGGGTGCAACCATTTCATTTATTGTTGGTGGTTTGAGATTTGTCCTCTTTTCTGGTTAATTCTAGTGAGGTTACGCAACCATTGTGTGTCAAGGTAGTAAAAATAACAACAAAACAAAACAAAAAAAACTTGTTGCTTCAGCGAACATGAACTACATCAGATTCAGACTTCAGAAACAAGGTTCCTGCTGGTTTTAGGTCTGGCTAAGTAAAAAAAAAAAAGAAAAAGTTCAGCCTTTCCCGTGCAATAATCCCTTGATTATAAACCTTAAACTTCAGAAAAACCTCTGGCAAAAAAACTGGAGGATCATAATAAACACAGATATTGCACTGAAATATCATGTGCTCCTGTTCATCAGTGGGATTTCAATTTCAACCCTCTACAAATAATTTGCTGTGAATAATTATTTCTGCGTCATGGCGTTGAACTCTCTACATCCTGGTTTCTCTCATTCCAATCAAGAATCTTTTGTTTCCAGACTTTATGATGAGAGAAAACAGCAGCAGTTTCAAAGATAAAAATAAAAAGATTTTTTTTAAAAATGACGGATCGGATGTTTGTCACAGACCAACAACTAACCATCGGCGTGGGCGAGACTGGCATGACTCTAAAAATGTATGACGGCTTCTCGGTATCACCTGACATCGGTTTGTTACACTCTCACTCCAAATTTAAAGATCTTCCAAAGATGGAAATGGAGTGTAACACGTGGACTACAACAACCGTCTAGATTTTCAACAGCAAATGTTCAACATGAGCATCCTGAAGGTTTTGACTCTCAAGCAGTTGAGAAGAGACAAATTGGGCTTTTAACTCAGATTTACTGCAAACACACAGCAAAGTAACACTTTTTATTTGATGAATGTGGACGGAGGTTTTTAGTATCAAAGGCTGCCCATACATCAGGCTGTGCTGTAAAGCTCAAATGTCACGGTTAAGTAACGATAAGAAAAACACATTTTTAGGTTGGGGGGCAGGGGGGGGCGCTATATTTCAGGAAGATCAATGACAGTGCCAGAAAAGTGTACATAGATCGAATTGTCATTGATTGTGGAGCAGCTCTATGAGCTCCAGATGGAAGCACGATCACTAATCAGTGCGCGCACGCAACGCTACAATCCAACATCCACAAAGGAAAGCAAAGCCATCGCTTCAGAGACTTGGTTCAACTCTAAAGCGAACAGTTCTTTCCCAAATATTGAAGCTTTAGCCACAAAGCCTGTGTTTGCTGAGCAGGCACGTTGGTTCTCACCTCCCCGGCTCCGGCGTTGAGAACAGCGTTGATGAAGGACATGATGGCGGTCTTCAAGTTGACCTCGTCTCTGTAGCGACCTGTACTCCTGTCCAGCTCGTTCAGCAGCGTCTGGTTAGTTGGACAGACGGGGGACTCGGTCAACAAGCGTGTTTGACACCAAAATGAACATTTCAATGAACTGAAATCTAAACTGGCGGGATTAAGAGTTGCTTAGGCTCAGATGACACAGAGGCCAGCGTTCCCACTGCTCACGTCCTTCTCTCACTCCTAAACTAACCCAGACATACTTGTGAAGCTTCATCATGACTCAAACGGCCTCATAAGTTGTGAATCACTCAGCTCCTGTGGTGTTAGCTTAGTCTGAGGTGGCATGATTTACCGCACGCAGTAGGGGGACGTGTGAGATGTGGCTTGTTGATGCAGTCCTGCTAGCCACTAGAGCTAGCACACATTCCTGACACCCATAACTCTGCGTGTCCTGGTCTACCTTTGATAAGGCCTGTGTGCTGACTTCAGAATGCAGTGTGAGGTGCTGCAGACTTATTAACTCTGAAGGAGTGTCCTTTAGAAGAGCAGGCATGCAGGAGACTACGGGACACAACGAACGCTTCCTCTCACCTGAAAGCGAGTCCTCTCAGCAGCATATTTCTGGTAGTGGGCCATGGCCTGCAACACCTTCTTGTGTCCGTCAGGGACCAGACACACCGCCCCGAGAATCTCCAGCACCGCCACTTTGGTCTTGATGTTCTCCGTCCGCAGACTCTGGGAGATGGTGTTGATGCTCTGTGGGTGGGCCAGCACGTGGGCGCGGCCCTGGGAATTGTTCATCAGTGCTTTGATGCAGCCGATGACGGAGGTGTGGACGCGACTCTCTGACGTCTCGTAGTCCATGCTGCGCAGGAAGTTGAGGAGGCAGGTGAGGCCGTCCAGCTCGATGAAGCGTGTGACGAACCTGGACGATGTGGAGAAGAAGAAAGAAGAGAGGATGGTGAGGAATAATGCGTCAAGATGTCAAAACACATTATGAAGAGGAGGAAAAGAAAAAAATACTCCATGACATGTGGTACTGTCAGTTGATAAAAGTATGATATTCAAATAAGTATTCAGTAAAGGACCCTTGTATGTCATATATGTGTATTATCATCCCTTTTGTAGCCAAAAAGACATTAAAGGAAACATCTTTAATAATTCATCATATCTTAGAAGATGATTGAATATTATTTGTGCAAATTATTCTTTTAATAGCAGCAGAAAAGCAGCACTGAAGGGAAATACTCCAGTAATTACCTGAGCTAATTATTTTGAACTTGTAATCTTCATCGCTGTTATTGACCAAAAACTCCTTGTTTCATCCGAGACCTTCGCACTCCGAGTTCAATGAGTCTCCTTCATGACAACCCTCATTAGCTGCTCTAATTAGAGAGCTGTGTGTGGTTACCCTGTGCGTGTGTATGTGAGAGAGAGAGAGAGAGAGAGAGAGAGAGAGAGAGAGAGAGAGCGAGAGAGGAGGCCGAGCTACTGAATGACAGACAGGATGTGTAAACATTGAGCGATGTCACAGCCAGTGAGCACTGTGGGCTGTATTGTAAATGAGCTTCCCACAGTCTAAGATTCCTGATAGGCTTGGTACACTGCTGCAAACAAACAAGATGTGTGTGAGGAGAAGAAGAAGAAGAAGAAGAAGAAGAAGAAGAATGAGGAAAAGAAGAAGAAGGACAGAAGGATGCAGGAAGAAAATAAAGCGGACAGTGGGGAGAAGTGTCTCCTACTCATTGTAACAGATAAATTGTTTTGACATTGTCAGAAGGGACACGGTCCAAGTTCCATCCCCTCCCACTGCTGTCTTGGCTCGGCAGGCGTGGAAAACACACACAAAAATGTAAATCATCCAATTATCTTACTGTACATCGAGGCCCAGAGCTTCTTCTGCTCGCACTCAATCAATTCCAGATTCCCAGCAAACACGCATGCACACATCACGGTTGTGAACACGCAGAGATTCTACCTGGCAGGACCGGATAATCTCTCAGAGACATTTGATCCTCTGATCTCCAGCAGCACCTGGATGAGATCAAGATCACGCTACATGCATGTATGCATACTGGCCTTCTTTGGCAATGCACCGAAATGGAAGAGCGCACAAGGTCCCAGCAGACAATGTGCTTCTTGTTTTACAACCGACGCTGCAACGAAGAGGTGGAGAAGAACAAATCCAACATATTAGATGTGACTTGGTTAAGATGTAAGTGGAACTAGAGCAAGGCAGGACTGATCCACCTGTCAAAGTTGCACGTCTTGTGTTGGTGACAAGTGTTTGGCGTCTGGTAGCCACACACACCCGTCGGTGAATTGCAAGGCCACCTCAGAGCGGGAGAGAGATTTCATACTGGAAGAGAAATTAAGCTGAACATCCCGGTGATTAATGCATGGAAAGCAGAGGGTGAGAGTTGTTGTTCTTGGAGTCTGGGTTCAAAAGGGTGGATGAGATTCAAGGTTTTGCTTGGTTCTGCTGGATTGCTGACGGCTCGCCAGAAACACGTACTCACATGCACAAGCACACACCCTGTGCACCAGGGCCCTTCAGCATACTAGAGCTCGCATTTAAGTGTTAAGACAGATGCAACCATCCACAAAAATTTCACACAAACACACATGGATGTCTTGTACAGGGACATTAATCAGTAACTCCGGACTGTTAAAAAAAGAAACAAAAAAACAACAACTTTCTAGCAAGCTGACATCCAACTCTTCTCTCTCTCCTCCATCTTTCCTTTTCTCTCCAGTGAGCACTTAAATCAGTGGATCCCATCTCCTCTGACTTTGGAGTCTCCTCCCGTCTTCTCCTATCGGCTGACATTCACGCTCAGCCGAATGCCGTGCAGACCCACCCCCCCCCTGCTTTTTTTTTTTTTTTTTGTGGGGAAAGCAACCGCTGCATACTTGAAAACCCGTTGGGATTGTGTTCAAGACGGCCAGAGCTAGACAAGTGCTGCATGCGATGTAAGCTCAAGCAGAGATGAACAATACCAAGGCCAAGCCAACCACATACACACACACAAACACACACACACACACACAGAGTTGTTGTAAGTCACACACAAAAAGAAAGAAGAAGAAGCGAAGAATATAACTCGAAATGCAATGATGGGAGCAAACAGTGGAACCCAAAAACAACAGTTGGGTGTGCGAAGTCGGGCCGAGGATGGTCAAAGCTGACGTTCGGTTAGCTGCAGCTGCGTTTTCAGTAGTTTCCCTTTTTTGAGCTGACAAAGTTACTGACGAGAGTTTCCAGCCATTAAAGGAACAGTGTGTAGATTTAAGCTGGATCTACTGGCAATCTAATATTCACAACTGTGTTTTCATTCGTGCATAATCACAGGAGTAATTCTGTTTTTGGTAGCGACAGGTCCCCTTGGCCAACACCAGCAGGGTTTTTACACACGATTATCACCAAAAACAAGCTCCAATGCTTATGAGACTTTTAGTGCGCTAGTCAAGATGATAACCTTCACAAATACACACCACGATTTTCATTTCTTTTAAGGGAAGAACTCAATCCCATTTGGCTGTAAAGGGAGAGATGCACGACTCCACAGCGAAGCTTCACTTTATTTTCTACACATTTGGTAGGATGGTGTTTAATATCGTCGAAATGTGACGCGCTACGGTGGAAAATGATGGGTTCATTTGGATGTGTCTCACTTCTCATTACATTAGAGGACCACTTTGATGAGCGTTCAATATTTGACATGTAACTGTCTAAACCTCAGCAAATATCCCATATATATTTATTTATATATATATATTTTTATATACATATATATATATATAAATAAACGTATTAAAAAAAACAAAAGATCTCCTGAATATTGTTTTTATATCAGCTCTAATGTTTATCATCCTCGACAACTTCTGTGGTCTTGATTCGCCAATGTCAACGATACTTCAGGGGAATTGATAAGTATGTTGTTATGATACGAGTTAAATAAATCCCACTTTTAGTTGATTAAAATGCACTTATATAATGGCACTAAGCATTTCTTCCTCGTTTTACGATAATGATGTCATTACCGTCAGCAGAATGTAACATTCAAACAATTTGTGTTTGGACGAGTTCCCGACAAGCTTCACTTTCACTTACACTGTACTGGATGATACCTGGTATAAAACTCCGCATACTTTGTTACAGTGTATCTTCAGCAGCAGCTTGTAAGCCAAATATACCATTCATGTAGGACATAAATTGAGTATATAGTTCACTTTTCAAGTTTGAAGGTGTTATCTGACGGCAAAATGAGATCAGCGAAGATTCGTGAGGCCTTTCATTGATGAGGTCCGACTGTCAGAGTGATGCAGAAGTCAGTGGTTATGTGCTGGGCTGCTTGTTTCTCCCAACATTGGTTGCAATTGTCAACTTGACCTCTAAACGCCATTAAATCTACACACCACTCCTTTATACTTGTAAAAGCGTAAAAATTCCCTAAACCAAAGGCAAACAATACTCTGAATGAGCTGAACAGTGTGCAAAGTTAATCCAGATGCTCGAACTAAAATTCAAAACATATTTTCTTTTTTTTTTCTGAAACGACTGCAGTTTTGGCTTCACGAGCTTAAAATTCTGCCTTTTTGAACTACACGTGACCCCGGTGTGGCAGCCAGTCGGTGGAGAGTTCATTCCCTGTCTCGAAGCCCAACCGCTCAAACTTATCAAACAGCAAAACTTCCACACACTCAAGCGGTCATTTGCTCCCCGCCTCCCGTCTGTCCCTCATTTAATCACCACGTTCGCACACAATTAACATCACTTTCAAACACCCTCTCACCTACCCTGAGGCAAAAGGACGCACACACACACACACACACACACTCTTGTTCTACTATAAAAGGGGAAGAATGAACCGGAGCTCCAGAGCGTTCTTCAGAGGTGCTTCTTAAAACGATTTAACTGGAGGTGTCTGCAGTCATATGATATCACCACTGCTCTCACTCACATAAATCCTACTTGCTGAGGCCCAGCGTATGACGGGTTCTAAAATAAGAGCTGAACAAAGGGTAACACACATCAAACTGACACACACACACACACACACACACACACACACACACACACACACACACCACAATAAAAAACCCGGCCAAGATGCACATCTGCGATGTGGACAGTATATCACGGCGTGGAGAGAACGGTTCGGTAGAGCCACAGGGAGCAGTCTATGTGTGTGACTTAGTCCCCAGTGGGCCGTGTGTCCATAGCGCTGCACACACACGCAGTCATCAATCAGATACCTAATGCGCATAATCTGAGAAACGACCACAAACCTTTCACCCTTGTGTAACTCGGTTCTTTGGATGTGCTTATGTCTCTTTAAGCAGGACCAAAGAGGATTTATGTAATTACACGAAAAGCCAAATGCATTATGGATCAAATGGAGGGCAGACTATCACCCCTATACGCCGCTCCACTGGCCTCCCACTCCTCGTATGTTTCATGCCATTCCAACTCCAACCTCCCTCCACCTTCAAACCTGCACATTTCTTTCCACCTGGCCCGCATTTCTCTCCATTTTCCCTCTTAAGTGCTATTGTAAGTATGAAGGTGTGAGAAATCTGTCCTCAGAGAGAAGCAAAAACATTGATGCATTAAGAGTGTGATAGTCTGCTCCGCCGTCTTTGGTAACATGTGAAAATTGATATACAGCCGAATCTCTGTTAAGCGGAACCTTTTAGCGATCAGGCAGCAGCTTGTTTTGAAGGATAATATTTGCATTTGGTGGTAGCTAATCGCTCAAAGTGCTATTGACACAGCCACTCTTTTGTGGAGCTTAGGGAAGATAGTGGACTCGAGTCAATATTCTTGCTGGAAGAACTTTGCAGGAACAATGTCCAGAGAGCTATAAAGGAAAGACTCTCTCAGACTATCTGATGCTGTATTGACACGAGTCTGGGACTGCGGTGCATTCTGGGCCAGGATGGCCTTGATGACCTCCAGGAAAGGCTTCATTTCCTGCCCTCCTGCGGTTATTTCACCAGTGTTGGATTCCTATCTTGATAAAACAGGCAAATGCACACCAAAGTCTTTGTAAATCTGAGCATACGCTGATGATGTGAAACCTTTTCTGACCCAACTCTTGAGCCTCGCTCAACTCCCTTCGATGTCGGCCTGAATTTCAGCTTCACCAGGACTCGTCACAGCCTCATCGGCTGCTCCCGACCATCCATCTGACATCTGGACAACCTCTTTGACTGCTCGGTGCTCACTCACACTTTTTCGTGCATTTTATAGATGTTTTGTTGTTTCTTTAATATTTTACTGGGGAGACATTGAGGCTGCTATCACACATTAATGTCCCTGCAGCAAAATCTACCCGTAAACCTGACAGAGGAAACCCTCCAGGGGGGAAAATCAGGAGAATTATAACTTTAGCTTGCTGAAATATTGAAGTGAAAAACATGTTTCCTATCCAGAAAACCCTTCTTTTCTCCAACTTGCAGAATCTGTCACTTAAAAAGCTTCATTTGAAGCAAAAAGGACATGACTAAATGTGTGGGAGCGTCCTGGCATGTTCCATGAGGAGGGTAGTGGACCCTACCAGATCATTCTGCAGCCACATTCACCCTCCGTGTAGCGTACAGTGACCAAAACATAATTCCAGAGGCTTATAACCAGCCAGAGAATGAAAGTAACAACAGTGGGTGGCTTGCTGACAATGTGCTGCTTTTGTGTGCTCTGCCTGGCACCCCGCATGCCCACCATGTGTTTGGGTCCTCTGACCGAGCACAGAGTCCGGGAGCACAAGGGCATCTTTTCACGCCAAGACCCAGCTGCTTCTCTGAAATGCCAGAGGGAAGGAGGGAGGGACGCCGGCTCGGGAGGTCGTGAATTAAAAGCACAAAACAGACAGAAACCAACACGTCCCACAAGATGCTGCCATAAAACTGAACCACACATTCACACAGGGACACAGGCGTGACTCATAAAGGGGAGCGTCAAGCTGAAACTGATGGCCACATTGAGCCAAGATGTCCCCCCAGACAGCTAAACGGTCAAAGGCGTTTCTTTGCCTCAGCCGGGCATTTGTCAGGGACGACACACGTTATTAACAGTAGCCTTCCCTGAACAGCCATATTCAGAGGGGCACACCTGCTACTAGCAACCTCCAACATCAGCGTGTGAACGAACTATAACTCACCCTGAAGAGCGTGAGAGCAGGTGCATCACTCCATACGGAGGAGTGGTCAGTGCAGCTATTGTGAATGCTGGGAGGGAATCAAAGAACCAAACCTCAGAGGACACAAAAAGTTAAAAAAAAAAAAAAAAAGAAAGAAAAGAAGAAGAATGGAAATGATTGATTTTAACATTTTAAACAATCTGAAGGAGAAGAATATTGTGTCAGGAATACTGGTGTTACTCACACACCGGCTGACTTCACACACACAAGTTTGAGTTCGTTGTACGTATTTTTGTTGACCTCTGATAGGACCCTGTTTGTCCACCGAGACTATTTCAAAGAAACTCAAAGGGGCGGAGCTCGAGCCAAAGAACATGTTACTTTTTTTTTTTTCACGGATCCATTTTACACAGTGAAACATTTGTTACACATTGCGTGGATACGTGCATAATTATCCAGAACTACAATTACAAATTCATGAAGTTTCATCTCAAATGGAGGAGAGTAGTCACACACACACACACACACACACACACACACACACAGTTGTGCTACTGTTTAATTATTCAGCAGTAATTCTGCAGGATCCGCAGCCACTCGACTACCAGAGCTGACTTGATCGACCCCTTTTGGAAACATCATACAGTTCTTTACCACATTGTTCAGGGATGACATACAATGAGACGCACTTCAGAGTTTAGGAAGAAATTCTTGCAGTTTTTGGAATTGTTCTTGCCGACTGCGAAATCCATTTTTAGCTGCACATGCCTCATTTATTGCCCAGAGAAGCATCTTGAACAGGTTTGAGTAGTAAATCAGAATTAATGAGTGTATCTACAATTTTTCATCCTTATTTATATACAACTCACGGGAGTTCCTGGAGCAATTTATTTTATTACCTTTAAAGACAGCCCAGTACTTTTTAATGAAATCATAAATCCTATTGAGAACGTTTAGTGTACTTTGCATTCAGCGTATTCCCTCTTCGTGTTTTCAGGGGTCGCGCTGAGGCGTCCTTGTGGTCTCGAGGCATCGCTGGCTCTAAAGATGGTCGGGGCCTTTAGTTGAGTCTCTTCCTCATAAATCTCTCACAGTGCTTCCTGTCTGACTCCATGACAAAAAAACAAAAAAAAACCCTAATAAGTTAATTTCAAATGCAGATGTCGGAACGTTTAGTTTTATGAGTAACTAATTAAGCAAGAGGCTGCATACATCACCCACTTCCATTTATTATTTTTAGAGTCAAATTTTTGTTGCTCATTCCTCAAAACGTAGAAATCGGTTCATTCATCCCTCGTTACCTGACCACAAATCTGAGTTCCTACGCAGTAAAACTGGCTGCATGTTCTGCATGGACCACCGAGACAGGAGCGTGACTCCAGATGGACCCATGGCGGTGGGAGTTCTTCCAAAATTAAAACATCCGGAAAGGGAAAGTCAACATGTATGTATGTCCAGAACTCTGCAAGCATTAAATATAGATGGATGATGTGGAATCAAAACTGTAAAGTGATATTTCATGGTGAGTTTTTTTTCCACAGTAATTACTTCATTGGAGATATGAAAACATCACCATAAAACACTCTTTTTGGCCTGAAGTTACATCAGAACATTCAACAATACCAATTAAGTTTGCTTAGGAAACCCAACAACCTCAGAATAAGGATTCCATGATTTATTCCCAGGATTCATTATGTAGATAAACAGATTAAAAAAAACAGAGAAGTACAGAAAAACTTCTCTGCTGTGCATGTAAATGAACAGTGCCTGCAACTATGGTAGGATGATATTGACGAGGAGGAGGAAGGATATTTTAATAAAATATCATTGACGGTGTGATAAGATACAGCTCTACTGGTAATTAACGACTACTTTCAAATGTGCAGCCCTAATTGACCCCATCATCTTCATTAGCGCTGATTTCGGCACTTGTGTGTAATTAATCTCTGATGGGATGAAAGAGAATGCTGACACACCACTGGAGACAGAGCTCAGTAATCAACTCAGGCAACTGCAGTAAACATCAGCTTCTGCACACAGATGCGACGGGAAGAATTCATAACAGACAAGGTCGTTATACGTTTCAAGCTCAAGGAACTCCAGTCAAACACGCTGGAGCCTCAAGAGCGATACAAGACGATGTAGCGATATATGAACGTGAATACAAGCAGTGGCTCATCTTTTTTAGTTAAAACTGATCTGAGATCGGGTTTAACAATTCTTTTTTTGTGTTCTGCCGGTATTCGCCTTCATTTTCAGCATTGATTCGACTGTGTTTTAGTAGTATCACAAGAAAATGTTCTCAAGTATGCAACTGAATGTATAACTAAGATCAAGGACCACAAAACGTATCCATCCATCCATCCATCCATCGTCGTCTTCCGCTTATTCCTTACTTGTAAGGGTCGCGGGGGGGCTGGAGCCTATCCCAGCGTCTACGGGCGAGAGGCAGGGTTCACCCTGGACAGGTCACCAGTCCATCGCAGGGCCAACATACAGGGACAAACAACCATTCACACTCACATTCATACCTACGGTCAATTTAGAGAATCAATCAGCCTCATCCCCTCTTGATGTCTTTGGACTGTGGGAGGAAGCTGGAGTACCAGAGAGAACCCACGCAGGCACAGGGAGAACATGCAAACTCCACACAGAAAGATCCCGCGCCCGAGCCGGGACTCAAACCCGGAACCTTCTTGCTGTGAGGCCACAGTGCTGACCACTGCACCACCGTGCAGCCCCACAAAACGTATCATCACTTTTAATTTGACAAGTTACCTTCCGCCATTTTATTTTAAAGCTGGTTTTTCCCCCACGATTAAATAGTCAAGATACTACCGTGCATACACACACTTGGCCTACAAACGCGCGCACGTGCTCACACACACACACACACACACACACGACCCAGACACCAAGTCTGCCTTGAGTTTTTGTCACTCTGCAAGTAATGTCTGTCACTTCGTGGCCCCCCTTTGAGATAACGCAACACCCCCGCATCGGTCCAGACCGCTACATCATACGACTGGCACAAGCTGACGGACAGCTCCAAAGTAGCCGCTGATGGGGAAAGGGAGGTGATTTGTATTAGCGAGCCTCCCAGTGTCCATGAAAGGTTCTTTGTGCTGATGAACGAGGTCGAACAGCTGCAGATGCTGCAGAAGAAATACCAGGAATGTAGTTCTGAAAATATCTTAAATTGGTTTAGTGTTATTTAAAAGTAAAAAGGTTCCTTTTACGGTAATCCAGCTGTGACCAGAGGC
The DNA here is from genome assembly GCF_037954235.1 of Aulostomus chinensis. Classification (NCBI taxonomy): domain Eukaryota; kingdom Metazoa; phylum Chordata; class Actinopteri; order Syngnathiformes; family Aulostomidae; genus Aulostomus; species Aulostomus chinensis. The sequence goes on from NC_141336.1 coordinate 23,220,741, forward strand.
AGACTTCATGCTCCTATTACAAGATCAGCTGTAGTACATAAGTGGAGCATTGCCTGGACAAGTCAGGCAGCAGAAACACTCAATAGATGGAAGGGTGGCTCGACTGTCCGCGGCAGAGGGAAGGCTCATAGTCCACTGGTACCACGTGAGATTGACTGACCTCATCGGCTGAGTCCGAAGTGCTGTCTTCAGATCTTCCACCACCTTGTTCCTCATTTCCATTTCCTCTTCATCAAAGGCGAACAGGGTCTGCATCTGGAGACGAGGGGAAGAGGGAAGGACAAGAATCTAATTAATAAAGCTGAACTTTGGATTTAGCCTGTGAACAAGCAAGGCTTTGGTTCCTTTAATGTCTTCTAGAATAGCGTGAAGCTATGCAACATGTCAAAATGTGTCTTGTAGCAGCAATCAGGCTTAAAACAAATAGGACAAATCATTTAAGTACACATAGACCTGAAGTGTTAAGGCATTTCTGCACCGCTTAATGGCTCCGTTAGCGACATCAAAGGGTTGCCGTGCTCCCATTAGTCAGGACCACAGGGCTTCTGTTTAGCCTCTCCAGGCTTTTTCCATGGCAGCTCCTTGCCAAGTACTAAGGTTCAAACACTGGGTGTGTGTTTTAGCAGCGGAGTGAGCTAGTCACAGTGTCTGCCTATTAATTTGCCTGAAAAGACATTTATTTAAACACGACCCGGTTTTGTAAAACTTTCTCGAAGAAAAAAAAAAACGAAAAGAGGCATTAAAAAGTACAAGCTGGGTGCAAATGTTTGATGGCAAGTTGTGATCCATGAATGCCTGCGAAGCTCACCGAAGCCCCTCGTGTTTGACTAACTTACAACATCTCTCGTCTGTCCGGTGTGTGTTTAACCTAGAAACAGAGCAGTCAAACATCCATTGTGTCGACTCAAGTCCAGATGGTTCCCCGTGTGCCAGGAAGTGAAGGCTCTGGCTCCCGTTCCTCTAAATGAATATGTTGAGAGTCAATGGGAAGTTGGACACAACAAGTGTTGGGGAGAGTGAATGATTTGGTCCTGCTGCGAGCCAGTCCACCGTGTCAATGAGTCTAGCCAAACGGCTTCTTCTACATCTGCTATTTGTAAGATCATTCTAACCTGTGGCCAGCATTCACATACGGATACTATTACAGCCAGTTGGTAAACCAGCAGAGGGTACTTGCCTAAATCCTTATTAAAGGAAGTGCCCCCCAGAGCCAGAACTTTGCCTTCAAGCTAGAGTGATGAGTGTGGCTAATCAAATCCTTAATTCAGACCATGTGGGTCGCTGATGCGCCAAGTAAAAAAGTATTTGTTTAATAAAAATGAAGACAAACAACATTATTGTAACTAAAACAACCAGGCGAAGTTAAAGAGAGGCACTCGAGCTCACAAAAGGCGGGCTGAAACCTCGCCTTCATCCTATTGTTCAGCTGATTGTAGAAAACACAGATTACAGCCATCTTCGCTCTCTCTCCTGCAGGGACAGAGGCTTTTGTCCCCTCGGTCTAAGGTTTGAACGTCAAAGTGAGGTAGAACGTTGGAGACGGCCTCTTTTAATTTATTTTCACTCTAACCTCCACACCCGAAATATTCGAGGCTCTCGTTACAGGACATGGAGCAGGAATATCTAATAGTCCCCGCTGGCCTGTCACTGTGCCTGAGGGTGTTTGTAAAATGCATGGAGGCAGCCGTAGCCCTGGTCAGGTCACATGACTGGCTGTGACTTGTGCGCGCATTTCTGCCTTGATGCTCTTTTCGCTTTCCATCCCCCCGCAGAAGTACTTGTCCAGGTGAGGCTCAACCAGCTAGCTTTGACACATTCAGCTACGGAAACTCTTGACAGAGACACAAAGACATTTAAACCATCAGTCCCAAGCTAAAAAAATAAAAAAACTACCTCCAGGCGCTGACACAGTTTTATGAATGAACATCTAGATACTGGCTGGACAGTAATCTCTCTGGGCGGCAAAGCCAAAATGAGCTCATCCAATAACTCAGCTACTGTAGAGGGGCTGTCCCTGGTGAGCTCAAGTTTTGGAGCCAAGAAAATGAGGTAATTGACGAGCAGAGCACCTCCAGATTCAAAAAAAGCTCTCTCGTCAAGATGCTGTCTGGAGTTCTGTGCTGCAGAAAATGGAGACTGATAGCAGGAATGAAAGCATGATTCAGGAAAGGCAGGAAATGGGTCAGAGCTATGGTGAATGAGGGAGACTCTGCTCAAGTGCAGCTCGAACAAGAGAGTGATTGTGCAAAAATGGTGCGCCGATTAAAATCTCTCTCCACAAGATGTTAAACCTATTACAGAGTCATAAAATCTTTATCATCTTTTTCCCCCCTCCTTAAAATTGAGTTTTTGTCCAACATACTTTCGAGAAAAACTGCAACCACTGGAAGAAAGTTGGAATATCTCAGCACACTGGCCCCAATTTTACACTTGTTTCAAGAAAAATTAGCAGCTCTCAGGTCGCCGATTGTGACGGACGGGTGGATCTTTGAGTAAGTCTGCAACACCAGAAGTACATCAGCGCTAATGCACCTCCAAGAGGCTTCGTTCTTCTCGCCGTTTCCCTCCGATATCAACCATGACCGGAATATTGCTGCCCTGTACCTGTGGAAGTCCCATCAGAAAACTAAACACCATCATGTCTGGAGCCCATAACCGCATCCAACGGCCGTTAAAATGATGAACCGGATGTAAAAAGTGATTCACTGTGAGCAGAAATGGAGATGATGCGAGGCCACACAGTCCAATGAGATTCCCAGCCGTCTCCAGAAACTACGTCTGGAAGACTGCAGGTCCAATTTAGGTTTTGCTGCCATAAACGGATCAAAACAATGCAGAGGCAACAACAACATGATGTTCATGTATTGCAAAGCTGACGTCCAGTTTATCTACAAGACTACAAGTAGGCGATCAGCGCCATCTGATTGATTACATTCGACAAGTAGAAAACCATCTACTGGAGGGATGCAAAACCAAACTGTTCTTACACACACACACACACACACACACACACACACACACACACACACACACACACACACACACACAGGCTCATTAGCTCCGCCCTCACTGAGGAATACCAGAAAAAAAGACCAGGCACTAGCGTAATGGCGACTGTCCTACAACTGACAGCTAAATGCATTATTCTTTCACCTCATGCACACATTTCCAACATGTGTGAGCGTCCCTGCACTTTTCCAGCATTTGCTGAGTGTTTTTCTTCTCCGTAGTGTACAGAAGTAACTGAACCGAACCAAAACCGATAACTAATGGGTTACAGAAGGATTCTGTCACCAAATTTTTCTTTCATTTTCACTGAAAACGCGTATCCATTACAATACACAGTTATCAGCCTCTTGACGACCAATAACCTGTATCTATGACAAAATGATAATAATAATAATAATAATTTTTTTTTTCTTAAATCAATCAACCCCTAAATCGTTGCATGGCAGAAGATGTTTTTAGAAGAAGACAAAGAACAAGAACTGACAGCAGGTCTGACAACTAGAAGCACAGAGGCACTTCTCCAGCCATGCAGGTTTAAAATTCATAGCAACTCACAAATCAGCTTGTTTTTATTTTTTACTACACTCTGTGTGTGTGTGTGTGTGTGTGTGTGTGTGTGTGTGTGTGTGTGTGTGTGTGTGTGTGTACTGATACACTTCTCAGAACTAGCTAACTCCCATCCCCTGAGCAGAGCCAGTAAACAAAAACAGCTGCAAGAATAGCAACCTTCAACATATTTGCCAGAAAAAAATACCAACAACAACAAAAAAATGGCAATAAACAGATATTAAATACCATGACTTTTTGGTTCCATATGGCCTGTGTAAATTATGGTTGGACAGACTTGTAAATGTACTAAGTGTCTGTGAGCTTAGCCAAGAGGAGATGGAGAACAGTCGCTCCGTGACTAATAGGAGACGTTCTCACTCTGTTTGCAGGAGTATTTCTCCAGTAAAGCTTGACGCCCTGCTTACATGTCATCCTTAAAGAGCCCCTCCAGAAATGTCATGTTTTACGATCTCCAAACATTTGGCAGCCAAACTGTCGTCCACACAAGGACCCCGGGGTGAGGGGTCAGCCTGGTCGGTGGCCACATGTACAGTCGAATAACACAACTCACATGACAGCAGTTATGTCTAAAATAATACTGAGATCATGGCAGAAAACAGTTTTCTAATTGTGTCATGTTGTTTTCATTGGCAGCCTTGAAATTATGGCTAGAAATAATGAATGGTTTGGAACTGGCTTCCCTCCACGTCTCCGACAGCCATTCCCACTGACTTGACTGTTGAGTGTCTAAATGGCCTGTTTGTCATCACAGTGTGTGTGAATGCCGGGGTCGCACCGAAGGAATGTGGTCACACGAGCATCACAAGCAGTCAGCGGGGAGATGGTAAAGAAGCGAGCTGCCGTAGCCGGAGAGACGGAGCGGGTTAACGGTGACATCGAAGGAGGGGTTGTCTGATGCTTGAGGAAAGACGATATCTTAATAGGACAACTTGGGCTGGCGAGGAATATCACCCATGTGGGAATTCCAGTGGAGTTAGGTAGACACTGAGACAGACGGAGAGGAGTGGGACTTACGGCAGCCATGGAGTTGATGCGGTCGATGTAGTAGTCAGGCCAGCTTGTAGCCAGCTTGTTGGGGTCCTCTTGCTCCTGGTCCGGGGACACAAAGACAAGACAATCAGATTTATCCCTTTCAAATGGTTGCAGGACAGCTCAACTGGTTTCTGGAGAGGACAGTGACGTGTGATGAAAACCATTTCAGCTTACGTTTCCAATTTCGAGAGCAGCCAGAGTCCAAGACTTTGATCAAGAGTGAGATATTTCAGCAACGGCTGGCGGGATGAGTTTCATATGGATACACAGAAGCTTGTTTTGCTTTGGTAGCACCTAAAGGTCAGAATGGCAGCTGGACTAGCAATCTGAGTAACAACTCTATGGTATCAGAGTTTTAGTTTCATCTGAGTGACACTTCAAACAAGCGGAAACGCACACTAGTTTACTAATGCTTCAACACTTTCTTTCTGACCATCACAACTAACCGGGACCTGAGCTCAATTCCTAGGTGCAATCAGTCACCCAAGAAGTGTATTTTCCTTTTCAACTACACACAAATACATGTCACAGGTACAGTTTCTGCCCTACATCACTTCCTTGTGACTCCAGAATGCAGAAAGCCACAGCTATGTAGATCTAGCTTGAAGCTAGTAGCAGCTAGTAGCAGCTAATAGCAGCTACAGCAACAACAGAACAAGAAAACTGTTCAAAGACATCTTTTTACAAACTCTCAGGCACATCCAGGTAATCAACTCCTTCTTTATCCAGCCGTATGTCCAGCAATCAACAAATACTTTCATTTGAGCTAAAAACAAACAATAACCTGTCTGGTTTGGAGCTCATTCACAGTAGCGCAGAACACGGCTAGCTGGCGCATTAAGTAGAACCACCTCACTTTTTGTTGTTGTAGCGCCAAACTGGATGGAAAGGAAGAGACAGACCACACTGGACGACGGGCGTCATCAGTTGTCATTAGCCTCAAGCTACATTTTTTACATAAGGAAGTGCGATGCAGGAGGGGAAACCTGTCACCATCAAACTGCAACACGATGTCTCAGAAAGGGAGAACCAACCAAAATGTCCTCACAGAGACGGTATACAGAAAAACTAATAAGCTTTACAGTAAAACTCAAGCTGGTACACACACACACACACGCACGCACACACACACACGCACGCACACCATCTCTCTGTCGTGTGACCATCAGATGATAAACCCTTTCCCTTTCATTGCAGTGTTTCCTCTCATGTTTCTCTCAGGACAAATTTGAGGGTTCTAAAAGTAGTAAAATCACCACTGTGTTCACTTGATCCAGAAACCATGGAGGAAAGTGACAAACACAGCAGCCTCCATGCTCTCTTTAGGCTGTTTGGTCTTGTTAAAACACTCCTTCTGTAATTTAATAATTTTGTAAAGCATTTACTCTCTTTCACTCTCCTGGTTTCATCCTTAAATGTTCCACTTTTCGCTCCGTACCTCAACATCCACATGAAAGGGGAAACGGACGAGGCAGCCCAGTACATAATAACTGGGTCACAACATCCCCGGCTACTCACTAGCATTAGCTCTCATGATGGAGAAAGCAGGGGAGAGAAGAACCGCCTGCAGGAAGGTAGAGTACTCTGCAATAGTTTTCAAATACTTCTGCCTGAGATCAATTTGTCCTGGCCAATCATAGGAAGCGTGATGCCACGAGCAAGCGAGGCACGGGGGAATACTTCCACCATGTTCCTGGTTTACATCTGGTCTTGTTTAGCCTGGGCTTACAGCGTCGGCGGAACACTGTTGTTCTTGTAACATCGGGCACGTTGATGAGAGATGGAAACTCAAATAAGTTTCCATCAAGGCAAGAGGTATAATCATGAGTTGCCAGTGATGTATATGTATTTTTAAAGGTCAACATATGTCAGAAAAGGATTTCTTTCTTTCTTTCTTTTTTTGCATATAAAAATGGGTTTGGTATGATACTGTAAATACGGTGGTCCAGACACTCATTTATTTATTGAGTGTTACAGCAATTTTACAGAGACTGTTGGCACTGGAGGGATGGACGAGGAGAACATTCCAAGGAGACTGTTAATTATACTGTGTCACATGAATCACATAAAACTAACTTGAATATCTTATAATAACGCTGTACTGTGAGGGCATTCTGCTCTAACAACAGGTCGCTTCCGCTCACTGACACGCGGAGTTGCGATCGATCACACGGAATATTGACCGATTGTGACATTTGTACCATCGAGATTGTGCTGCAACCCAGCAGCAAACCAGCAGAGACAGCAGAGCAAATGCACAGAGGAGGGCAAGCTGCGGTGCTTTTGTGGCAACAGTGCAGACGCCATTTTGGACTGTGAATGTCAATGGAAATGGCAAAGAATAAGATGTATTTGTCTGACAAACTCTTGGGTCCAAAATGGCGGCAGCTCATGGTCACTGCTGCGTGCCAATGTTGCAAATTGAACGATTATTTATCTCTTTACCACCAAAGTCCTCTGACAAACAGGAAGAGTGTGACAGCGTTTGGAGTTTATAAGAAGCTTCTTAACCGACTGCTCCTTCTCAGGTCCAGCGAATGTTTTGCGTTTAGCTTTTCGTCTCTGAAACGACGACCGTTTCTGAACCGGATTTTTTCAAGATGGAGCTAAATCGTTGAACTACAACCAAAACAATCTAACTCTATGTACTATTTATTCTGCTTGTGTTCTCAAGCTGGCCGTTGTTTTCCACTACCGACACGCTCGGGATGCGATGCCAGACAGATCCTGAAGCTGAGATTAACAACCTCACTGCCTCCCTCTCCCTTCAGTGGAATTACAGCCACCGACAAACCCTCAAAAACCTACTGAGTCCGATGCAACATTTACTCTGGCAGGTTCATGAGCTGGAGTAAAGTGCTATAATTTTCATCTTATTTTGGGACAAATGAAAAATGATTATGAGGGGTTTTTTTGTTTTATTTTTAGGTTATTCTTTTTTCTTTTTCTTTTTTTTTTTTTAGTCATATCAGACTTCCTGAATATTTGCCTCTTAATGTCATTTCTGAACGCTGGAGTGATGTTAAGTTTGTTCTTGTTCCCTGCTTTTCTTGATCAAACTATTTTCTGAGTTAATCACAGTTGATGACTGGTATTAAAATCTGGTGATAAGAAGCTAGGCTCCATAGAAACATGCAAACAGCAGGCTGTGTGTGTGTGTGTGTGTGTGTGTGTGTGTGTGTGTGTGTGTGTGTGTGGTGGTGGTGGGGGGGTCTTCACTGCTATAAAAACAGTGAAAGCTTATGGTTTTCTTCTGGCTGAAAACGTTCCAGTTGCGTGCTCTGCTACGACAGTTTAAGGTCAACACCATCACTTTATTACAACAATTACACACTTGCACTACACTGTACATTCCTCATGTCTGGTGACATTAAACATGATTTATAACGGGGGCTGGCGCAGGAGGAGGACAGGAATCCCCCAGTTGTGTATAAGGTATATTTCTGCAAGGTGTTCCTCCTGTTACAACCATCTGCCGAGGGATATATTGTTCCTGTGAAGACCCAAATACCTGACTAAAGCCAGAGTTCAAGAGTATTTTACTGTGTGTTTGGCAGGCTGCTGCCTTTGCGAGGGCACCTGCTGCAAAAGTAGATGAAATTACACATTTCAGCTCCCCTGCCGTGATGCAACAAGCAATCTTGACCTTTTCAAACCTCCGAAAATGTTTCAGTGTCACCGATAATTGAGTTCACGGGCTGTAAAAAAGTCGGTGCAACCGTAGCTTCCATGTCAAAGTTCTCAGAGCAACAGGGGGTAAAAGCCAAACTATCGGTCACTCTTAAGCACTTTGAAGTGTTTTCTGAGGTTTCTGCTGTTTGTTTGACTCTAATACTTACTGCCAATTACATGCTGAATGTTTAGCGCGAGCTGGAGGAAGGAATGGAGATCTACAACCATGCGACACGCTGCTGTGCTGCTGATTCCAGGTCGATGATGACTTCAACATGCATGACCAGAACGCACACCCACATTACGCTTGTTCTGCAGAACAAAGACCAAAATATTTTCCAATCTCTGGGCAGCAAACTTGGCCTAGACGCTCTTTCAAGTGTGGCCCAAATGTTCTGGGTTTTTAAACAGCCAAGAATCCATACACTAACTCAAAAATGACACGCAAACATGTTTCCCTGAGGTCCCCCGTTTCTTTGGGTGCTGATCCAGCTCCTTACACTGTTGCCATGTGCTCAGAGAGACCCGGGGGGACCCTGCCTATGATGTGGGGGGACCTCACGAGCCGCCCAAATCCACGACAGCGCCAGCAACACTGAATCAAACACCGGACTGCAAGAGCGCTTCAACAAAGCAGAACACTGTAAACAAGTGTGGTTAAAAGAAGGAGAAAAAAAACCTGTTTTTGGATTCCTCAAATGTGAATACTTTTTCCTTGTAAAAAATAAAGAAAAGAAAAAAAAGTCTTGTCAAACAAACATAGTTGATACATAATACACATATTGTGTATAAAAAAAAAAGCTTTTATCTCAAAATGAGCATCTCTGTGAGTGCTTGGATTTGACAGTTACATCTGTACAAATTGCCTGGCTCCTCCCGGTGATGAACGGGCAACACTCCAAGGTATATTTGGTACATTCCTTCCAACCCTTCCAACTGTGGTAGCAGTTGCTGCATTAGATGCTTCTCACATAGCTGATGGACATACTGGCAAGCAATCCCAAACACTCGGGCTGACCCCTGAAACTCCATGGTTACAATCATCAGTCAGGAAACCCCCAAGTCGCCTGAGATTCCTAAAGCCGAGCAGTTGCAAATCTCAGATGCCAGCGTTTCCTTGTTTGTTAGGCCGCAGAATAATTTATGTTGATTCGTCCCTAGAGAAAAGGAATCCGGGAGTATTCCTTCCCAGAAAAAAAATGAGAGGAACACTGCCGGTGCTGTTGTACTGCTGTTGTTTACGTACATGTTGAGCATCCTTTAAGTGAGAATGTAGGTGTTTAAACCTATAATCTCTGGCTAGATCCAACAGTTTGCTCAACGTTAAGTTGCTGTGGACTGTGAGTGCTGCTGGCGAGGCATGCAAAGTTGGCTGTCCCCGCTCGCCGGGGCTCACATCTCTAACAACATCTCAAGTTTAACCACGACAGAGACATTTGAGCCAGTGGCAAACCTCAACTTGATTCACCCACATCAGGCTATTCTCTGTGGCAAACCATCAGCGTTGACCGCCCAGTTGCAAACAGCCAGCGAACAGCAAGGCTCAGCTAGCGTGGCGGGTAGCCAGGCATGCTAGCTGTGGTCAGCGCCCACGGTTCCCTGTTGAATACAGCACCAAGTCGCCAAATCATCCTGAAATTCGGCGCAAGCTCACATGTCCCCGCCATGGTTAAACATAAGATGTAACAAAATTTGTTTTCGGAGAAACCAAAACCTCATTGGGCGAGCGCTCCATGCTAGGCGTAGCCTGCCTTGCTGCTCACCAGCTGCTGTGTTCTTGAGAAGTTACTGATATTATGGCCATCAATAACAGAATATTTAGCTTTATTTCATCATAAACTGCCGTTCCAAAGTTGTCAAGTTGTAACCGGAGAACAGTTACGCAGCTTTTACGTAACATTACCCTCTCTCTAAACGAGAGGGAGAGCATTGTGAGAATACAAATCTTTAAGTGTAGGCAAGCCAAACACGGGGAGACGTCGTCATACATGAACGAGAGATCTTTGATAGTAAACACAACACATGGCCTACGCGATAACGGTGCTACAGTCAACAGCATGGGGAAAAAAACAAACATCGAGGACGATAAAGAGTAGGAATATAACGAGGTGAAAGCCTGCTGAAATGCTGCAAAATACGGAAAAAATATGTGAAAGAGCTGTTGCGCATGTACTAGAGGCATTACGGGCCGCATCAGATGTGTTTACTTCCAAATCTGGTTACTATCAGCCTCATGTTTCTTGAAAGTGAACTTTCACGTCAAACTTCCAAAGAGAACTCTTACACAACCTCTTGTTGAAGTTCCAACTGACCAGTGAAATCCTTGCACGTGCACCAAAACATGCAAATTTGCACAGAATTCTCCACATCATTCCTGTGTGGTGCAGTACAGTAGGTCATATGAAGGCTATCTAGCGGCTACAATAGCACTTTGTTAAGGCAAAATATCAGAGAAAATGTAAGTACTGAATAAACCAACATTTTCTCCATATTCTCTTCCCCAGCTGTCACCACAATATGTTCCCATGTGGGCAACGAGGAGGGATTGTCTGGTTTTCCGAGGAGCCAATCTCTCCTCAGGGAATATTTATCTATGGAAGCCAGGATATAAAATCTCACCTATAGGAGGCAGGAAGTGGACAGGATATGGAATTCTTGAAGATTATGTAACATTTGGTATTTCTTACAGGCACCTACCACTGCAGTGAGCCTTTGCCTGGGGTCACATTAGTTTAATAAATGGGGATGAAGCACATGTGTCTAATAACTGACTGCAGGAGACGGGTGCATGAATCCAGGGTTTGATTTTCATTCAGCTCTTGCTCAATTAATCCTAAATGATGACCGTGCGGTTGGATAATTTTGAACAGAAACATAAAAGAATTTGAGGGTATCTGGCGAGCACATACCTCTGTAAAGGCCACCTCAGCCAAACCCAATTTCAAATAAAAAAAAAAAAAAGCCTTTTTTTTTTTTTTTTTTTTTTTTTTGCTATGCAAAATTGATCTTCTCCTAAATTGTATGGGTTCTTCTTTGGCTCATGCTACATCCCTTCACCAAGTTTGTGAAAATCAGCCTGGTAGATTTGACATAACCCTGCTAAAAGACAGAAAAACTGCACAGGTCACATGGTCACCTTGCCAGAGGTAAGAATCCTCATTTTAATGAAATCCAGGTTGATAGAGCAAGAATAACTGCTGGTTTTGACGCTGATAAGGGGTCATATAGTGGGTCACGGTGTTTGCCAGCACAGCATTGCTAATGGGAGTCAGGAGATGCTGTTTGGCTTCCAGCACTGAGCGATTATCAGGAGCTATTAAACCCTTACATCGTGTTCTCCACCTGGGGGGCTGCTGGATATGATACCTGTGAAAAACACACACACACACACACACACACACACACACGTGCACTTGCAGGAATTCAGTATAAAGAGAGATTAACATATGCCATCTCTGTTTGATTTACACGGTAGGTAAACATGTATACAACCATCAAGTCATTCTTTGGTTCACCAAGATGCCTGATCTCTGTCTCTCACACACACACACACACACACACACACACACACACACACACACACACAGATAAACATCCAACACTGCTGGCTGAGGTTCAGATCAGAGGTGCAGATATGGATGGCTTATACAAAGCCCAAGGCCTTGACAAGATGTTCTAGTTAGTCATGGTACACCGAGACCATATTTATGCTAATTACATCACTGGTATTAGCCAGAGAGTGAAAGAAGATAAATAAAATAAACTACATCCTTCAGGGAAAAAAAAGAAAAGAAAAAATGCTAGAAAAAATCTTAACTTAACAGTCATGATTGGTTGATACCAGAGTCACGTGATCCATGATGCAAACAAGCAAACATAGAACAACAATGCAAGTAGAAGCTGAGCTCTGAAGAGTGTTTGATAAATGATTTCTGGTCATGTAATCAGTCAATTGTAATTAGGGATAATGACAAACGTGCGATGTTTTAAAAGTGAGGGGTCGAACAAAACAATTCTTTTTCTTTTCACTGAATCGTGGCCGCCTGAAACAGATGAGGATGTATGGAAAAGGTTATTTTTGGTGACAAATGTACAGATCCTTTTTTTTTTTTTCTTTTTTAAACCCTTCCAGATTTGTGCTTTGGTTCTACAGCAGCCAGAGTTTATGTAATGTTCCCTCACTGCACATCAATCCAGTTCAAAGTAATGGCTGACAGCCTTTTTCAGCCAACAAGCTGAAGGTCCTCTGGTCGGTTTGCTACCTGCTCAGCTACAGGAGACTTCATCGATGGTACCAGTGGGTGAATATCGGATTTAGATTCCTCAGCTGGCCAAATACTCTTAAGGCAGCTAGTGCCTAATCCGAGTTGTGCAAGTTGCTAATTATAAGCTACCAATGTTTTCAGAATACTTGTCCTAACGGTCCTGTGTTTAATAAGTGCTATCTGAAGTAAGAGATGTGGGAAAGCCAACTGAAAAATGTCAGTGTTAAAAGAATCAGTTTGGGGCTTACATGCTTTCATTGGTCCGATCCTCAACCCACAAAGAAGAATTTACTCCTTCCGTTTATGTGGAAACTCAAAAATCCCCAGATTTGGAATTTATAGTGTTCACAACAGGATGGAACTGGCCTGGCTGAAGAGGCAATATGTGTTGGCTATCTTGTTTTGCAGGTGAAGAAAGTTAGTTTGTCCCTTCGCCGCCTGCTAAGTGGCTCCGTCCAAGTGTTATCTAACCACAACAACTGGAGCTGCGGCTGTAGGAAACAAGGGAAGCAGTGTTGGACCTGGACGGGAACGGCTGAGGGAATTTCTGCTGTCCTCTGCTCTCCGTTCAAATCACTGCTGTGCTGTAATTCAGAGGAACACATGGCACTACTAAATAGTGTGTGCGTGTGTCCGTGTGTGCGCGCATATGTGTGTGTGTGTGTGTGTGTGTGTGTTACATCTTAAAAAAAAAACAAAACGACAAGACCTTGTAAAACCCGCTGGTGTGAGTTTACCTCCATTTTCAGCAGAGCCGTTCATGTCTGTGTGGCTATGTGCACGTGAGGACATTATTCCTGCCTTCCTACCCGCATATTCACACACACAGACAAGCAGGTTATTATCCAATATTGCAAGCCAGTTGTTTTTTTCCCCCTCATTCTCCATTACAGCGCCTGTATTCATGAATGAGGGGTTTGTTTGGTTTTTCCTCCGGCTTTCCGCTGTGCACTGTGTTACCCCGGTTTTGCTCTCCATTTTCAGACCAGGACACACAGCTGCTTTTTTTCCAATTTAACCTTGCAGAGGAAATTATTTCTGACTGAAAGAGATGGGGGAGGAACGACAAACTAATATATCCTACCTCCAAGCCCAACCTCGGCATGCACTTTCAAACCATTTCGGTTCCAGTGTGCCCGGGTCGTTGCCAAAATTCTGTTTCCACTTCCTTCTGCTACAATACAAAGTGCTCGTAAATGTCCGTGGTTGCTTCAGTGAAATATTCAACAACTGTTAGTGGAATATTGTAGAACTTCCACCTTTTCATGTGGGTGCACATGTGAAAATGCACATGCTGACATTACTTTAATCTGCCTCGATACCCAGTGTATTAAAAAAGTAAACTTTGATCTACTCTTTTATATCACAGCATCTCCGTGGTGCTCCAGCTTCCATCCTTGCCTTGACATCCCTCTAAACGCACCACAAATCCACTGCTCTTCTTTGTCCTAACAACGCTGTCCTGCACACAAACTTCCACACATACAGGTGCACACAACCGCACACACAAACTCCTCTCTTTAAAGGTTGTCAAAGCCTATCACGTCAGCTAAGCCTGCATGCTTTGGAAAGACAAAGAATGGGTTGGATCCTGCTCCTGCTTCCAACACTAAACTGTCGGCCAAAAGCAAATTAGCACCCAGATACGGGGGGGGGGGTTATGACCATGTATTCAATTTGTTATTGAGGGAAGGTAAGGGGCTGAATTCCCCTTCTTTCTCCAAGAAACAATGTCATTTCCTGGTGGATACTTGACCACAAAGTGAGAGCAGAGTTGTTGTAGAGAGACACGCTGAAGGGTATGACGCGAACAAGAGATGTTTTGGCGAGGGGAGAGGGTGAAAGAGAGGGCTGACCAGAATGTTCTAATGCTCTGGTGGTATGTTGACAATTCTGATGCAGCGTTCGGAAGGATTCAGGCAGACTGTAGACAGGAAACCGGACATAATTTTAGTGAATGAGAGCAGGATGGAAAAATTGGGGTGATGCCATCAAAAAAAAAAAATCCCCTCTACGTAAGATGAAAGTTTAGAGAAAGTTAAAATATGTTAACTTTCTGCCGTCCTCAGTAAATCTACAACTGAATGGTGCAGAGCTCCTCTTCGTAGGTTGGTCTCGTTTTTTCCGATAAATAAAGACAAGTTGAAACTGAATGAATTGCATCACATTTTGGAGGGAATTTAACACTATTTGAAATTTGCAGACAACATTCAGAACAACTGCTTTATTTCGTAGTCACACGCATCACTGCTTTTGATCTTTTTTTGTCTCCACCGTGTCTGCCTGCTTGTATCTGGATGAAAGCTGCATTAACCAGCGCTTCAACGCGGGGAGGAAGATGAGAAGGGTGCTGAAACAGGGAATATAGCTGTGTACCTTTGATTTGCCATTGTGTGTACTGTGTGTGTGCATGTACAGCCTGCAGAAAACATTGTGGACTATGGAGATGGTGGGACGCGTGCAGAGTGCAGCTGTTTGCGTCACTGCAGGAATGAGGAGCTGGGATGGGGCCTGACTGTCTGGCTGAGCTGATTCAAAATCGGTTCTGTGAGATGTCCTGAAATGACGTTCTCCACGGTGGCGGGAGCGACCCAGAGGTCGGACAGCTCAGGGCTCACCTTCTTCTTGCTGCAGTAGATCTGCCATTTCTTCTCATCAGGCAGAGCAAACATGGCCTCCCTGTTCTTATCAGTCAGGTCCAGTTCATCCTGCAAAAACAGAGAAGTTCCTTTTTAAAGCTCTGTAATAACAACACAAATCATTTTTTTTATTTAACCATACAAGACCCCGTAGAACACCTCAAGAGTAAATGTACAGTACCATGATGACAAACTGGGAAATAGAACAAACCCTCAGGGTACTATCTCTGCTGTTTATACAGAGACACTTCAGCATGGCTGCAGATGAGCGGGCAGATCAGGTTTACACAGTGACATCCGATTGTCCGACCTTCCCACTGTCTGACTGAACGGGTCTCTGCAGACTTCAGAGGAGTGTTTTAATATTCACCCTGCAGCTCAGCTCAATTCTTCAGCTTGGTACAAGGAGCCTCCGCCACCTTTTGAAATGCATATGAGCCCAGGAAATGAGTCTCTGTGTTCCAGGGAGGAAAAGTAAAGTCTTGGAAAAGGATGGCTGGATAAATCGGGGTTGAGGAGAAACGGGGAGACATGGAGCTAAGAGACAGACAGAGAAACACTCCGGTGGATTAAAATAAAAAAGGAAGTTTGTCTATTTGGGAGAGGATGACCACAAAAACATAAAGCGTGTGGGATGTGATGGGACGCCGTAGTACCAGGGCTTTGTGCTCAAGCTCAAACTAATCTCATCATAATGGTTTTGGTACCATGACGTCAGCCAGAAGTACCGGGCCCCTCAGGCCCCCCAGAGTGAAGATGCCTAACAGCACCAGAGGTTGGGCCCCTCAAAGCCCATCAGTAGATTCACAAGGTTTGTTTTGATCCATTCAGCTGGACAGGGTGGGCTGAGGTGCACATTCCAAGTATCCGCCGCTATGAAGAATGACATCATCGCTCACCCGCTGATTTCAATGGGATAACCAGTAGCAGCATTGATGTGGTTTTGAGGAAGAAAAAAAAAGGGGGGGATCTGAAGGGTGTGAACTTCAAGGGGATCTAATAGACATTAAAAAAAAAAAAACTACAAAGAAGCTTTACAATCTTTGGTCAAAGCATTTTTCATCCCAACAGCAAGATTTCAGTGATTAATTATGACTCTAAGAAGGAGATGATTATCCAGGGACTATTTTACCCGCCACAATAAAAGCACGATGCTGTTATGCCACTACAGTATCAAGCAAGAAACTAGCTATTTCATGGCAGCTAAGCATACAACCTCTGACCCTCCGTCCTGCAATATTTACAGATTTTAACTTTGGCCAGGACCTCAATCCTTTCCTTGTATCCTCAGACTTAGAAATGGAGGCTAAGTAGCCGACTCGTCTCTGGCGTGTCGCCTGTTTGCCGGGTCAAAGCCCCGCTGTCCAAGCTGCTGCTATTTAGAAGGGCTGATACAGGGAGCTGGTGGGGAATCAGTGAGAATGAGACCCCTGGATTTGAACCAGATGGGAGCTGAGCCCAGCAGCTGATCTCCCTGCTACTTCTCTCTGTCCCCCCCACCCCACAGGCCTCTCAACTTAAGGTCTCATAAGGAAGGGAGTTATGTGAGAGCAGGATATACGTCAGCAACGAGAAGGCAGGATTTAGGTATCAGCGGTGTGCAGGTTCTCCAGTTTAGGGGGGCAGGTAAGCTACCCCAGGAGGAGAATACCATTTAGAACTAGACGATTACATAAGGGTTTTATGTAAGATTTGAGGTGTATCAGTGGGATATCAGCAGGAAAGAGGAGGAAGGGCGAGCTGCAGGAGCTAATGCATCATGTGATTAATAAGTGCTGCCAGTTTCATGGAGTTTTAGTCCGGTAGACATGGCGCTGCTCACAAAAGTGAGAAAACAGAAGAGTTGAAGTCGAAGATGGGGAAATTAGGTGGGTGGAGGAATGTTTGTGTCATACCAGCCAGTGGACTTTTCACTTTCCAGTTATGCAACATCCCATCATTTTTGTCCGCCTCCCACGGCTTCCACACGTGCTCCCAATACCACATCTGCATCACATGGCCTCTCCTCATGACCCTAGCAACACCTAAAAACACCTAGTCCCCTCGCTCAATCTCCCAAAACAAAAACCAAACCACTTTCCACTTGGCGGAGTCAAACTTTCTCTTGATGTGCCCCTGTCTCGCTTCGCCAGCACGCTCCAGTTGGGAATTAACATAAACCAAAGCTAATATTGTTACACCTGCAGCTCCAGAGAGGAAAAATACATACCTTAGGCCTCTGAACACCACCTTTCATATTTTCAACCGAACTGCCTATCGAATAATGTTACAAATTAAAAAAGGGTGTCACAGTTCTGAGCTTTGACAATCATTTCCACAGACTGACTGACAGACCTGCTCAATCATTCAATTTCCTATTTCTCAAGACGAGTGGGCTTCTCAAATGTGCTGAGATAATATGAGGATACAGCAAAAACTGGGGAAAGGCAAAGAGGGCAAAATAAAATGAATCGGTTCAGTATTTTTTCAAGTAAGAACGCCAAGCATTTGCCGGTTTCAGACTCTTAAATATAAGGGTTTTCAGCTTTTTTCCATGCGCACTGCAGAAGATTAGGCGTATTTGTGCTTTTGACTGATGAATGACAAAAGAAGTCATACGAACACGTCACTTTGGGCTCTGGGAAATTGTGATGATCTTATGGACTACACGATTCATTAATTATTCATGGATTTGAATAATTGATCAAAATAATTACTAGTTTCAGCTCTATAAATCAAGTGTTTTTCCCTCCAAAGATCAACTTCAGCTTAGTAAGCAGACTTATTAGCATTAGAGTGTGAAATGACACTGCACAAGCAGCAAGTGTAGTACTGAAGGTAACACTGCATACAGAAAAAATGTAGTTATCATGTTGTTGTTCATGTTATTAGCTCAGTTCCTGCCTGTCTTCCCCGGTGTATTTGCCCAATGAAGCCATCTAAATCCAAGGTTTAAGCTGCTGCAAGCATTGTGTGTTTTTGTGTGACATCTCAGTCTGTAGTTGTGTCTCTATTCAGAGTCGTTACCCTCTGAATGCACAGCCAGATTACAAAAAAGTTCCTCCTTTCAAGGCTGTCCGGCAATGCAATCAATCCTGGAGAGCAATCTAAGGGAAGTTCTACAGTTGTCAAATGTAAAGCCCAAAAAAAGCTGTTATCTGATGGAAAAGTAAAGCTGTAAAAAAAAAAGTTACGAATACCACATCCGTGCAGACAGATATTGACTTTTAAGAGCGCTTTCTCACCAAAGGGTCTGGTCCAAGGTCCGGACTTTTTTGTTGTTGTTACATTGTTTTCATTTAGTCCAGTAAAGTTCGCTTTCTCACTGCTATTATGAAAGCGGACCAAGGGAGCGACCTACGTCATGACGCCATTAACTGCAAGGTCTGCGCCTGTCATTGATTGGCTTGTGGATGAGCGTGCGTCTGACGTCACTGCGTCGGAAGTGCTCTGGCGGTGTATTTGTTTTGGTCTAGGCAAAGAAGTTACCATCAATCATGGATCCACGGATTCACTTTGCCGTTGGTAGACGCCCCTCTCTTTCTCATGGCATCGCGCGCCTTGTTGCATGCCTGCCTCAACTTTTTCATTTTTAGGTGACATTGCTCCGCTGTTCTGTCATACCCCCCCCCCCCCATCCTCTCTGAAAAAACACAAAACGTCTCCAAGTTCCAGTGGGTCTTCTCCAGTTCATTTCAGATTTCGTCCTCTGACCATATCTGAATGAAATACTTAATTCCCCCCCCCCCCCCCAAGTATTACCACGGCTCATCTTTGCTTTGTTTATGTTTTTTTCGGCGGGAACGAGACGTTTAAATATGACGTGTATCCTGCTTTTGGTCCGATAGTCCGAAAAATGCTTTCACATTACACAGCAGCGGACTTTGGACCAGGATAATCCGGACCGAGACCACCTCCTGAGGCAGGGCCAAAGACTCGGTCCTTAGTCGGGACCGTGGTCCGGTGGAGCTGTCACATCTGTCAATTTGCTCCGGACTATCTGGAAAGTCCGAAAGTCCGGACCAAACAAGGTTGTAAAGAAAGCACCCTAAGACATTTATTTTTTGTGGATGAAATGGATTTTTTTCCCCTGGCGACTGTGTCCACAGCTTCTCTCACAGAAGACACACTGATCTACTGGAGGTAAGATAACTACCTCTCACAGCTCATAAAATCACAACCCCCTCTTTAAATCTGCCCTGCTGTTTTTGGGTCCTTCTATAGCTCAACATTGACTATGGAGCAAAGTGTGTGGGTTTGTGTGCCAGCTGACAAGGAGGCCCCTGGAGGCTGGATGTGCTGCTGATGAAAAGGAGATTCAGGGTCAGGTCTGAGCAGACAAAATATTGATGTCAGCACATCAATACCATCGATTGCACAGACGACTCGTGGCAGCCCTCCAAGTCTCTTGGCCGCTCTATTTAGGAGCACAGGTTTACTACGGCATCTGGGTCACTGAGCTTTAAAACTCTGCGAGGTCTGCGACGAAGACTGGATGGAGGTTTGAGACAGTGTTCAGAAAGCTAACAGTGCAACCTCAGCTTTTGGATTCTGGGCCAATTTTGGATGAATTCGTCAAATCTGCCAAAGAACTTTTGTTCACAAATTCAACAGCAATGTGTAGTCGAAACGTTCTCCTGCTCTGACTGGAGCTTTGCAACAGTAACAAATGCTCATAGGTAGTATTTCAGATTAATCTGGCATAAGAGACAAAACTGGAATCCTCAGAAGCAGCCGGAACAACTGAAGAAAATAAGACTGTACTAATTTGGTTTAGGTCATATTTACTAGGTCGATGATAGATCCACAAGGGTCTGTGCTTGGACCAGTCCTCTTCCCCCTATACCTGCTTCCTCCAGGTCACATTATTAGGAAACACTCGATTAATTTTCACTTTTATGCAGACGATACGCAGCTGTACTTATCAATGCATCCACATGAAACAAATCAGCTGACTAAATTGGAGGCTCCCCTCCTGTGGAACCGTCTCCCAGTTTCGGTCCAGGACTCAGACCCCCTCTCTACCTTTAAGAGCAAACTTAAGACCTTCCTTGATGATAAAGCTTATAGTTGGGCTGCTTAGGCTGGCCCTTAGATATGCTGCTATAGGTTCAGACTGCTGGGGATCTCCCATGGTGTACTGGGCTTCCCTCTCCTCCTCTCTGTCCTCCTGAAAGTGTCATATAATATATAAATATAATATATAAATCATACTCATGTGTTACTACTGTAACTCATCTTCTTCTTTGGAGCCTTCAGGCTCCCCCACATCCCAGGTGCTGCTGGAGGAGGCTACAGACCTGAAGAAGCTCAAGTGGCCACCCATAGCACCACCTGCTCACATCCCCATCTCTCCATCAGTCTCTTCCCTTTCTCTCTCCCTGTATCTCTGTCCCTCTCTTTCCTTCTGTATATCTGTCTTCCTCCATTATCTGTCCCCGTCTCTGCCCTGCTCTCTTTCCCCCCAACCAGTCAAAGCAGAAGTCCGTCCACATGGAGCCTGGATCGGCTCCACCTTCCTGCCTGTTAAAAGGAAGGTTTTCATCGCCGCTGTTGCCTGATATGCTTGCTGATGGAGAACTGTTGGGTGTAGATTCATTGACGGAGTGTGGTGCTGGACCTGCTCCACTTGTAAAGGGTCATGAGAGAACTTTTGTTGTGATTTGGCGCTACATAAATAAAACTGACTTGACTGATACATTATTCCATGAGTCCCGTGGGTGTAATGTACATTGTGTACTGTAACACATCCTGAGATGGTCATAATTAAGGCACATGAATCATATGGCCACATTAATTAATCTGCATAACAGGAAACAGATGATCCATGTCTGTAGGAGATTTTAAATATTCATCTGCACCATATGTAAAGTTGAGGAGCAGGGCGATATCAGAGCAAAGCCTGCTGTTGTTGTCGAGGCCACACTTTCATTTCCAGAAGTATACTGGATAATTGCGTGCAGACTGCAGGAGGATGTCGGGCGTTAGAGGGGAGAAAAAGGATGCAGCAAAAAAAAGGTGGATGCCTGGAAACTGACACTGAAATGTGAAGGAAAATGTGTATGCAGGAAGAAGGAAAAGAAGAGTGGCTGTGAGTGGGTGCGTCTTTGTGACAACTGATTGAGAACGTGTAAGACTCCACCTTAACAGGAAATATGCATGTGTGTGTGAAGTTGCTTTTCCGAAGGGACCCTGAATGCCTTTGACTCATGTGAAGTCTTACAGTCCTGGCTGAGAGGGTCAGTGACACACACGCTATGTATATCCTGCAGCACTCTCTGGGCGAGACAGGAAGGCAGAGGAAAGGCAGGCAAGATAGCAGGAGGTCATATAAGGCCTCAAGGGGACCTACAGGAAGCTGTTGCTGCCATTATTGACCAAAAAGAGATTCTCTGAGTTTCGGAGTGTGTCTGCATTCGACATGCATTGTCCCGCAGCTACTGGATGCTAAATCACACCAAGCTTTTAACTATAATCCAGAAAAGGTCGGCTTTAAAGGTACGATGTGAATAGATTTAGCAGCATTACTTCCTTTGGCAAACAATCAAATGTTGCAAGGTTACGCTGCAGTGTTGAGGTGACTCATAATATTCTCTCTGTGGCGAGTCAGTATGTTGCTTGCCATTGCTCACCTACTGCCTCTCCCCTCGTCCAAACGAGGCTTGACCACTTCCGTGATAAGGCAGAAAGGACGCCGCTGGCTTTAAATCAGAGGTAGAAAGAGAGCATTAAAGATGGGAAGCCACTTAGACAGCCAAATGCAAAGGAATGACAGGGGGAAAGGAAAGATGGTGCATCCCAAGGCGTGCACTGGGGAGGAAACTCACTCCCAGTGGCTCAGCGGGTGGGGAACATTTCCATTCTCTCTGGTTATGCAACGCATTTTTGATTCGCATCCGGCTGCAAAGTCACACTGGAGGGAACATTAGGAGAGGATTTATGTTTTAGACAGTCTGTTTTTTTCCCTGGAAATACAAGATACAAATGAAGAATGTTACCATTACGGCTTCAAATGGAGAATTTATGTGGCGCTAAAAACAATGACAGAGAGTCAAACTGAGAGGACGCCACCGAAGGCTGCGTTGCCTGACAATGGACAGCTGGACCACTGCCCAGAGTGGTTGGCTTAAGGCAATCTCAAATTATGAGAGTTAGAAAGAAAGAATGACCACATCGGGAACAAAACAAGAGGAGATAGAAAGAGTGGGCAGGACAAAGAGTACACACTCATCTGATGTCTGCTAGGATCAGATTTTGGCCGAGCTGATGCAATTCTATTACATAATTTTGGCCAAATCGACTGTGGATCATACACTCTCACCTAAACATACATCTTATTCTGGGAGGGTGTGACACTGGGCCTCCTTTTTAATGGTTTGAGACCAATGTTTCATCTAATTACTTATATTGTGTGGCTGCTTTTAATCGTATTCTATAGCTCTGTCTAAGCCCCCTGGGTGTCCCTAAATCGTCAGTCATTTCCTCCTTTTCCCTTTTCTCAACATGAGCCGCCGGTGTTTCAGTGGCACAGAGGAGCCAAGCCCAGGCCGTCTCCAATGTGTCAACACGTTGTAACCATATGCCGACCTTTCAACAGTAAACCAAACGTGTTCATTGCTATCAGCTGCACCTTGTAAATCCCAGCGTAGCTGTCCCCAAACAACCTTACACTTCGGCTTCTCTTTGAAGAAAAAGAAAACTTGCCACCAGTAAGACATGTAGCCAAGTACCCCATTGCTTCAACACAACTTATTTTCTACTAAAGTGCCAAAATACAAGCAATTCCACATACGATGATAAGAGGCTATCGGGAAATTGTATGATAAACAAATACAACGCTGTCAAGTCTTGAAGCGTTGCCGAACTTCACACATGGCCTCGATATCAACTATGCGTGTGAGCTTTGGAGCATTAGTGGAAGCGAACACAGATCTAAAAGACACAACGGCTGCGTATTTGCTATCAGGAATTTCTGTGGCCAGCTGCAAATGTGCAGTTTAATTGATGCGATTCATCAGATCCTCTGATGTGGTCTTTCATCACTGTGTCCAAATCAGTGGCGATTGCTTCCAGGTTCATTTGCGTGGGTTTATCGAGTTCGTTATCTGCACAAGAGGGTTTCAGAAGGGTTTATTGAAGTCTTGGAAGCGTGTTTATTACTCAGGCTTTTTCCTGGGTTGGCCCAACTTTGACAGGGAAGCTGAGTTTCCAATCATAAATTTTAATGTGCATTTTTCACACAAGAAACCATCTCGTCAGGCTTGAAGTTATTTGACTGAGTCGGTCTGATCAGCGTCCTTTGAGTAGATACGGTTGTGGTTTAGATGCAACTCCAGTGATACGGTTACTCCTGACGAGGTTAGAGAAAATGCTACTATAGCATCAGTCACATCAGAACTGGGGAGTATTTCTTCAAAGAACAAGGCAATTAAGGCTTTTCCCCATGGAAAAGTTATTTTTATGTCATAAAATATTATGTTCAGACGTGACTAACACTGAACTCATACTATAAAACAACAGAAGAACTTCCACCTGCAAGAGGAGCAGGTTTCAACCTGAGCTGAGGGTGACTTGACACGATGTAACGTATAAACGTGAGGGAGAAGGATTTTGACTCAGACGCTGTGATTCAGTCTTTGACAAAGACGGAATGAAGGAGGAAATTAAACAGCATTTCTGGCTCTGTGGGGGAAAAGAGACGGTGCCAACTCATAATATCCGCTTACTGAAAGCAAACACAAAAAAGCTGCATTTTCTTTTCTTTTCTTTTTTTTGGGAAATTCAAATAAAATGTTTGCTTAAATGTTATGTATTTGTAATTTGTAACTCTTCCGCTGGGCAGCAGGTAAGAGGGCAGGTACCTCTAACATTGAATATTATTGCGACAGGTCTGCTCTTAAGTCTTTCCGCCTACTAACACTGTGAGCTGACACGGCACCGTGTAGTCCCTAGACAGAGTGGAAGACCCCATTATGGACATGAGGACTCGTGGAGGCGGTTTACTCCTCCGTTTGGCCCAGATCTGTCTTTCCCACTCCAGAGGCCCCATCGAGTTCAATTCTACTCCTCAGGAGAGGCTTTCATAACAATAACCCCCCCCCCCCCCGGCTCCTGTTGCCATGGAAACAGCACTATGTTATGTTATTCTCTATATTTCTTTATTTCCTCCCCCTGTAGCAAAGCTCTCCGCTTGAGTTACAAGCATTGTGTCAAGACTGATTGACTGCTCAAGTTCGAGTTGTGCAGATTGTTGGACAACCGGTCAAATATGTCAGCGTGGATCGGCAGCAGGATCAGTAAAACAGATGTGGAGGACCGATGGCTTGGCCAGACGACCATCGTCAGGTAGGAGCAGCTTGTGCATTGGTCATCCAATCAAAGCAGACATGAATCAAACTGTCAAGAGCTGAGTGATCATTTAACTAAAACATTATTTTTCCCCCTCAGTTGCTCTAGCACAATTTTAACCTTTCGCTGCCGCATTTAATGCTGGAATACTTCTGTAAAACAAAACCAGAGCTCAGCACTAACCAACAAAGACCAAACATCTGAGCTTATGAAAAACACCATGAGATGTAGCCGGCCAAGCACCATCTCAAGAATAATCTATTCACAACATGTGGAAGGGCCCAGATCCAATGAGAAAATGCCAAATCCTCTTTTTCTCCTGGGTCAAAAAGCTGCAAGAGGTTTTGAAATCAGGGACAGATCCGTCTGCTCTGCTTCTTGTTCAGCTCATGCATTTGTGTCAGCCTCATCGCGAACCCAAGATATTTACCCCAAAATAAGCTGTGGGTCATCCAGTCCGCTCAACCGTGAGGACTGCTGGGATTTGGGTAAGTGCTCCCATATGAAAGCTACGTCTCTATTTTATCCAACCAACACACGTCTGTTCACTTTCACAAGAGTCCTCGCAACCTTTATCTAAGTACGAAAACGTCTCCATGAAAACGTGTTCAATTTGGGCCATCAGGAGCATCAAATACAAATCTCATGGACTGCCAGTAGTGACTGAGGCAGAGTTTGGAATACTACAGTCCCAACGTCCCAAAAATTCTCTCAAAATCAAGCCAACAAATATTCCGCGACTACTAAATTTAATGGCGTGTGCATTGCCAGTCATAATAGAGGGATCCAAACAGCAATTTTAGGGTTAACTTAGGTCAATTATCTGGAAATACAGGGGAAGGATCCCCAATGGAGAAAACCTCTGCCTTGATAACGATGGATAATTTCCTCACACAAATGGAATTTCACTTAATCTCTTGTATTGATTTGGACAGTGGGAATAATTTATCCTGCAGGCAGTAAAGTTTAGCATTCTCCAAGACTTGACAGCGCCAGAGTTAGTCCTGTAGCCACACTGCTGAAAAACATCGTTGAGAGAGGGAATCAAAGGTAGTGGAAGAACTACAGGGGAGTTCAGATGGAGACCAAAAGTCAGGAACTTAGCAAACAAAAGCCAAAGGAAAGCCCTGTTTGTCCAGCAAAGCTAAAGCCAGCTTGTATGGGAGCCGAAACCCGCAGCAGACGTCTACGTTCTGACAGCTGTGCCCTGATCCCTCTCCACTCCGTGGGTACGTGCCAACACAGCCATGCAAGGCTGGCACCGGTACAGACCAGCAAGTGTGATCTGGGCACGGGATGGGATGTGTTGGGCACAGTGGGTGGGCTGTATGTAGTGGAAAGGATGAGCCTCTGGATTTGTGGAATGGGGGGCTGGGAATGCGGCCTCATCCAACCATCAAGACACACTCCGTTAGACCCAATCCCTTCCAATTCTTATTCCTAATCCTGTTTGGGTAGAATAATGAGCAACATGCAGAAGAAGAAACAGGGGCTGGACAAACAAATCCAGGATTTAGATTGTACCAACATCTTGATTTAGCCCACATTTGCTTGTGCGCTTTCACTTTGACAGGCAACATTTCTCTGTGGTGATAATTCTGGAAATGGGCCCTTCGTGCAGCACCCACAAGCGCTGAAGGGGCTCATTAGAATTTCAGTGAATGTCAACAGGTACTCAAGATATGCAGATTATGTTACTGAAATTCACTGCAACGATTTAGACTCAGACTTTAACCGTTTCCACTCGACAGGAGGCAGTTAACTCACACAGTAAAAAGACTGAGTAATGCAGTACGAATGCTTAGGTATTATTGCAGTAGCCTTCATTAATTAACACACTTTGGTGATCCACAAATTGCACGACCGGAGGAGTCAACCTTTAAATTTAAAAGACAATCCCATGCCAAACATTCTAAAGGGCTTGTTGCAATACTGATATGGTAACATGCATTTGCTTTAGATGAGCAAAGAAATCCTCTTGCTTGCTCAAACACTCCTATCCTTCCATCTTTACTCACCACCAGCTCTGAGAAACGTGCGTGCAGCTCCTCGGTGGGTGGCATTGGGGCGCTGAACTCCAGCAACTGCAGAGGGACGCTGTCCTTCAGGTTGATCTCCGGAGGCTCGCTGCTGCCAAAGCAGCACAAGAAGCCCAGGCCAGGCCGCGTCCTCTTCCTCGGGGGCATGGTGGCTATGGTGACACAGGTGGTGGCGGAGGTGTTGGACCGGGAATATGTAGGAAGGGGCCAAGGGGCAGGGAGGGGGGAGTGGAGAGGAGGACGAAGCTGCTATCTGGTGGGCATGATCTGCAGGGGAGAGAAGAAGAGGTAACTGAGACTGTTTGCTTCTCCACCATCACTCAGGAAGACGCGCAATGACATTAAATGCATTACCATGAGCACGTCTGATGTCATAATGCAGCATGTTCAATACATTTTTAATCCTCCATCACTCAACCCACACTCCACATATATTGGCCTACACTTACACACTGACTACTTAAAGTGCAATGCAGGACAGCCTCACCGCTGAGAGATTACCAATCACAAAGCATAACCAAGTGAGGGCCAAGGAACTGCTAACAGCTCAAAATTGTCTTCATTCCTATTAGTTTGTCCCAGAAGGAGAGACAGGATGGAGATGCTGCTGTGAGTCAAGAAGGCAAACAGGCAGCAGGGTCGGCCATCATATCATCGTCTTGACACCGGTCGCACTTTCGGCTCAACAAAGAAACCTCTTGTCTGAGAGGTACAATTGTGCCTTTGCAGTGTGTGTTGTTGGTGCTGACTTGTACTGTGAGCTGTCCCAGCAGTGGCCTTTCTCTACCAGCAGTGTGTGTGTGTGTGTGTGTGTGTGTGTGTGTGTGGGGGGGGGGGGGGGCGCGTGTGCATGTGTGTGTGCGTACATGAGTGCGTGCGAAGCAGAGGGCTGAATAGGCAGAGACACCCCCAGAGGATTTCCTCAATGCTACGAAAAAAGATATGGGTGGTCTTCACTGTATAATTGAATAATACAATCTTTACATACTGGCATACAAACACACACACGCACGATGTGAGCACGCACACACAGCGGTTCACACAGTTGCAGACACTCCTCTTTATGCAACATTTTACTGCATTTGTGAATGAATGGCCATCGAGCCTGTTATGCTAATAGTGCAGCCAAGGAAATGTAGCTGAAATCTTCGACCAAGAAATCAATTTTGGAGCCAAATCCGTGAACCACGTTGCCACTACAACAAGATCCCACTGAGGCAGGTTTAACAGCGGCCACTCCACTCACCACCGTTATTAATGCTTATACATAACCGAGCAAGCATTAAGTAATGCATCAACCTGTTTAAAAGGCAAGGATGGGTTATGATTTCCACAAGAAGGCACAATAAATTACATCTTGACTCTCCGCGATCACACGTTTGCTCAGCGTAGGAGTTCTCACTGCAGCGTCTATAAATAGTCACATGGTAAATTCTTTATGAATGTGCCGGGCTTCGACAGGAGCTTAAAGGAGGGGGGAAAAAAAACATACACAGAAAACACCACATTTCCATTTTGCCCTTTTGCTCATTTGCCTTTTCCGCCTTCTTGACTCTGTCATCCACCTCAGTGCAGAAGAGCAGAGCAGTGCACGGCTACTGCAAACGGCGGGTTATTTTTAACAGAAAAGCTGTTTTTCTCCCCCTTTGTTAAACATGGAAATGCAAGTGCAACCTTCAATTTTCTGAATTAGTATCTAACATTATTCTCTACAATCACTTCTTTCATAGCTGTTGCATCACCTGAATGTCGGTAGCAATGTTGCAGCATGTGTGGCACCTACAAGCGCCTGTGGGAGTTATAAATTCCATACTTCACCCATGAGTGTGTTAAGATAGCGGAGGTGTCAATTCCTGAACACCCCCACCCCCCAACAGGGTAGGACTGACCTGCTGAAGGACCCGGAGGCATAAATCGGCTATAGGTGCACACTGGGGCTTTAGCTGACTAAGAATATTCAGTCGGCTAGGATTTAGCTCTAAAAGTGACGGTGTGAATATCTGCAAGGTCGTGTGGTCCGAGACCCACCAAGAAGCATTGCATCAACCTCGTGTGAATCAATGAAATGAACGATTCTGATTGGGTATCAGTTCTTCTTATCGCACATACAGTAGGCATCCAGTCAGTATGTGGGGGACTGAACGTTAACACTGACACGCCTGTTTTACCACCGCAACAGCCCTGGTTGGAGTGCAGGTGTTGAGGCAAACTCTCTGCTTCAACGATCCAAAGGTTCTGCTCTTAACTGGTGAGAACGCAGGTTGGTTCATGAAATCTTGAACCAAACCTGTTCAAAAACCAGCACCTCACTGGAGACCCAAAATCAAACTCCAACACAGCCTCTTTCTCAGCTACAGCAGCCACCTCGCACATTTTGCTTTCTGCACATACTGCAACAATGGAACCGTCAAACTAGAACATAGGCAGGCACATGAGAGGGGTGCTGCAGGGTAATGTAGACGGGTCGCCCAAAGACACACCTGACTAGGAGGATCTTCAGATGATTTGAAAAAAAGGAACGTGCCCGTGCATGTGCATGTCTTGATTCCTGTGCCAATATAAACATTGCCACTTGCCACAATCTTTATTCCTTGGTAGGCAATTAAATCTCCATCCCTTCTGTCACATTTTTTTCCTCCAACTTAAAATGATATTCCCCCTGAAAAGCGTCATTTCCCTCTCTAGCACTCACTGTTCGGTATCTTGATGGTATTTTAAAGCTATTATTGATAGTTTGATACAAATCGAGACCAACTACTACCTACGGGAAAGCTGCTCGAGGCCTCCGGTTTGCAAACTCTTACACGCATCATCCAGTGTGATCTACATCCTTTATACCCAGCCCTATAATACACTTTGTGGGTCAAGTATAGTGCACGGAACATAAACCGTGTTCATGCACGTGCCCCTTGTGCTCTCTAGCCTTTGCCACCTACGTCTGAAAATAATCAAGCATAAACCCTGCAGTGAGATGACAAAAAAAAAGACACTTCAGGGAGTTTGATCAGGGATGTTTTTTACATCCAGTTACACTTAAAAGCGCTCTGCCTCAGACTATTAACAGAGACAGCTTTTTATTGTTTTTATTACTATAATATAAAGAATGAGCTGATGCCAAATCTTTATGGTGCTAAGTTAGTTATTGCTGCTGTACAGCTGGCGCGGGCTCATGGAAAAGAGGCCACTCGACGGGGGTTTTTAAAGTCATTCAGCAACAGATGCAACCTACAGCTCCTGTCCTGTGTGTCTGCTTCTATCCTCACCCTCCCACTGAGCCCCACGTGCGGCCAGTCTTCACTCAGCACCAGTTCCGCTGGCCCGCTTCCAGCCCATGCCAGGGAAAGTAGGCCAAGAAATCCAAATATACACAGTCAATATACGCAGCAATAGTAGATACTGTATATACACGAGGAAGCACAAGGAGGAGAGCACAGTGGAGACTATCCTTGCAACCTCTATCACTGCCTGGTGGAGACGCCACAAAAACCTCATCCAAATTCACCGTGTGCACTGACACATGTGCCCTTCTCATCTCCCGGCTTTTGATTTCATCTCTCGCTTCTCTCTGACTTACTGTCATCCTCTATTATTCCGCTCTTTCAGGGTGAATGGAGTGACATACACCCCCCCCCCTCCCCTCTTTCCCCCTCCTCCCTTCCAACAGTAACATCTGTCGTTTTCCTTTGCCACTTCTCGCAGCTCCTCCAAGTGAACTCCTGTTTTCCTTCTTCCCTTATGCTCATGCCTTCCTTTGCTTCAAAGACTGTTTTGCTCTTCAAAACAGCATTTCAGCATTATGGGAACTATGCTTTTTTTTTTGTTTTTTTGCTCTGTTTTGGAGAATGGCATGGAAGGCATTAAACCTGCCTGTGTACAAAGTGAAAAAATATACCTTCCTATACTTCTACTGCTCCCTAAGATAGTGTTTCCCAAACTTCTTTTTTTTTTTACGTTTTTAGAAGCGACAGAACATCGGGACCCAATTTGCCATCCTTCCTTCTCTTAGTTCTCTATGAGTAACGACACTTTGGGAATAAATCAGCATCTCCAACCTTTTTTTTTTCCCTTTTTTTGCTGCATCACTTGTTGTTATCTTGCATATATAAAAAAAAGAAAGTCAGTTTTAAAAAGATACATGACTGATAAATCACAACTCTGTTTTATTCACATTATTGAAAACACCTGCAGATATAAAATCTTAAAAAGACAGTAGAAGATATTCTGGAAAATTATTTTGCGACCCAAATAAAATCCACCTGTGGGTCATGACCAGAACTGGGTATCAAACTTTGATACTTTTATGGCACCGACTGAATCGCTTCAGCACTAAAACAGAAAGATGTTTTGTCAGTCAATACCAGATTTCAACAACTGAGGAGAAAATCTACAAGTAGTGATTTATTTGTGATGTCGTAAAACTGCTTTGAGTGGAAAAATGCCAGCGTGCTGAAACACACAACGAAGGAGGTGAAACAAAGAAGTGATGTACGTGGAAATGCCAAGGAGCTAAAACGCAATGCAAAATGCAGCTTTTTATCAAAATGGATTTGAATTTATACCAAGAGAAGCCTTGTTCAGGAAATGGTGTTTAAGATAAGGTATTGATTATGGTACCAGAATGAATAAGTAAAGAATGCGATTACGATACTGGTTTCAAGAATTCTTGAATAACACCCAGTCCTGGTCATGACCAAGAATGCACCGAGTAGCGCGTCCAATTTGGCTCGAGGAGCTGGCAATAAACTCAACTGTGACAATCACTCTCGGCAAATACCAGTAAATGCAACTTCAGTTTATCAGCAAGACACACAATTGTAACCAATGTCAGAATATTAGCGTCTTGTGCGAAGACAGCGGGTCGGTGACAGCTTTAGCGTTGTGTAATGTAAGACTGAGTTGGCTCCGTTCTCCTGCTTTATGCTGAGCTAAGCTACGCTAGGTGCAATCCCTGTCAAGCACTCTCATCTCGGTGATGGAAAAGCACATAATTTCCCCAAAACATACACTTTGACTTCGTTTTCCTCTCTGCAGCACACACTTGTCCGTCATCATGTGTACTCTGATTTCTTTCTCAGTGCCAGTGAGTACTCACACATCTCTGACAGAAAACTAACAACACACGCTTTTTCCCCTCTGCACACTGAAGCTCCCACTGACAAGGTAAAAGCCGGGATCTCTGTAGGCTGGTGCTAATTTAACCCCTGTGTGTGTGTGTGTGTGTGTGTGTGTGTGTGTGTGTGTGTGTGTGTGTGTGTGTGTGTGTGGAAGAAAGAAGTAGGTGCATGTAAAGATTCATCACTCCAAACTGTTTGTCAGTACAGACAAGAATATCTGCACAAATGCATACAGGCTGGTTTGATGCTTCCATGCAACAAACGCACTGCGTCCTGTGCTCACGTCCACACAGTCACATGTTCCCACGTGTTAAAATTCACACACTCCCACTCAAGATTCAGATGTAAGCACATTTTGCATACTCACACACCAAGAGCCCTGAAGCAGAGAGACGAGGCCTGCTGGCAGCTCTGCGTTTGATGGGTCTGGAGAGCAGCCGAGCAGAGAGAGAGAGAGAGAGAAGGAGAGGGAGAGAAAGAGAGACAGAGACAGAGAGGGAGGGATGAGAAGGAGGTGAGGGAGGGAGGGATAAAGAAAGATACTGCTGCCACTTCTCATTCAGCCCACTACCTCATCGCCTCATCCCCAGCGTCGAGAAGTAGGTCAGTGGAGGAGGAGGAGGAGGGAGCAGCAGTGAGGAGAGTCGGCTTCTGCTGTGTGACTGTGAGTGTGCGTGGAGGAGAGAGATAGAAGTAGAGGTGTATGTCAATGCAGAGATCAGCCCCTCAAACATCTGTGCCTGCGTTATTTCAATTCTCTCCCCAACATCTGTCGCACAACACAATGCTTTCAGCACCAAACACAAAATCAGACGTACAAAAACCCACACAGACTCCCCGTTTGCACCGTCCCTCGTGCACGCTCACATAAATTAAGAAAAAGCTGCATCATTCACTGACTTTTACTCTGCACATTTCCTTCTTCCTCCTCAAACTGCTGCGCCTGCATTAAAGCGTTTCACTGGAGCCATTCTTGCCCCCATCCGCTGTGCCTGCTCCACCCTCTCATCTTAAATGCAACAACACAAAATTCATGCATTTGTAACCCACACACATCTGAAGTCCACTGTAGCTCTTTTTTGTTGTCAGATGCCATCAAGATAGTATTGCCCCATAATAATAGAACTGCTAAAGGCCGAATATTGATATCATAACAAGATGTGGATGCTAAATTCAGGCAGTAAAGAGTAATGAACAACCTCTTAAACTAGCACGAAGCATGAGGTTTGCCTCCTCACACACACTTGGAGAGTGGAATGGTCGTGATCCTGGTGAACCGGTGATGTTTGATGACGTGAAGGTTTGACACAAGTAGACGTCAACATGAACCTCTCGACTCCAAAGTGCATTAGCAGTCTTGTAGGTTAAAAAGCCCACAGGCACAAACTTAAAATGTAGAGAGGCGAAAAAAAATTGTTTGCAACTGCTTTCCTGTAACAAACTGCAATCTCAAGCAAAAGCTTGTGCAGTAGGTAGCAGTTTGGCGTAATCAACACAACTCCTTTCAAACATGCTGTGTAGCCCTGAATGACTGGGACATGACCTGGAAGAGTTGCTTTGGTGAATTCCAATGATTGAATCAACACTTTAAAGAGATTTAAGTCACCAGCTCACTGGAACAAAGTCTGTGTAATATATCCGATTAGGCCAGTGTGTGAATTAAGCTGGTCATTGTCCAGAGATTCCAGAGAGAGCAAGTACTTGTCAATGACAATTCAATCATGCAACTGTTGTGAAGGAGAGAGCGACAAATACAAATGCTGGTCTTTACACACAGAAAGAAACAGCAATGGAAAAGAGGAGAGAAAACCTGATTCAAGAACTCCTATTGGTAGGGTCGATGCTGGAATTGTCAAACAAATTGCAAGGAATACCAAGAGTCTTGGATGTTTAGGAACATGTTATGAACCGGCCATGTGACCACGGCCTACTCTGCATCCTGTCTTGCTTCCTGCACACTCTACCCAGGCGCCACCTCTCGCCCAAACCAAACGGATTATTTCCAGTCTGACACAGACAGTCTGAGTGTTTCATCTGTGAAAGGGCGACTCCGGACAGTGTTGGCAGCCTCTCATCTCTCAATGAAAAATTCAAATTTGGGAACTCAGTTGTTGGTACAGTAGACCACCTAGCCGCCAAGACATAAATTCATGACAAGCAAGAAGCCGTCATAAAACTTGTTGACCCAATAACAAGTACCATACGCAAAGGCAAAAAAGACACAAAGAGGCAATAAATAAAAGGTCAGAGGCAAGCCTGCAGCACACATTTTTATACACATGTTGTTTCTGGGCTCAACAAATGAGGACCATTCCTCCGGGGGGCTGTGTGTGTGTGTGTGTGTGGGGGGGGGGGGGTTGAAGACATCCTGACGTAAGCACCCGACACCAGAGATGGGGGAGCAGTGCCACGCTGGCACAGGGAGGAACAAGATGCCAAAAAGCAGATGAGATTAAGAGACTGGCATTGTTTTGCCAGATTGCTGAGAGGACCACACAACTGACTGGCCCAACACCAGCCTTGGATGTCAAAACTACAGCAGCCAGCTACAATCCTTAACTGTTCAATCCTGACTGACTTGATGACGTGTTTTTTATGGAATAGCAAGTGCATTTTAGTTCCCAGAGTTCCATTAGAAATGGCATGCGGGTCAACTACTGGAGTGTACAGTGTGCAGACCGAACTATGTGCTTAGAGGTTTTATCCTCCAACATTTAATGAAATTCAGGAATGATTCATGCTGTATAAGCCAACACTTTTCTTCTGTGTTACGACCAGTACAGGCACATATTATTTCCTGTAAAACTCCCCATGTATTGAGTACCAAAACAGTGCAGGAACAAAGATGCAAAAAATAAATTTGAACTGTAAATGCAAAAGAAAACCACACAAGGATGCACACTTGTGAGGGTTATTACTGTTCTAGAATTCACTGGAGACTGGAGATTCAAACTGAAGAAGATACGAAATCACAACTAACTCGTGCAGAGTGCATTGACTGAAGACTTCTGGGTAATGAAACATTGAAGAAAAAAAAGAAAAGCAAGCCCTCATCATCAACAATGCAAATTTTGTGATGGAAACTGGCTACACCCTTCATGGCGTCGTGGCACATGCCTGCTCACCTCTGTATCTGTGGTGTGTTGGTGTGTAAAAATTGCATGTTTTGTCCAATGGGGAAGTAAAGTAGTCCCACTCATGACTTTGACATGAAGTAGCTATTCAACCCTGTCACAGGACACAATGGAGCTGTGCCACCGTTTGGATGTTGGTGCCCCAGACATGCCCTCTCCAGCATGCCCTTCTGTTTTTCTACTGTCTGGCTGTTCGTCTAATGACTAATGGACTCGCCCTCCAACTCCTTCCTCCCCCTACAAAGCCAATGGCTCCCAGCCAAATCACCTGGGACACTGAACACTCATTCTCCCAGGAACCCCACCAGACCCACAGCCCACCCACAGTTACTGCTTCAGGCTTTTGAGGAAGCCACATCGGTCTTGCCCTGTTAGGGTCAGAGGCCATAATGTGACAAGCAGTGATTCTAATGCAATAGAAAGACATGGTCCCTATTCACACACACAGCACATTTATAGTCTGTACAGTATCAGAGCAGCAGCAGTGCTTTCAGTCACGCATCACTTCCTCAAAAACATTGAATACAGCACCCTGGGTGGTCAATATAAAGACTTCTCATAAAGAAATTATGTGATTGATGTGAAAAACTGGCCAGACCAAAAGATAACATGATCAGTTTCATATAAACAATAGACATGCACTGGACGGTACGGACACATGAGCACACCGCACAGATAGCGACTTGCATTCCTGAGAGGTGACATCACCCAACTATTCCAGTGCAGATCTCAGTGGTGAGCGTTGAGCTGCAGCTTCAGCTGACAAATGACCAAAGCTGACAGTGGAGGAACTGACATTATTTCATGCTAGATTTGCATGCAATGCATTCCTGCGCCTGTTCTGAAAGTGCACATTCTGCTCAGTAGTTCATGTTGGGAGGCCAGGCCTTTCACAAGCCCGAACAGAGAGTGGTGCTGTCACGTGTGCATGGACAATGGGCCAAAGGATTTGGTTTAGACAGTTGTGCTGTCGTCTGCCTGGGTGGGCAGGGACAGTTAATTCTACATTAAATTTCATCTCTGTGCATTTGTGTCCATCTGAACCGTAATCTCTCTTTTTTTTTTTTTTGGGCAGTGACACGACAGATTTGAATCTACAACTTTTGCAAAGTGCTGCTCTTGTTTGATGATGGAATGATGGAAAGTGAGATCAAATCAGATGTGCTGTAACATTTGGTTGCAAGTGGTCTGAGGAGGAACAACAACGAGGAAATCAAGGAATTTTACGGATGACCAAACTTATCGCTGTTATGATTTTAGCAGCAACCATCAGCCTTATGAAGGGTCTTCCTCCACAGTATTCAAGGCCGGTTTGATTGGCTCTTCTCTAATAAATGAAATGTGAAAGGAGGGGGAACAAGTTCAGAAATAAACAAAACATTTGTGTCATCTGTCAAACTCACGGGCACCACGTGAGAACAATATTAGTCTGGCAGAGACGCTCTCAGAGGGTTTACTGCTGATAAGGGCAGTCGGTGCTCTGTTTGTGCCTACGTGCATCTTCCAGGAAGACATTCAGAATCAGAGGATCAGACATCCACCCTTCCCTTAACTCTTCTCACTATTCCTCCCAACCTCTCTAATTCCTCCGCCTCCTTCAATCACTTCCTCTCTGCCCTGGCCTGCTATCCGATAGGGGAAGCTGTGAGGATGAGACAGCTGATAACCTATTCAGCTGTTGGAGTGGGAGCTTTGCCCTCAGACAGCGTCGCCAGGATGTAGTCTAGAGCAAAACACACACCAGTGGCACATGATACTTCTGAAACAACACGGACAATGGACTTCAAGTGCATAGTTTCAAAAGCACCTCAAAAGGCATAAACAATGCTGACAGAACAATGTTATGGAGGTGTGGTCCATAAGGTCCCACTGGCATGGTGCATAACATGAGGAAGTAATGAATAAGTCAAAATAGCCCCACTTTAACTGGCCACAACAACAATAATTATTAATTGCTTTAATTGCTCACAGTTAATACTGTTGCTTAAATATTTCCAGACTTTCTCCGAGGCAAACACAAGGAGAGGCAAGTTCCTTTGTTTGCAAACAGCTCTTGTCTGACAGCCAATTCAAGGACAGTGGTTGGGTTTTCACGAATGCATTTTGATGCGCATGAAGTGACGCAGAAGAAAAGGTTGAAGAAATCGGCAACATTTAAAAGAACCTCCCTTAATTTTTGCTAAACAATAAACACTTGAAGGGGTGACTTTCGAGTAAGAGTAGACAGGCAGAACAGGAGATGGAAACACCTTTTGTGAGCTGAAGTACGGGATCTGTACGGGCTGTTTCCGCCACATTGGCCATCACGGACACCCCCTTCTATGTCTTCGTATCTGGACAGCATGCAACATGACTAATACTGGCTGCTACTTAAGACCAATCACAACTTCTCAAATCAGGGATCATACTTCAAGAAGGGCACTTCTCCTGCTCTGTTGGTGACCCCCACAACCATTTGTAACATTGCCTACCCAACCATCTTTGAACGGCAACATGTTGCCAGTTTTATTTAGTCAAAACCAGTTTGGAAACAAACCTAATGTGCATTTCCTTTTTTGGCAGCGTGTACCTATCAATCACTTGATATTGACTTGACGGTTAAATGGAAACACAACTAGCGTAGTAGGAAAAAGGAAAAACTGACAGCTTTTCGTAATGCCCTACAAGCGGTTGATACGTCCATCACTCAAAGGCAAATGCAGTACATCGGTAATTCTAGATAAGCTGTTCAAACTGATCTTGATTAGTTACATTCCTGATGGATGAATAATTGAAGGGTCAAAGCCGGCCCTCCACCTCCTATATGTGTCCGTCTTCAAATATCACATCATTAGCTCCCCAATTGTCAGCTCTTTCACGGCCGAACACTGAAACTGCTCCGAGGTCTCATTGGCTTTAGCCTCACTCAAAACAAACATATAAGCACTGTTGGTTTTAACAGGACCATGAGGCACAGTAACCCACCTCACCCATAAAGAGGAAATGCCTACACCAAACCACTGGAAAAAGGGGAGGGGTGGGGGATGTTTCCGATCCTCCCGGGATGTCATTATTAGCAATTTAATTTAGCTTGATTCACAAAAAATAAGTCATTTCCTGGTCATGATGACACAGACCGCATGATGTAGAAAGGTTTGTCACAACCGCGCTATTTGCTTTGATCGAAACAAGCGGAGCATCCTCGTTCCATTTACATTTGCAGTTTGAGGAAAATTATTATCAACACGTTAAACCCCTTCATAATCCAAAAACCACAGACACAAGTTGCATGAACAGAAGTTGAAACCCGTGCAGAAGCAGATGACTTGGGGGAAATTAAAAGCGATCAGCATGAGGTTTCAGACTAATGTTCTGGAGGGATGACTGGATACAAATCCAGTTCCAAAGACCTTTTATGCGCTTTGTTTAAAAAGTGCATTTCTGTTCCACCTCACTTAACAGCTTTTCTCTCAAGGCTTCAGCTTGTTTATTCAGAAGGTCGGCGAGGTGTTGCTCAAGTAAAGTCCACCAGTTGCTGCATGCAATGGGCTTAAATGGTACAGTGGTTAACTTTGGCCCAGGATCGAGGTCAACTCAAGGGGGTAAGATGAACACCAGAGGCATGCTGACGCACTTCTCCACTAGTCAACTGACACATCTCCATGAGTCACTCCTATTCTCATCAAATAGTTCGCATCACTACACTCGTCAACACTGGGAAAAGAAGAGAGTTGCCTGAGTCACATTCCACTGGCCCAAAGGTTCCCACATATCAACAGGACTCCTCGGAATGAAATCCAATACTTGGCATCCCTTTTCCTTGAACCCCAAAACATTACCCTGCCATGTCAAATCATTTTTCTTGCTTCATACGAAGGGAACATGCTAGAATCACGAGCTCCAAGCCTAAACAAAAACATGCTACGTTGAAAACATTTTTTTGGCGCAAGTACAACCTCAGAGCTGGTTACCAAGTGGGAACGTCTGAGGGACACAGTGTTCTTCCAACAGCCTTGAGTGTCATCCTTTGGAGTGAATGAGCCGTTTCCATCAATACAGCACACTCATCCAAATTACACAGATGCTTATGAGGATCAGGCTCTTCGGGGTGATGAAGGAGGCCTCTTAAACCTTCAATGCCTCAAGAAAAGAATCACTGCCTTATAAATTAGTTTGCATACATGCTAATAAAACTGCTCTTTAGGTATTGGTTCGTCGGTTTGCCATTATTTGACCTTCTGCAACAAGATTTGAATATGCCTTTCAATGTCGATGAGCGGATTGGGGCACTGTACGCAGCTATTAATCTTCTTGGGTGAGAGGTCAACAGCTGCAGCAGAGAGCACCAAGGGCTTGTGGGTAATGTCTGGAATGCTCCTTTGGGACAGTTATAGCTATGCAGAGAGGGACAGCCCTCCAAAGTGACTAGCATTTTTTTTTTAAAATAGCCTGTGGTAATACAGCACTGAATTGAGGCGCTGTAAAGAGGAGATATGCTTACACATCATAAGCCCATGAAAGTGTGTCACTGGCACAAATACAATGGTGCCATTTGACACACACACACACACACACACACTGTGTGTGGGGACTTCCAGTGACAGAGAGAGAACAACAGCAGCCTTCCTCCAAGTTTCCCAGAGGTTTGTCTGCAGACCCAGTAACCTCTGTGTTTTAGATACAGCATGATGATAATCCCATCCAAAAGATCAGATAGTTGACTTTAAGCAGCTTTGCAGACTCGTTCTCGCCCCACTAATTAGGAGGCTGTTGAGCTGCCAGTCAGCAGCAGCAGAGTTGAAGCGATAAAGGGTCGGCAGCCGCTCTCTAACTCTCCCTCGCACTCTCACTAATCCTGGGAGAGCACCTCATGCATCCATAATGGTCAATAAAATATGAAAAGCCCTAAGAGTGCTGATGGCAGCAGAGGTTGTGTATGTATGCAAGTCCTCAGCTTTCATTAATGCCCTCCCAACACACTGAATCATTTAGCGATGTCACTGCGCTTGCCCCCTGGCACACGTGAGCCAGTGAGGATTCCAGTAGACTAGAGAATAAGCCTCTAATGTGGTGGAAATAGATACTAGAT
Organism: Aulostomus chinensis; assembly: GCF_037954235.1. Lineage (NCBI taxonomy): Eukaryota > Metazoa > Chordata > Actinopteri > Syngnathiformes > Aulostomidae > Aulostomus > Aulostomus chinensis. The sequence continues at coordinate 23,260,610 of NC_141336.1, forward strand.
CTTGCTCATAATACCAAACGACTTCAAAGAAAACATACAAGACCTTGTGACTCTTTAATAATGATGATATGTACTCAGTCTTGCCTCTGGTTAATCAACCATCGTAGAATGAATGACTGTGAACGTTGCGAGGTGCCTTTTCATGCTACTCCGATCTCATATATCAGCCATTTAAAAGTCCAGCCTCTAGTAAAAGCAGTAGTAGTAAAGTAGTAAAATGGTAATAAAAACACTGAGGTATCTGTTTGGAATGTTTTCCATCCATAAACCATCAGACTAAGGCAAACCCTAAGTAGGCATCCATAACCAATTTCACATGTGGAAATTTGGAGGGCCGGTGTGCAAACTTTCATCACTGTGCTTTCGACACACTGGAAGGATTTACAGCTAAGATGACAGCCTCTCAACCAGGACAGGCAATGCTTCCACATGGGAAAAAGGGGCTTTGCAACTTCTTAAAATGAGGAGCCCCGGGTGATTAGGAGAGGGTGTTGAGGCTGGTCAAAACCTCCACCGAGTATTGGCTTCCCTCGGAAAACACGGACACAAAAAGAGATGCCGACATCCCAGGAAATGCAGGTTTTCGACAGGGTTGAGTTGTTGAGGAAACATAAAACATGGTATGACTGCCAGATAATTACTTGCACCAAGGGACCGACATAGTCCCATCCTCTAGAGCTGCAATTCATGTTTACTGTCGTCATTAATTGGTTAATTTTCTAGTCCATGTCTGAAAAGGCTCAAGAAAAATTCCCAGAAGGTTCTTCTGTGTCTCTTCTTTATATTGCTTCTTTTTTCTTTCTTTTTTTTTTTTTTAAAGCCAACAGTCATAGAACCAACGAATGTTGAATGTTGAATTTATGATGAAATACTTGTCGCAGATCTACAGTTTTCCTCCCTAAACCTGTTAAAACATTATTTTTAGGATCTCAAACTGTGGCGGAGGGGGCAAAAGGTTTCTATTTCACAAGGACAAAGTGCATTTCATTTACTTAAAAACAAAGCAGACCAAAATTAAATTGCTAAAAGCCAAAGTGAGTCTGGAGTGAGTCGAGTCAATAAATGCAGAAAGTGCTGAAAATTGCTTTCTGACAAACTATCAAATAAGCCAGTGAACCTGTTGCTAGTCCAGGTTTGACACTGATTTATCTGCAGCTAGCTGCTGATAATGGTTGGTTTTCCTCACGCAGTACTCAGTGCGTACCCATATCCAGGTACGCACTGAGTACCGTTTGATTCACACTCGCAGAGTAGAGCTCGTCGTAGGGTCAGACTGAGGTCAGAGCACATTCCCACTGTATAGGAACCTCTTCAGAGGGAGTTTGGGACAGGGCCCAGACCATCTCTACTAAAAGGGGTCAGTTTAGTTGAGCTTTCCCAACATCATACCAACTGAGGCAAAACAAACCAGGGTCCAACTGAATTTGACTAAAAGAAGCAAAGTTGAAAACAACCTTCATCGTCAAATTACAATTGTGTCATTTCATCCAAACATGGATATCAATCTCCTTGAAGTCATTCCTCTGTTGCTTCCATGCGAGGCCTGTCAAAGCGAATCAACCTCAAACGATATTTGTTAAAACTGAATCCATCAATATGCCAGCAGCTTTGGTGGTCATGCAACACAACCACACATGGGGGGGGGGGGACATGCTGTCAACACAACCAGAGGAGCGCAAAATCAAGACCATGCACATTTAACCGACCTCCTTTAGCTGCTGTTTATGACGTCTGAGGCCACTGTAAAGAGCTTCGTTCCGATCAAAAACAACAACAACAAAAAACTCTGAAACTTTATTATCTTGGTGGGATTAGCAGCGCTTGTTGCCCACCAGCTCTTTCTTCTTCTTTTTTTTGGTCCAGCTTCTTCTGAAGATACCAACTAATGTTTATTTCATTGGCTGAAGTAGTCAGTTTTCCTGGCTGGATTGAGCAGCGGGATGCAGTGCATGGATGAACCGGGTTTACGCTCTAACATCTGTAGCCCATAGTGTGTGCAATCCCCCACGGGATGATCTGCACTACAGTGTGGCTATTACTCACGATGGCCGACGAGGATTAGGCGTATCAGTATCAAGATCAAGTATCTACTACTTACCCACTTCACTCAAACTGCGATGAGAAATGGTTCGTCCCTGTATGTGTCGTGTCACTTGGAATGGAAAAGAGGAGGCTCTCGACAAAGCAAGGAGAGAAGATTTTAAAGGATTCCTGTGTACCCTGGAATTATTTCCCTCTTTTCTGCCATTTGGAATTTTCTGCGTTTTGTCCCGGAAGTCATAGAGGAGTCTTAGCGTTGTTTCTAAACTGAAAGCTGCTGCGTTGTGTCTGCTTCCCTCCCTGAGTTTCTGAGCTCAGCTCTGGGTTTCAGCTGACTGTGCTGAGAGCTGGGCTGTTGACACTGTCCCCACTCCCTCTCCCCCGCCCTCGCTCGCTCACTAGCTCTACCCGCCCGATTGCAGCACCAGCATATGACAGCAGCGTCAGTGAAAACTTGATAAACCTGGGGATGTGTGTTTGTACCTGCTGTGTACATACACACTGTGGAGAGAGTGAAAGATGAAAGGAAATGACCTTTGGCAACTGGTGTTTCCACCCAAACACTCCTGCCCACAATTCCAGCTCCACCCTATGCATTCCCTTACTAAGCGGGGGGGGGGGGGGGGGGGGGGGATATCGCACACAACGCCCAAAGGAAACCCCTTTTCCTGTCTCGTCATCCCTTTGCCAGCACACATCCGACACAAGCACATAACCATACAAAGCCACATAAGGGGCTCCTCATTCAGAACTACCCTATGAGAGGAAGGGGATTTCCCTGTGGTCCAATCAACTCATTGAAAAAGGAGGCGAGACTTTGATTCTTGATTGTACAGGATTGTCGGCCTTTTCCAGTTCACACCATTAGCTCAGCCACATGTAAGGCATGAAGGCGACAGGGCGTCAGCTGCAAGGCCGCATCGCAGTACGCAGTGTGAGAATATGAGAGGTCACCGGGTGCAGGATACCCCAACACTCCCCAGGCACCATCTCACTACCCCAGTGGCTCCGATCCACTCAAATCCTCTTCACTTTTATCCCTGGACTATTTGCTCACTAGCTTTGTAGAGGCGACTTGTCCTCTAGTGATTCCTAATCAATGATTGATTGATTCCATGGTTTCTTATAAAGAGGAAATATAAAGACCTACAGACAAGTTAATGGCGAACGACTGCAGTATTAAAACACTTACCAGAGGAGTTTTAATAGAGCTCTCATGACAGCAGTGTATGTTTTGGTCAATCATTTTGGGAGTAGCTGGTTCATCTACAGGGCTTTGGAGACAGACTAGGGCTGCATAATTACGGCCAAAATGATGACAACAAGATCAAGATTACTTAAAATGATTAGTAATTTTACTTCAGTAAAATGTTAAAAAAAAAACAACAACAACTTTTCATTGCATTTGAATATGAATAAGAAAAATCGCATTGTGGCAGGAAACGTCAATGTCCGATAGCGGCCTCTTTACACCAGGGATCCATGAATGGAGTTTGGCAGGACACGGCTGTAGACTGTATGAGCGGCTTCTGCCAGTGTGTTGGCAGGGGTGAGTAGGCATTCCACCAAAATCGGGAATTATTCAATAGCAAATGCATTTCAACACAGGCCCTCTTGCTGATTAGCGTGTTAGCTTCAGGATAGCAGCGTTTCCCTCCGCTAGCAACTCTCCCCTGCCACTTGTGCTCCCTTCAAGAAACAGCTTCCTTTATTAAGAAAACTTTTAATAAAATACACCAGATTTATAGCCTGATTTCCCTGGAAATACGCGAAGCATTGATGCAGACTGGGACAACTGGGATTGTCATCACCACATTTCCTCCACAGTGTTTCCACAACATGTCCTCCTCTGAGTGAAGCAGCGACAGCCCATTCCAAACACGCACGTTGTGACTCGGCACCGTTTTAGTTGATTTAAAAAGTCATATAGCCTGTAATGCAGGAACCAGTTTAATAGGCCATTTTCTCATCAGAAAAAAAGCAGGAGAAAGTACAGGTGGAAACTCTAACATCAACATTGGCTCCTGTCCCAGTAAGCCATGTCAGTGGGTGAGCAGGCACCGTAGCAGGGCCCTGCGTCTGGCTCGCCGACACCAAATTTAGCCACCATTAGCGTTATTAATTCCACCTTTGCTTTTCCTGCTTTGAGGAGCCAACATGTCTGCTGTGAGAGAGGACCTACTCAAAAACCACAATCCATTCCTCGTCAAACTGTTGCACTTACTCTCGTCTACATTAATTAGAGCCATTCTCCAGTCAGTCATTATACATCTTCTCTTGGGAGAAGAGAGATGACATCAAGTTGCTGGTTACAGGGTCTGGGTGCATTCCTGAGAAAGCCCAGGGGTGCATCCATTAGCCGGGCTTGGAGAGAGAGAGAGAAAGAGAAAGAGAGGCATCAGATCTCCATGATGTTCTCTGTCTCTCACTGCCCCCCCCCGTCCCGGAGGGATGAGACCTCGAGGGAAATTCAGTCGAGTAGAGTGCACTTCAGCTTTATCACCCATCACAGCCTGGTAAATTATACTGGCTAATTAGCGCAAATGAAGTGCTGCCTCTTTCTGATAAACATCAACCTTTTTCTTCTTTTAAAAAGGTGGAACAAAATTACACTAATAATCCTGTTTATATGCAGCCATGCAATTTCTGACTAGCTAGCTAAGTGGAACTAAAGTTCGACGCCGTTTCCCTCCAGTTCGGTAAAAGAACTATGAGACTATCACAATTGCAATTTCCTCCTTTTGTCATCAGTGAGAGAAAAGGCTGCTCAGACCCAGCGACTACCAACATTTCCTCATTGGAAAAAGGAAAATTCAGTAAAACGGACAAATTCTGAAAATCCAACTGGAATATGCCGTTCCATGACCCCTTATCAATTTTGGAATATTCGTGTGCATGTAGGCGTCTCTCATGTCCCCGTGTGCGTCAGGCAGATACGCTTTGATGACTCTGCTCCTCTTAAAGTGAGCAACTTTGCTAGTAACCCGGAGTTATCACATTACATTGAGTGCTACGATTGACAGCTTCGGCATATGTTGAGCTAACCTGAAACTCAGGTGGGCCGCTTTGCTCCCAACACATGTGCGAGCTGTGAAACGGCACGAACAGCTCCTGACAAGCTGCCACTCACTTGTCACTCAGCTCGGGTGAAGCTTGCAGTGCTGCCGTTTAAACTCAGGACGCGGATGAAAAACTCAACCGTGAATTGAAAGCAGATATATTTGCCATGAGAGTATCAGCCACAACAATGCAGGAACAATTACAGCCCAGCTACCAAAAGCAAAATTTAAACTTAGAGGAGTGGTAAAAATGAACCTGGTACTTGGCGGTCACCCAAGGTGGTCTTCTAGTCCCATAAACTACCCTCTCATATATGCGAGAGCGGTCGAACTTGATAACAGGCAAGAAACAGTTGGAGGCGAGGCTGTAAACAGGAGTTTAAAACTACAGACACTGGCATCTGAGGAGCTCTTTCAGGGGTTGTCACTGAAGAGAAGCAGCAAGGTTCCTCCTCGAAAGCGGCAGCTGCCAGAGCTAACATAGCAAATAGTCAAGTTTTACGACATGTTGTTCCTTAATGTATTATTTAGAGGTTCTTCTGACCAGGCAGCTCTCACTTAAGTTTGTTTTGTTTAAGCCAGGAATCCCTTGTGACAGCACTTTGCACACAACCATTTCTTTCACGCCCGCACGGAGATAAATTGCCAGGGAGAACAAATACCGCCACTGCACAAAAGCCTGAACGTTTGACAGCATAAACACGAGGGCACATTTTTATACGTGACCTAATTGTATGTTAGCAATAACTCATATCGGGGAACAGTAGATCATCCATCTTTCAAAAGCCTACACAGAAAGTGGTCTGATGACCGTAAAGCCCTGAAACATAAATCTAATGTCAGGCACCATGTTTTTATGGGGAAATTCTAGCCTGTGGTTATCATTTACACCACTCCTGTGTCATTTCCTGCCACCTACCTGCCTACTTTCCTATGGTTAGGACGCTCTTCTACTCCCCTTCCTTCTACATCCATCACTAACACCTGCTTTCACCAGCAGTAAGTGGGGGTGAGCAAGCATTCAGCAGGATTACCAGTCGTTTGGGCTGAGCGAGGGCCTTTTTGGGGGGGTGTTTTGCAAAAGTATCTGAATAGTTCTTTTGTCCAAGATGCCGACTGGGCAGGGTCAAAGGTCACCCAACCGCTTGCTTCCACAGTACCTCTGCTGTCTGCCTGGGCTTGTGCCAGTGAAATGCTGTCATATTTGGACAATGGTCCGGTTTTCTGCTGACTGACTCATGACAGCTTCGTCATGTTGACCACTGATGTAATGGCTTGATCTTTGGACATGAAGGCCATCAGTCAAAGGGTCTGAATAATAATTCATCTCAGAGTGCATCACTGAGAGGCTACAGAAGTAGCAGATCCTTCTACGCCACATGGAACCCATACCTTGGTTTTAGTACAGCACTTTTCTCCACTGCGAGTGCAGGTGTATACACTGTAAAAGGAAGACTGACAGAAAACTAATGGGAAAATAAGGTAACGGAAAGGAAAGCACTTTGTTCTTTTTCCAGATGCTTCTATTCAAAAACATGTTTTTTATATTCCACTTGCTATTATATTGGCAACATGGGGACTTCCTTCCACAGTGCAGCACCAGACACGACAATTTATCACTCATTCTCCATCCCACCATTCAGAAGAAAACTGCTAAAGAGCACAGACCAGTTCAAGAGAGACCTTTAGAATTTTTTTTGGTGACCACAACCTGAACCTCAGAATATGTCCAGCATCTGAGCCTTTCCAGGTGTAAAAAGTGCCTTTTTAAAAGCCATTTAGAACAATGTGAATCACAGCTTTTACGCCCCTCAAAGGTGCTGCGCGTGTCCATGTACGGTGAAGTATGTCTGGGAAGTGGGATTGAAAAAGTTTGGTTCAGTTCTAGTTGCCTCCCTTCACACATGGTCATGGCGGTCAGTGTGTCTCCACAAAAACATCTGGGAGTGATCTGTCCTGGTAAAGAAGGCCCCCTGTGAACAGGTGTGTGTCTGTGGCCATGAGCTAATGACCTTTTTTCTTGACCCTTGACCTCTTGTTAAGGGTGAGGAACCCTTTGTACCCGTTGGCACCACTCGAGACAAACGATGCTGTCTGAACTGCCAAGGTTACTTAAGACTGACGGCACATGTGATAGGAACGCAGTCCCTGAAATTGCAGGCTAGAGCTGCAAACATAGAACATTTTAGCTAATCGGAAAGAAAAAGCTTTCAGAAAAGGATTTTTTGCCAAGTACGATTTTACACATACGAGGAATTTGGTGTGGTGCTGTTGGTAATGACAGACTATAGCCTATCATGTTTACCTACAGTCCTAATGTACAGAAATAAACAGACCCCAGTTGTAATTATGCATTTTGCATAATGCTGCGACAGCGAGAGTAACAGCTGACCAAACCTTTGAAGCCGCCATGACAAAAAATAACTGTAGAATCTCGTCTCAACAGATTTTATCACTAACCAGAGGAAGTGGAGTGTCTAAAAATAGTCCAACAATTTTCTCCTTCTAACCCTTTGGTCTGGCTTGACCACAATAGGTCCAACCAACCCAGCTAAACCCACTGTTTACTCTGTGTGACGCTACAGAAAGCAAGTGACAAACTGCCATTTTGCAAGAGCTCCCTTTCTCGGTAATGCTAAGAATGGTACCACTGCAGGGTGTTGCACTGCTCCTCTCCGCAGATGAAAATATAATAACAAACACTTCCTGTTTATCTTTACAGTAGGTCAGAACAGTCTGTTCTGAGATGCTATTCATTCCATCACAAAGCATGTATGTGTCACGCCTTCATGCTGTAGGAAAGTTGTACAATTTCACAGTGAAAATAGAAAAATGTCAATGCCCCAAAACACACAGCCTTAAGCTACATCTGTAGATCATTCCGAGGAGCTCATCCCAACACACAACATGCCAAAAAAAGACAAATTGAGGGATTGCACCACAACTATGTGTGGAAAACTTGCCAGGCAAAATCGACCTCTGACCCAGTGGCATCACTCATGCACACGTGCCTCGTGTTCCATCCAACCACACAGAGTTTGCGCAGCTGCCTCTTGTATGGTGAGAAGGGTCAGACATGTTGTTCCACTGATTTACAAGCCCCTGAAGTTAGGGAGACCTCTACCACATCCTGTTTCATTGCTGGGAGGGGGCTCCCTAAATGTTACACTGTTGTGCTGTCAGTGACTTTCCAGCAGACAGTCACATGGATCAGGTTGGTGTCCTCTAGATCAGAGTGTCCCCTCAGCCGCTGAGATGCTGAATCTGTGAGATGCGTCGTTACAGGGTTGGGTCAGGGCTGCGCTTCTGTTTGGGCTGATAAGCAACACACACATCTCTGACTGCAGGAAGCTATCGCACGCAAACCAAGTGAGTAGAGAATAGATTGCAGCCAAGCTACACCGATAAGGACTCAATCTTAATTTGTCATTCCATTCTTTCCCCACATCGGAACACAACAAGGACGCAGCATCATCTGCCCTGCCTGCATGACTGCTACTGTGCAGCTTTACTGTGTAAACTACATGCGTGCATGCTGGGGAGTAACAGAACTCTTGACAGGCATCTGCTGCAGTACATTTATCTACGACAGGATGAGACAATGAGCAAATGCAAGTGGGAGCAAGACAGACAAAGTAAATACATATAGAAGCATGCTGGGCGCCTGGTGTTAGAGGAGCACAGTATTGCTGAGGGGGCCCATTGTTGCCGGATTACACGCAAGAGGGGTGAATTATGGTGTTGATTAAAGCCAGCTGAGGCCGGGGCAGGCTCCTGGAGCGGCAGGAACACACCCAGAGCCACGTGCCCTTAAAATCCTTCTGGTTTCTTTAATGGCACATACTGGTCCTGTGTACTTGTTTATTGTCAACTGCTAAAACTCCACATTAATCAATAAAGCGATATTGCTCCCAAAGAGTATTATTCCATCCAAGTACTAACAAATACGTGCCATGAGCTCACAAACACGTCTTTCAGCACTGCATCTCTTCTTTGAGACTCTAGAAAAGGCCATTCATGTATATTTAGCCTGGAGCTAATGGAGCCCCCCCACTCACCAATTACAGGCAAAAACTCCCAGGTGCATCGTGCAGTTTAATCCACAGCTTCTTTATCCGCTACCATGAATGAGAGAAGAACCAGAAGTGTTGGAGTGTAATGCACAGTGAGCTTGAGTTTGTAAGTGGGCATCTTTGCTGTTGCTATGGGGGCGCTATTAGCGTCAAGCTAAACCTACATGACTGGCTCTTTTTGCATTCTGGAGTCACAAAGAAGAAACACAGAACGGGAAAAATGTCTAGGAGAGTTAAAGACACCTGCAAAGACAAAATACATTTTTAGGGTGAAGTACATTTGTCACACCCACCCACTTTCCCATTTATTGCAGTGATTAATCAGTTGTTTGGAGGTGAGGCAGCGAGCAGAACTCCTCTCTCCAGCTCTGTTTTCCCTCCATTCTTCACACGGTTGTCAGTCCTCTGTGTGCAACTGGGTGCAGCAATTAGAATTCCTTTGAGGACAGTACACGTTTGAATCCTTAGACCCAATTACATGAGTATCACATGACACCTCTTACTGAGTTTGGGACGTTGTCAAAAAAAAATGACACTTGTTTCTTTAAAGTGTTCCACCGACTTAAAGCTGCTGCTGTACGATCGATACATTACATTAATATTGTGTCACAGGATTGCTTGTATGGGAAGAGGGTTGCTGGTCGCCATTTATCAGACGTAGCCATTTCCAAGCAGCTGTATGGAGCTCCCACATGTCTGAGGAGTGTCACTGCTGCAGCTGTTTTACATCCACTGAATGCTACGTGCCAACACCAAATACTAACCAGACAAATGTATCATATCAGAGCATTCAGCCACAAACCCCCCCCCCCCCCCATTAGTAACTGGATACCAAAAACCCAACTCTGCGTGGGGTAGCAAATTACCAGACAGTTGCAGGTGCCTTTATTGCAAGAAAGAAGGAAATGCTAACTTTCTTAGTATGACATTAAGGTGAAACACTCACTTTACTGCATTCCAACACTCAGCTACGGTCACAGGCTTTGGTTAGTGACTGAAAGAATGAGCTTCTCTTGTAGGGTGCCTGGTCTAGACAGCAGGTCCCTCGCCACGTTCCATTATGGAACGCACCGTGACTCGTGTATCATACCAGTTTCCTGACTACTGTTGGGTTAAGAACTCCACAGATAGAGACTGTTCTCTCAGCGAGTAGAGGCACAGCCCTCTGGCAACAGTGACTCCCTTTCCCCGGGATGTATAAATAGGAAGTTATTGGCCATCAAGTTTATCAAATCAGCGCCCAAGGAAGACTGTGTCTTTGATCCGTTAGCGGCGTGGTCTTAACTGCTGTGACACATTCACACAAACATTCATACAATTGCGTGCCAGTCGGGAGAACTAAACAGTTCAACCTCTGCTGGGCTCGATGAGTCGTGCATCCGTGGGGATACGCTAACTGCACTCTTGTGTAGTGCCCAGCGCATGTGTGACTGCAACCTAATTCACGGCCTGGCAAAATATTAGGAACATCTCGCAGTAGAAGTTCAACAGCACCACAAATTACAGCCGCCAAGACGACCATTAAAATAAATCAACAGCTCTCTCAAACAGTCTCAATAAAACCTGAACATTATAATCCTCAAGAGCAGAGGATTTATATGTTATTTAAATGTAGTGCAGATGTTTCGCATTGTTGTCACACTATGAGAACTTCCATTCCCTGGCTCCACAGGATGAATTCCTGCTATGACAAGAAAAAAAAAAAACTTTGACCCCCATAATACAAATCTGGGTTAATCACATCTGCTTTGGCTGCATACAATCAACACACATTGTTCCGATTACATGCTATTTAAGTTAAATGCTCAAGTTGGGCCTCCAATTGTTGTACCATTGCACGCTGCAACAAAAATGTGGGTCAGCGTCCCCCCCCCCCAGCTTTTCCTCTCCTTGCATCCGAGTTTCCTTCATAGAACAATGAGTCTGCCACTTTTTCCCCTTCTGAGACAGTAGAACTGCAGTGAGAGTTGGCGTTACAATGACCTCAACGATCAGTAAGGTGCACAGAGAGCGAACGAAACCGCCCTCAAAAGGTGCCCCGAGTTGTGAACTCAGTGACTCTCTTTATCTCTTTCACCTTTTTAACACCCAAACTCAAGGTCAAAACTGATGCTTTATTTATTTATTCATTTTTTTGCATAATCGTGTGTTGACAGTTAACCCTAGGAGGAAACGGGAGATGAGACAAGAGGAAAAAGGGATTCATCAGCTGTTTGAGCGGCACTTTTCCTCGAGGGAGGCAGAACGGCTTTGTCAGCTTTGGCCCACTGATCCAGTTTCACTGAGATACAATGATGGAACGTGGAAACTGGGCAGAGGTGTCAGTAGAATACCACAGCTAAAAATACCATACAGCTACGGTGACGTGAATTAAACTGAAGGGTTTTCAGTCAAAGGGGATTCTAATGACAATAAACCAGGGTAACATGTTGGGGAAGATTCTCGGTCATCCAGGTCATGGTGGCAGAGCAGTCCCCATCAGCTAGCATCATGGCTGGCACAAATTCCAAACCAAATCAGTAAAAGTCTGAATTCATCAGCTCTAATTCTAACAAACACGCCACACAAATGGACCACAGCGGGGCGTCTTCCCTCCATTCTGTTTCACGGGCCTCCCATTAGCAGCTCCTTTTCCTCTTCCTCAAGAGCTTGGATGGAATGCAGGATGTCAAGGTAATGACAGGTACAGTGTGAGAGTGTTTTCCTTCATTTGCGCAGTACACAATGAGCCCATAAACAGCGTGTGTGTATACAGCTATTGCTTTCACAGCTCCTGCTCCCTACTGAGGATTGGAGCAGCGCCATCCAAGGGTTGAGAGATAAAGAATGCACAACATTTCCTGTCTCGCAGTGCACCGTTCCCCAAACATCCCTGGGTTTATGCGCTGCGACTTGTCTCCACGGCAACCCTGGCTGCAAATCCAGTCCCAGCATATGTGTGGTGGTAATCCAAGGAAGGGAAAGAGTGAGACATGAGGCAGTTTAAGAAGCAGACTCGCAGCAATTCTGGAAAATAAGTTTTCTAGATGAGTGGCATAGAAATTCTTTGAAATACATGAAATACCCTCGTGCTTTCAACTTGTGAAGTACTGCATACTTTCATTATACTGCAGATTACCATTCATGACTGTATTTTATTGGTGTTTAGACCACCGGCTTGTCTTTTTATGACTCAACAGGAGGTCCATAACCCAAACCTCACCTCACTGCAGCCTCGAAAAATCTGATTTGATTCTCATTGGGTAATAGGATATGAGTTATTGTTCCACGTGCGCACACTGATGGCTGACATTCACAGCTCTGTCAAAAATGTCACTTCCCTCTGGCTCTTGGTACCCCACAACCACTTATCTTAAAGTAGTATAACACAAATCCCCTCTGTATTTAAGCTGATCTATGTGCCACTGTAGCCCAAGACAATCTTGCAGTTAATTGTGCATTTAAGGGATTTTCTTTGTCAGCGTAGAAGGGAGGGGATGGGAGGACAGGGACATGTTTATGAGTTGTATAGCAGCATTAATGTCTGCAACATGGGTCCAGTCTGTCTAATACCTCTAATCCACCCCCACCACTAGCATCAATCCTCGTAGATGCGGTCAAGGGCGCAGTTCCAGTGCCACTGCGCTTACCCCAACCTGCACCTCTCCCTGACAATCACAATATCCGTCAGTCGGCTCATGCTACATGGCACAGACTGGATTTTTTAAAAAGCCATTTTCTATATGGATCACTGCCTGAGGAAATATATTAGGCTCTGATACTGCTTGAAATGGGCAGTGCAGCCAAGCTTCAACGCAGGCCAATTCCTGCATTCAGTGTGTGGCTGAACAATTCCGATGGTCTGGCACACGAAGCAGAGGCTTACGGGTTGTCTTTCCATCACTCCACTGCTGACATGATAGATCATTCTACACACACGTTTTTGCAGAGCTTGTCACTTTAGTTAAGTTGACAGTAGAAAAAAAAAAAACATTATTAATACCAGCCGTATCCCCCGACTTGCAGACCAATAAAGGCAAAACAGGTCACAGCAACCACTGCCAACACCACATTAGCAGGGAGACGTTAGAGGAGAGCCACATAACGGCACCAGCAACAAAACGTCATGCATGGGAATGGATAACTGGCTAACTAGTCCATGGCAGGTGGGAAAGACCTGGCATCACAGGCCATCTGGCACAGCGAGTACTGATGCTCAAAATACAACCATTGTATACTCACGAGTGGACAAACGAGTTTGCTCTGACATACTAACAGATATATACAAGCCCCCATAAACACATTGTGGATACATACAAGAAGCTGACCAAAAATAAGCTTCTCTCCGCTTGCTATGACATGGCTGGGTCAACTGAGTTTATCCCACTGGCTCCTGGTGTTTGTTTACACCAACATTTCCTGAATGCTAATGGAAGATAGTCCCCTGGACAAGAGGAAGTAGAGGCACAGCACACAGCTCTGACAGAAAACGGCATGGTACCCAGGAGGAGGAAAGGGGAGGGGTCAGTAGCTCAGTAACCATGGAAACCATACTAAGACATCCCCTGATGCCCAGATGTGATATTTGCTGTGAGCGGGTGATGATTAGAGGATGGCAACTGCTGTTATAGTCTGAATTCCTCCTCTTTCTCTTCATTTCCTTTCCATCAACACTTTTAAGAATGGAAAGAGGAAGTTCCTTGACAAAGTCAGGAATGAAGAAAAAGAGAAAATGAAAGCTAATGATGGCAAGTGTCAATAAAAAGTCAAAAGGGAGAGTTAGGCGGTTGCATCGCCATTGAGTAACAGTGTAGAAGGAATGGCCTGGTAGTGCAGAACACCAACAGATGCTAAATCTGGGAAATGGAGAGATTTTATAACAGTGGACAAATAAACACCTTGCCTTTCAACAGTCCATTTGAAGTAAACCTGTGTGACATCATTCGGCCTCTCTGGAGAGATAAAAGTAAAAGGCCCCATTTCAACAGGCCTCTCCAGAGACAGGCCCCTATTCATACCGCCTCTGAATGCTTTTGCTGTTGCCAACCACGCGGTTTGTCACTTGGCGAAAAGGAGTTTTTTTGAGGAGAGCACTTCGCAGATGAAGGATCTCTGGCTTCGGTCCAGTGTTCAGATTGGTGTATTTAGCTACTTGATAGTGAAAAGACAGAACCATTTGTCGTCATCGCTGGATCCTCACTGTGTCTGCTCATCCGTCTCGAAGCTCAAACACAATGAGATGGCAGTTAGCTCAGATGAGGCATTTGGATCTGGGAAAGGCACCGTTAAAGTGCCTGCTGCTGCTTTCTGTTGTACTTAAGAGCTTTGAACTGCACCATAAAGTCCTTACATGATTTGAAAGAAATGCTTGAGAAGATACGGATGCCAAATTTAGAAATCCAACAGTCGAAAGAATTATGACAGTGCGGAGCTTATAAAAATGTTTTACCGTTTAGTAATGGCCTTTGGTCTTAAACTAAGTGGGATCACTGCTGCAGATTTATCTAATACAATGTTTAAACCATTTCTTCTTCCTCGTGTCAAACAATTTATAATCATATGGTTTCCAAAACCTGCAGGTGAAAGGTCTTGTTAAGCTGCTCCAGCCTTCGTTCACTTCAATAAACACATTTGTCACACACGCAAAGTGAACGGCCCATTTAAATTGAATTCAGAATGAAGAAGGGAAGCTTTTGACGGCATATAGGGAATCAAAGACGTTATAATAGACATTAAAATATTCAAGTTTTGCAGGGATATTACAGAGAATTGCAAAAACTTACATTACCTATGAAACAGATATAAAAGTGAAATGTGCCCACATGAAAATGTGAAAATAGAGGCAATTGGCAAAAGAATGCATTGGCAATAAAGCTAGAATTCAGAGTCTAAATAAACCAAGCAACAAACTTCGTTTAATGAGACGATTCCTTCAGCCAAATGACACACGTGTACATGACCCAGAAGTCTCATTAACAAACTCGCAGCAGTAAATTTTTTACCTATTTCAGTTTCAATATCCAGCTTTAGAGCCAGGACTTACTCTGCAACGACAGCCAAAGTAAACCCACTACTACGTGGCCCATTCTCAAAAAAACTCTGTCACATCGAGATCCATGTCTCCATCTCAGCCCCCCCCCCATCTGAAGTGAATAATTGGTGGGGAGTGTTTTGCTGCCAACCTTCTTTATCGCTGCGCTGAAAGGCCTGAAGGATCTCCCCCTTCTGAAAAGATAAACTGTGTTGTTGAGCCGGCTGAGTAGACGGGAAAGGGATTGGTCATACAAATGACTTTGATTTGGATCTCAAAAGAGTGAAGAGAGGAATTCTACTGCCTTTGCCACCACTAGGAGTTGCTGGGAGGGGAAGGGCCCCTGAGCAGTGGTGCGGCTCAGCCTTGCTGAGCCTGGAGGACCTCAAGGGAAAAGCCAGTCCAGAGAGCGGGGGACTCTCACGGACTGTCGAGAAATTTTCCCACAATCAAACACACAAACAGATTCGCAGAGGGCAGCAGAAAGGACCCCTGTCCACTAAAGAGACGGAGAGGGAGGGAGAAAGGGAGGAAGATCTGATAGTTACAATAACACAAAGGATTTCAAGCTATGCCATATCGCTTGTGAAGAGGCCCCTCGTGGCAGTGCTGTCCGCAGCCAAACACGGTTCTGGGAAGGACATTTAGTGGCCCGAGCAAAGACTCCACATTGAAATATTTAACCTGTAGAAGTGAGCAGGTACTGTAAAGGCCGCCTCCACCAGATGATGTGTAAACCTGCATGGTTCATTGGTAAATGACCTCATTAAGCTAATCTGTCTTCAGCGCTGCTACGAATACCATCTGCTAGGCATTAAATGGTGTGTCAGGCCACTGAGGACATCTGGATTGGTAATGTTGAGGAGTTTAGGCTAATTTACAGATGAGTTTATCCTGGGAGAGCAACAATGCAAGATAACACGTCAGGGGCTAACAATCTAGGCCCGATGATGGTGTATCCGTTTGGCAACGGGGCCGAAATCTAGCCTCATGACTCCAGACTGGATGACTTCACTCAACCAACTCAGCATGTTAAGATAATCTAAAGTACACATAATGATTTCTATTGAGCCCACCAGGCAGTTGGAAAAGGTCAAAAGGTCACCTTTCACTACGGTTAACTGTATGTGGGGTTAATTCTCTTAAACAAAACAAGTTTGACCTCTGGTTCGAAGAGCTCCATCTATTGTGGTTTGGCTGCACAACTTATTCTTAGGATTCCTCGTCTCAGTTTTGACAGTTCTTAGAGGACAAATACCAAAGAACTCCAACATCAGGACATTAAATCCTATGAGGATACATGAGGACGATACAAAACAAACCCTGCAGAGGAAACTGAAAGCTTTTAATTTCTTCCTGCAGTGTTGTCGGTCATGTATCCGGCTGTGTTTGTCCAAAGCCGCCATTCTTTTAGAAACTGATGCACATCTGCTGGATGTCTAAGAGTTACATCTTGAGAAATTGAGGCATGCAAGCCTCCTCTCGGGTGGGTCAGCAAAATTCTTCAAACTTCCTTTTATAGAAGTAGCCCCCCAAGCTGGATATTATAAATAAGAAGCTGGAATGCAGAAAGGGAAAAAATAAACCTGCTCTTGTTATCTACACCCAGCTGTGCAGTTTAGAGGCCAATCCTTGGAGATGATGTCACACTGGCATAGCGTTACCGTTAAAATAGTGCGCACTATAATTTAGAGTGGACAGCAATCAAACTCCACTAAATATGGACCTTGAATTAAGGTCACATACCTTTAACTGAAATAAACCAGGCAACAACTGCAACTAGTGCTAAATGCCCCATCTCTGAAAGTACCGCAGGATTAGCCGCAATCTCAGTATAAGATGCATGACTATGATTGGGGGAATCTCAACATACAGTATCAGTATGCAGAGTTCAGACCATATAGTCAAACTACAACATCCTAAGAAAAAAGTTTTAAGGTCTCTTTGGTTTTGGCTGACCTCAAGGTACTGTTGGATTCTGGGTTCGAGTAGCGCCGGGGAGCAAGAGAGCAGGTCCAGGTGCAGCCTTACAAGCTAATTACAGTGGCAAAGTGAATTTGAGATGCAGAGGTGAGGGGAAACCTGTCGCCGAGAGAATACAGTGGGGTTGACGAACTGGAGGTTTGATAAACGATTCCATATGTGCTCCAGATCCCAAGTGAAAGAGCTGCTTTGTGCTCGGCGAGGTAGCACGCGCACACGTCCCATGTGGACCATCCCCCTCTCCTTTCCCTTCCATCTACTGACAAAACCAATCTGCTGCTTTCTCTGTAGCTCAGGGGTAATATTAGCCAAGCACGGGGGGCAGGAGCAAGGGGTTTTGGATGCCCAGGTCTCAAGCATCCGTCCTGCAGCCTATTGACGGGCTCTAATTGCCTGTGACGACATGAAGACAGGGGACCCAAACAACCACGGCACTAGGTAAGTTCTCTGAGAGGTGAGGGAGAATGGAAGGTGGAGGGACCAAGTGGGGAGATGGGAGGGGGGGGGGGGAGACGTATTAGGATAGTTTCAACCTCCATTACCCATGCTGCAATTTGATGAGGAAATAATTCTTGAAGACGTTAAAGAGACAATCTAATGTGAGCACCTGCTGCCTGTGTGTTCAGCCTGGGTGTGATCGAAGAGCCAATCATCCTGCAATCATGCCAACTTAATGCAAAATAAAATCTTTACTCTGGCCGCAAGCCCCCCCCCCCCCTTCCCCATAGAATCAAAACAAAGCGTGGTGAAACTGAGAATTAAATTGCCCCTAATTTATACCAGCGGTGGAAACAAGCAAGTCGAATCGGGACGTCAGGCGGCGAGCTACTGTTTGCAACAACACTACGCTGGTTGTAGTGGTGCACAAAGGCTGGACTGTGAGAGAGATTCAGGTGTCTATTTTATGATGGAATACCAGGAATTTATGAGATTTTAATCAGCCACATGATTGTGCAATTACACAATTACTTTTTTACATTTGGTGGGAGTGGAGTATGTGGGGAGACTGAGGGGTAATAAGAGGAGAAGGGGTGGATTAAGGAAGGGGGGGGGGGGGTCTAGCACTATTTTGGTTAATAGATCCCAATGAGGTTTCCAGCTTCAACTAAATAGTGTGACCAGTCACCCATAGATGCTGGTCAAGGAATGTAGTTTAAATTGATTCATTGCTGGCCTAAAATACACTTCTGCTTGTCTCAGAGAACACACAGGAGTGCTGTGACAGACGAATACAGAAAATGATTCTTTGGAGATTTTGTGTTAAAGGTGCCAGCAAATGCACATTAGGATCCTTTCATACTACAGCTTCACAGTTGGTTGAGCCTCATGCTGATCTGATGCTGAAGGGTCTTTGGCACAGCAGGGCATTCCTGCCACGCAGCACTTCCTCTCCAACTCAGGTGCTTCACGGCGGAGAACAGCCGCACCACTGTGTGGAAGAAACAGACCGAAGCCTGTTCCAGCCACCCATCAGCAAGACCTGAGCAGTGATCCCCTTTGGCCAGGCCTGAGTCTACAAACCCAGAGATCTGAGACTTGCTCGAGACTGAAGAATAACATAAAATGTTGTCATACATCTTTCAGTTAATAAGACAAATTACATCAAGCGTTTTTAATATATTCAAATCGACTTAAATCCCCACATCTGTATTTATCCAAGAATCAAGCTGAATAATTCTCGCTAAAACGTCTTCCAGACAGAACTTGGTGCCCAAAATGGGACACGTGCTTAAGTTGATCGACAAGAAGGAAACATGAGTTGAACAAATCTATCAATCAGTTGATGATTTCTTTTTCAAGTACTGCTTAAGACTAAGAGTGTGTGAGTGTGTATTGGGGGGGGGGGCAGTTTAACAGACACAACAAAGCGTCTGGTACTGGATTATGCCCTTACAGCCAATTACTCCCAGACTCCTTTGCCCCTGAGCCAAAAACTGCACCGATGCAGCAAGCGAGCGAGCTGCCTCCAAATCCACCACACCAAGAGGAAGAGCGGGCTGGAACAACGATTAGCGAGAGGTCATATGGATGCGTGTTCTGTGCCCACTGACTTAATTACAATGCGTTGCACTGATTCATTAAACATTGCACTTCCAACATGTGATTTAAACTAATTAATCCAGAAAGCTCAGGATACGCAACACTACTGATCTTGAGCCACAAGAATTAGTCGATAATCAAGGGGACACATTTACTATTTGGGTTGTTCTCATTCCACCATTCAGTGCGCTAAGCTAACTAGCAGTCAACCCAACCACCCATCCACCCAACACACACACACACACACACACACACACACACACACACACACACACACACACACACACACACACACACACCTCTCTGGGGTCTCAGCCTCCTAATGCACACACAGAGGAGAGACGACCATCCATCTTCCTGTCCGGCTCTGGGGACGATAGCAAATAAGCGTATTTCCCCAAAACGCCAGTGTGTTCCTTTAAATCTAAAACAGCTCAGAACCATAATGCAACAGTTCTAGGGCTGCAACGCGTGGGCTGTAATTAAAATAGTCATTGCTGGCCTGATCTAAACGTACTACAGATTGAATACCATGCCGTCGCCCCCACCCTACCCCACCTACTCAACCAGATTCCCACCTCACAGCCCTGATGGACACCTGAAAAACTAAGAAAACATCTGGGTCCAGTGGAAGCCAGCAAACCTCTGCCTGTGTGACTGGTCAGGAACAATGGCCCTGTCTCCCTCGACCACCCTGCCCTGTGGCAGAGGAGCTCAGACTGGGCACACACACACCACAGCCACGTGTGGCCTCTTGATACCTGCTAACATATGCAGCCACCCTGAGGCGAGCAAGGGTCCAAGTCATCCTTCCGCCCCCAGAAACACGCAACGAAAATCTCAATACTCTCCGCTCAGTCAGCAAGGATACAGCCAGAAGCAGAACACATCAGCCCAGTGGCCTTGTTACTCTTGGATCAGACCTATTTTTCTTCCCTCCTGACACACACAGGTAGCTGGACAAGGATCGTGCGCTATAATCAAAACATTGAGCCTAAAAATACTCCAGCCAAATTGCTGGAACAGCTGCTGTAGTCAGAGAGAGAGAGAGAGAGAGAGAGAAAGAGAGAGAGAGAGAGAGAGAGAAAGAGAGAGTAAACAGACAAATACTCCTTTCATATATGTATGATTTTACATGCTTGAAGCTGAAGCTGTGGAAAAGCTTAAAGCGTATTAAAAGCTCAGTGGATTGCAGCTCTGCTCAGGGATATACAGCCAGCAACAGAGCGAGGCTTTTCAATAAATCCATCCATCACTGACATCCATTAACTCAAGCCTGCTGGGTTCAGTGGGCAGCCTATTGATGCCTGTAAAGTATGTGCATTACACATTGTTAAAATTTCTTTCGACAGCCTTACATGGACAAATCCTGCAAGCCACTTACTCACAGTGGGTTAGCATGATTAAAAGGTAATTTCTGTGTCATAATCCGTTCCGCTCTTTACACCTATAATCATCCTTTTTTTTTTTCCTTCCAAATTATTATCTGTTCTTATTTATTTCCTCTGAATCAGTTCCAAGGATCACTGCGGCTTACTTGACGCGCACTAGCAGCACGATCCAGAAGGTAGAATGGAGCGGATGCTAAGAAGCGTGTGTGGGTGAGGAGGAGGAGGAGGAGGGGTGGGGGTGGGGGATGATTTTGTGCTTATCATGGTGCTTTGCTTGTAAAGCCTCAACAACTGGGCAAGAGGACCTAACGCCGCATCACCGCCAGATGTTGAGTTAGATTAAATAGATGCCTTCCTATCCCGTAAACTGACTTACAGTGTGAGTTTGAGGAGGCGTGGAAGCCCCCAGTCCTCCCATCCAGTCCCCCATCAAGCTGGCCAGCTCTCCCTGCCTCCCCTTCCAGAAGCTTCCTTCCTCAACTGTTATTAACATTTCCATGTTTCCCACATTTTGTATTGTAAACTGTTGTCTCGTCTGTACCAACATCTCCTGCACGTCTGTCCGTCCTGGATGAGGGATCCTCCTCTGTTGCTCACCCTGATTTTTCCCTGTTAAAAGGGTTTTCTATGGAGTTTCTCCTCAGTCGATGCGAGGGCCTTAGAGTAGAGGATGTTGTTGTGATGCCATGTGAAGCCCTGGGGACAAACTGTTGGTGAAAACGGGCTCTACTAATAAAATTGCCTTGCCCCGTGGGAGCAAACACTCACCTCACATATCCTGATTAAATATGCATCAAGTTGTCACAAGACAAAACTATAAACCAGCAAGAAACTTTCAGCCTTCATCCGCTGGCATTGCCTTCATTCATTTATGATATTCAGACAGCAGAGTCTGCACAGAGACACCTGGTTTACATTAGGGGGTTGGTGATGGTGGTGGTGGGGGGGGGGGTGTGTGTGTGTGTGTGTGTGTGTGTGTGTGTGTGTGTGTGTGGAGGGGGGGGGGTTATTTAGTCTGCTGATGTGCTGGATGTAAAACACTACCTGAAGTGTCGCTGGAGCCAAATTTAACTCAAGAGAAAGGAAACTGCAGCTTCTTCTCTTGAGGACATAGTTGATATTCAGCTGAAAGTCTTGTTTTGGGGGGTTATTTTTCTGGAGGACATCTTCCAAAAGCATGATACAATTCCCCTTTTACCACCAAGATTAACTAAACTGGGAAAAACAAATATTTTGCAAAATGAGGAAGAGGAAAAGTGAGTTACTAAGATCAGAGGAAAAAATCTTTCACTTACTAAGAAACAAAAAACACTCCACACTGCTCAACTCGCCCAGAGAATAGAACATGGGTTATATATATATATATATATATATATATATATATATATATATATATATATATATATATATTTTTTTTTTGCAAAGGGACCGTGATGGTGCAGCAAAGAGGGGAAGCAGCGCCCTCTGTGGACGGCCAGAGGAATAAGTCCCTGCCTGCTTAGCCCAGTGAACGCAGCCTACTAATATCGAGGTCAAATGCATGGCGCATCATGTGAAGGCAGCGTGCAGGAATCAGTTCATCACATGCAGGTGTTGGAAGAGAAGAAACAAACACCCAACCCGCTGTGTGCGCAGATGATAGCGGGAGCTGAAGGTGGCTGTCATGCGCCAAATCACAAGTCACATTCATTACAATGTGGCTAACAGCAGGTTAAAAAAATAATCATAAATAGCTAGATGGTGAAAAATATCAGCCACTCATCATTTTACCGGCAGTACAGCAGCAGCAGCCAGCAGCAGCACATTTAAGAGCAAAGGTGTGGTGTTGATTTTTAATGCTAAAAAAAAAAAAAAAGCCAGACACAGCAGCCCAGCCTACCCGGGGAGAGCAGCCGTCCTCCAGTCTCCGACCCGGGCTCTCGTGTCATTTTTCAGCCGAGGCTGCCTTCGCCTCCCCGGCTGCTGAGCACCATCACCAGCTGAAACACGCACACTGATTTTGCGGAAGAGGGGAGGGGAGGTGGAAATGGTGAACTTACCTTCTTGATTATTTGCGGAGAAACAGTTGCTGCTGGGTGATCGTAATAATCCCTTCTCGTTGTCAGCAGGTTTGAACCAAAAATTACAAAAATAAAATAAAATAAAAAGGAAAGGAAAAGACAAGAAATCAGTGTTGCCGGGGCTGCACGGAGAGGGAGCCGCTGCCCTGCGCTGCCCGAGCGACGCTGTTCATTCAGCGGAGTGATAGTGGCCAGAGAGGAGGCTGTCAGTTCGGGTCAAAACAGCAGCAGCACCACGCCTCCCTTCTTAAAGCCACCGCACTCTCTGCAAGCGTGCGTGAGGGCGGTGCGTGAGTGAGGGCGTGAAGGAAGGGGGGGGGGGTGGATGAACGCGCGTGCGTGAGTGAGTGCGTGAATATAATGGTGCGTTCTCACTGCTCCCGATAAATAAGCAGCCGGGCATTAAAGCCTTTAAACATCCCCTCTGCTGACCACAAGCAGCATTTATACGTTTATGTTAAAGCCCCAAGCATAGCTTGTTCCCTCAAATTCGCTATTTTGAGGCCACAAGATACAAATCCATGGATGAAAATTAGATGGAAATTTACAGGATTGATTTTTTGATGCCACAATATGCAACTTGTTGCCGCAATGAGGCGTTTTGAAGGCCGTCAGATAGAAAAAAGTTTCCCTGGCTTTTGATTGCGCTGTCACCTCAATCTAGTTAGTAGCAGGTTGAATCTGTGGCCTCCAAAAAAATCCAAGAAATAGTGGGAGGAAGCCATTGGTTGTAGAACAAAATAAATAAATTGAGGGAGCAGGTTTCCATCCCGTGACCTCAAAATAACTAAATTGTAAGTACAAGTTGTACCTTGAGAACTTTTGATTCATGCTTCAAAAGTGATCTCATCACTGGGGTGGTTAGAGAGACATGTAAATCAGTTGTTAATAGGTTTATATATGTGATCGATTTCATAATTTGAAGCAAGAAAAGTTCCAAAAGTTTCCCCAAACATGAAGTCAAGATCCCGCAGCTGCAGCTGCTAAGCATTTAATCCTCTGAAATATGAAGAAACCCAATGACTGGCTGTGTTTTGATCTCCCTGCAGCCCGTAATCCTTCATTAATTGCAAATTCTGGGCGTCCACTTTGACCTGGGCTCAAACACAGACATCAATACTAATTTCATGTGTTTGAGAGTGAAACAAGTCCTGCTGGGATGTTTTGGGCAGCGTGAGTGTCTGAGATAACGCCTCAGCATGGAGTCGCCTTGTTTAAGGTCAGTAAACAGGACGGGGCGTCGCTGACGGGAACCCGCCGCTCTCTGACTGCTCGCCCCGTGAAGATGATTTTTATTTATACCACTGAACACTTGAGCCCAGTATTGTGGCTGATGACATGAAAGGCAGCAGCACTGGAGTTATGGAAGCATCTGTTTACAGTCTGGCACGCCACCAAAGCACAACGGACGCAGTGTTTTATATCCACATTTGAATATCATGATGACTTCATAATTGAGTTTAACAAAGAGCAACAACAGCGGCAGCACCTCTGGGAGAGCTGGATTCATAATTTCCCCTTGGAAACGCACCAAATTACCTGCCTGCGTTTCTACGTCTCCTTTATGCCAATATTATGTAAATATCCTCAGGTTTTAATGCACAGCGGCTGTGCTCACTGAACAGGTCCTGACTTCTTACTGCCTGTAAAACCTGGTTTCATATCCTTGAACTTTTTTTTAACCTTCCATTCTCAAAAATGGGAAAAAAATACAAACCCCCCCCCCCCCCCAAAAAAATACCGTAGAAACTATTAATTTTGTGACCTCCTCGGCCCCCACAACACCCCGCACCCCCATGGAGTGAAGCTCAGCCTCGCGGCAACCGCCTCACTTTGTTCTCTCATGTTTCCAATGTTTTGTACAGTTCCTCTGTGGATTTACACCACAGGAAGAGGAAAATCCATATAATACCAGGGATGGGGTGCAAAATGGCGTTTTCTACCTTATTCTTTTTTATTTCTGCGTTGAATTTTGCCTTTTTATCCATGTACCTGCAGGATCTTTCGACCGATTTTGAGGCTTTGCAAGATTCCCTCTCTGCATTTGCTCTGAGGCTTGATTTGGAACTGCACTGCTCTCCGTGTTGTTTAGCAATTTTTATTTCCGTGGCTCTTGACAGCATGTAAGAAGGGAAAATGTTGTGGTTCGGGCTGCTGATTTATTGTCAGTTAAAATCCTCCCATACTCGTTCAATAGTAAAGAAGCACACCATCTTTTTGGTAAATATTTCCTGTAACTTTGACGGGTTTCTTTATTAAAAAAAAAAAAAAACTTTCTGAAAAAGTCATATCCCTTACATTGTGAGTGTTGGTTTTTAAAGGCAGCTGAGGTTCAGCAATCATCGCTGGGTTCTTTCATTCTCCTGCCAGAAATAATTGTGTAAGTTACTGTAAGTGTCAAGTTTTTCAAACAGTGAGTTTACAGTACGTCTTTATTTTGGGCAGCGATTCAGGAAGACAGAGCGGAGCTGTCCAGTAGCTCGGCGGCTTGGCCAGCCAGCGCTGACATGACAATATCCAGCGGAGTGATTCTGCCCCTGGGAGAAAACCACGCAAGGGCCTTGATTAATCTCTTCAATTTGCCAAAACAAGGTGGAGGTCCAATCTATAATCCAGAGCAGATTGAGTATCATAGGGGAGTTAGCTTCATGCCGGATAATGACACTCTATCAGTAACTTTAACTTGAGCCTTGAGCCTGACCCTTGAAACTCCCTCAGAGAATTAGCCTTGGCGACGAGTGGACACACACACACACACACACACACACACACACACACACACACACACACACACACACACACACACACAAGTGTATACGTACACACTCACACACGCGCGCACGCACACACAGGATGACGCATTTTTGGGTGCCAGGAGTCAGCTGAGACTCATCTTGACCTTCCAGTTGTTTGGACCACACATAATATTATATAATGAAACCACCTTGTCACAGTGTCCTCATGGTGACGCCGCCACAAATTAAGTGTTTTACCAGTGAACCCAGAGAGCGGGGAGATCCGTCCAAGGCTTAGCGTTATTCCAGGTTTTACTCTGACCTCAGAGACACTAGTGAGAAACAGACCCAGGCAAAATAGCAGCTGAAGTACGTTCCTGAATACCTTTAAAGTTTGGAAGACATGAGGATTGTTGGACCGCTGGGCTGCTCCTGAGGCTGCGAGAGTGTCAAGACGGTAAAAGCAAGCAAAGCCTCAAATAATTCAAATCATTTGCAAATGTATCACTTTTATATTCATGCACAGGTCGATGCAGGAAGCCAAGACAGATTCAGTTACATGAGGATTCTCGTGCGCGTCTATCAGACAGGACGTTGATCTGACAGGGCTGCAGATGTGAAAAGGTCCAGTCGACACCTCGCGATCTCAGGGGTGTCTGGGAGAACAGAAAAGGATCTAACTGAATTCACACATGTTCATTTAGTGTGCAAACACACACACACACACACACACACAGGCACACACATGAATGAATTTATGTAAGGTGAAACTAGCAGAGATACAGAAACACATGCGCGAATGTGGAGTATCTTTCTGTGAGCTGTCAGGGGACGAAGGTTTTAAGTCATTCACACTTGGGTTGCATGATATCACAAGACTCGGGATGCGGGATTAGTCGTCACATGAAATGCTGAGTGTCCTTGACCGCAGGCACTTACCTCTAATTACCTGAGGAACAAGACGGCTGAAGAAAAAAAATGGCTGAAAGGTTCAACGAGAGTGGTGAAAATGACTCCGGGAAGAATGTCCCTGCAATTACGTGTGAGTGATGACAGAAAATAAAAGGGACAAGGGAACTTATTTAAAGTGTTACTCCTCCCAAAATGTGTCTTTTGCCTCTCTAGTGCACACAAATGGGTACATTGCCACATGACCACCGACTATTAAACACAATAAACTCTCCAAGAGCGTAGGTTTACACACTGTCATGTGCATCTGTTGCTCAGTAATCCCTCAACACTTGAGCCTAGCTAAACACAAACTAACTACAACCTCTCCAGCTGGTTCACAGCAGTCTGACCAGCTGCTGCTCATCCGCGCTCGTTCATCAAGAAGAACTATAGGTTCTGTTTATTGATTTTCTAAAAATGCTTTAATTATCCGATTCACATCAGTATTCTGACTCTTTGTTATGATGAAACTGCTTCCAGGGGTCCTTGAGGTGCTTCTACAACCTCGACTGGAGTGCACTTGCATGTGGACTTCATCAGGAAAAGCGCTTGCTGTCTGTGGACCAGGGTTACGGGGTTTGTGTCCCAGATGTAGAGAAGGTTCCTCGAAAGTTCCTGCAGCGTTGAAAGTGCTTCAGAGTATGGTAGCCTCCATCATCCTCAAAGAGAAGAACACCAACAGCACATCCAAACTCAGCATTGATGGCGGTTGGCTGGAACCCAGCAGCCACTACGACTCAGAGTTTCTTTGTCAGCCTTACGGGAGGACAACCATCAGTGCAGCGCTCCAGACTGAAGCCTCTCCTCACTAAAAGTCACATGGCAGCCTGCTGCGAGTTTACTAAAAGGCTCCTCAATGATTACGTTACAAATGTCACTACTGTATTTGGCCACGATTCTTGATGGCGTGTGGTGAAACGCAGTGAGCATCCCCTCATTAATATCCTCCCTACAGTCAAACACAACGATGGCAGCTATCATGCTGTGGGAGTGGTGGATGACAGGATGGAGGAAAGATGGATACAGAGAATTGGAGGAATCCAGAAGGCTCAGGGAGACAGGAACAGAAATATTAAGCTTTGATGTTTTCTATCCAACCTGGTGGAGTTTGAATGATTCTGCTGAGAAGAATGTGAGGCACCACTGACCTTGCAGCAGCTTTTCGAGTTTTGGGGTTTTCCTGGGTTGCATGATGTCATGAGTTGCAGGATGCAGGACTGAAGGTCAGGCCTGGGGAGAAATAGCTTTGTGCCCTCGACCAGGGGACAATTACCTCAAATTAACTCAATAGCAAGCCAGCTGAATAAATGACCGAAGGACTGAGTGCAAGTGGTGAAAATGAATGGGATAGGCTATGAGGGGAATTACTTGAATCTAAAAAAAAAATAATACTGTGTTCATTATTCCAAAAGTTTTAATGTCCAAATTCCGTAGAGATTTACAGATTTTCACTTTCGGATGCAGTAGCTATCGTTCACTGGCCAGCAAATGTGAAAGCTAGTTGAAAGCTGATTTAGCTGGAGAGCGTTTCCTGGTATCGTCACCTCAGACCAGACCAAACCGCTGCCAAAACCAGGTGCAGCTTGTTTTTGTTTTGAAAAACAAAAGTGGGAATCTAAGACGCTGTCGATAAAACGCTCGACAAGCTCTCAGTTTACTTGGTGATTTGATACCTTTTCCAGACAGATTTTGGAAATACCGAGGTCACCAGTCCTCCCAACCACAGTAAAAAATGTTCACCAGTAAAGAAGGTTGTACTTATTGAGTTGATTTATATTTCTGTAAACTGTATTTGCGTGCATGAGGGTCTCAATACCAGGACTACAGTTCTGGAGAACTCAATCTTTTAATTTGCTTGTCTGAAATTAGCCACAGTGTTACACTGGGTGTAAAAATAGTGGAATTTTTCACTATAAAATCTCGACCCACAATGTGATGGCATTGTTATGGATTTTCAAGAGTCCCTGGGAGGTAAAACACCCGGACCCTGAAATCAAAGAAGCTAAAGCATCACTGTGTACAGTACGTTTCTCCTGTAAAAGTAAGATGAACAATACGAATGCTCCAGACTTCAAACGGGTATCTCCTCATACAGGAACTCATCTTGAATGGGGTCGAGGCCGGGCCGCAGGTTAAAAGGTCAAGCATAAATGACTGATAATGTACATGGTGTATAACATTGTAGAAATCAACCGGCTGCTGCAGGTTTATACTGGGTTGACTCTCTAGTCTCTTAACACAAACTAACACATCCTGCTTCCTCATATCTGTACCTGCAGCACATGTGAAGAGAAAAGAAGGTGCCACTTCCAGTTCACAATCCGAGTTCAACATATGAAGAAATAAAGTGGGACCAGAGGAGACTCCAACAAGTCTATGAACCAACAAAGAGTCCTGGACATACGCGCCAGTCAAACCGCAACGTGTGGTTGTTAAACTTGGGGTCCAGTTGCAGAAAACACAAATGGGGACCACAGGCCTCACTTTAGTGGGAAGAGAAAAGGGTCCCCAGGAATGAGGTGCATCGCTTCCTGTAATGTTAAAATGTGACCGAATTTCAAAGGGCTTGTGTGTCTCTGCCTTGTTTAAGAATTGCTAATATCAAGAAATGCTTTCCTTCTGTGTGTGAAGAGTGGAAATAAAACAAATGAACAAACACAACCTGACTGATATTAAACCCATAAAACAATGTGAAATGGATTAAACACCTGCGGTACAAGAAAACGCTGATAAAGAACGTGTGTTGCCACTCTCAAGTATCGTAACTCCACACTCCTTTCATAAAGTTATTACTTTTCATACAGTTTTAAAGGGAAAGCTAAATGAAATTTAGCTGACTAGCACACAAGCATTAAGGGGGATCCTATTTTTCCTCATGTTAACAGGATAATGATAGTAAAATTTAGAATAAGACAAGATTAAACTGGTTGGCAGGCCCTTGAACTATGCTAAGCTAAATCAAACTAAGCTAACCCCTTCTTGGAGGCATAGGTTGTATTTTTTTTATAAATAGATGGTGTAGAAAAACATTGTACATCACAATATGAGCCTTAGGGTACTGGTGTGGTGTATATATATATATATATATATATATATATATATATATATATATATATATATATATATATATATATATATATATATATATATATATATATATATATATATATATATATACTGTACATAGTCATTACATCACCGAAGATTGATGATTTACACGACAAGCATCCTCTCTCTCCTCACCTGAGTGTTTTCCGAGGGCCGGTCGTTCTGTCTAAAGCAACACAGAGGCCCTCTTTTGTCCTTTGAACATCACGCTCTGCTGGTTTTTGTCTAGAGAACTAATTCACTCATCTGCTCTGTGCAACCTCCCACTGATGGCGTGAGAAAGACAGAAGAAGAAAGTGAAATATCCTTCCAACCAAACTTCCACATTAGCGTTCACGCTGGAGTGACGCTAAGTCTTTTATATGTCTTTTTCCACTCTGGCCTTTCCTCTGAGTTATCCTTTCTCCCCTCACACGCATTGCGATGACTACACTACAAATTCTGAAATCAATAAAATACCACAACCACTCCATTTCTGCCTTGTGCGATATGTTCGCTTTCATCACCAAGTTGTCATCGAAGTCTCTCTACATTCGTCTTTCCTTTCCGTCTCCTGTGCAGAGCAGAGGACGCTTTATCTGCTCTCTTTGTGGTCAAACAGACGTGTGCGAGGGAATGTAGGCGCAGCACCATCACAAAGCCATTACGGTGACAGTGCTGCGAGCAGAGATATCGATTTCCAGCAACAACCACAGAGCAAATGCTGTGTGCGTTCCCCTCGGGGCGGCTGAAAAACAAAGGACGGCATCCTCACATTCACACTCCCATCACTCCAATATGGCCTAATTAATAGTGACACACAGCTACTAATCGATACATGAACCAATTGTTGCTATGGAAATATCCTCGATGAACTGTCCCATTTCATACTTGTGCCAAAGACACTAAATGATACAGACATGCTGTCTGCTGGAGTCACAGTATTTGCATTTATAGCATTATATAACCAAGTGGTCAATCGTGCAAAGCAATAACATTTTTATCAAAACATATTATCTGCATGGTAAAGCATTCAAGACCACTTTGTGGTTTCCGCCATGCATCCAATCTGACTTTCCTGCACTTTTCACAAGGAGAAATCTTTTGGCTGATCATGAACTTGCCTCCTCCTGTGTGACACATCATGGGGTCTGCCAGGGGTAACAGTGACATAACACCACCCATTGTGTGAGGAATGGCATGCAACAACAGCAGCCCAACACACACTTCTGAATAGAACTTCAAAGGCAGTTCGAGTTCAGCATTTCAAGGTATTCCATTGTGAGGAATTTGGATGCCAGAGTCCTGCACGACAGCAGGAATTTTGACAAACCAACAGGGGCTCATGTCAAATTCCCTCTCAGCTTGTTTTAGTTATGGCCAGAAAGCATTCACGCAGTTCTTACATAACACTGAGTGTGTGCTGAACCATCACCTGGACCTGGCCCGTGTCGGGATGTGGATTTGGACAGAAAGTTACCGGCAATAGGCGGTCCTCATTTGGATAAGGAATATAAAAGGGATTTACAGTAGACAGCCCTCTATTATATCCAATATTTTACAGTGATTTCAGGACCTACGCTTGCTCCTCCAGCTGCCACTAGTCCTCTCATGCCCTCATTTCATATTCATTTCCATTCAATTGCAGTATTTATTAAAGGAACAAGCCAACTTTTTGGGAAATTTGCCTTCCTCCCTTCCTCCCTCTCCTCTATGCGAGTGCATTAGTGAGCTGAGACCTACAGAGACCAGCCGACGTCTAGTTAGCTTAGCGCAGCAGTGGTCATGGATGGGCAGCTTAGCATACGACCATCAAAAGTCACTGAGTGGGAATTCGGGAATTCAGGATGTTGGTTTGAACAGTTGAAATCACGAGATGTTTGGCTTTGTTGGCTTTTGCAGTGCTGCACCAAGTCACAAATGTGTCTGATTATAAAAATACCTCTTGTATTCCTGATAATTTCATGGTGGGAATTACGGTGAGCACAGAATAAATAGTTGTATTAATGCAGGGAGACACTATTTGGGAGGAAAGTGTATTTGATGACTTTTGATGTAGGTATGCTAACTTACCAGAGCTAACTTACTCAAGTGCAAATTTCACTCCTCGGTAAAGTGAATGTCCTCCCTGCTTGACAGCTAAGAAGTCACAATGTGCTGCTCTCTCAAACCCAAGCGTGTTCTAAATATACTGAGCAGTTTGAATGGTTCCCTCTGTGTTCAGAGCTCCAGGCCATCGAGACCCATGGAGGGAGGGAAGGCCTAATCCACCCACTCTCCCCGCTGCCTAGCAGCACCGGGCCAGCTGGACCGCCCAGCCCCATCCCTGCCCAATGTCCAAGCTCCTGACCACATGCAGCTGGAATGGAGAGATGAGGCGGATGGAGAGAATGGACAAGAGGGAAGAGTGGGACGAATAATCACTTGACAAGCATGTGCTGCTGGAGGGATACATTAATATGTTATTGGTCCAGAATAAATTACACACGTCTGAAGGAAGAGACCAGAGACTTGAAACACGACATTATGCAATGATGACCTAAAAGTTTTTCCTGACTAAAAATAGCAAGTGAAGCAGTTTTTGACAGGCTCCGGATGACTGCCTGTCAGTAATACTTCTGGATGTACTTTGATGAGTGTTTATCAAACTGTTATCGGGACGCCATCAAAGGGAGCGACAGATGGATGAAAAATGAAAGGAAAGAAACAAGATAAAGTGGGTTACAACTGCGGTTGGTCAGCTGCAAAAGCATCTTCTAAGCAGCTTGCCACAGATAAATCAAACCATTGTTCCAGAGGACGTTTCCCTCATTTGGTGTTGTGATAATGATGGTGAAGGTCACAGCGTGTATTCGCATCATTTTCATATTCATCGAAGCCCTTCGTGACCCCTCTGCTGTGTACGGAAGCATCTGCATTCTCTATTGATCGACGCTTGTTCAAGGGCGTTTCCACATGACAAAGTCTGAAAGTGGAGCCTTGTTGAGAGCTCTGAGACGTAGGGTCAGCACCACCTGTCATGGCAGCTTTTGTGGAGAAAAATGAGAAATGCTTTTGCTCCATTCACATACTGTATTCACTGAGGTCGTAGGCGGTCAAATGACGCTCTGTAACAAAGTAATTTTATTCCGGTCATATAGTTAGTTTTAGAGTATCAAATTAATGTTAGCTTTCTAGTTAACCATCCATTTTCTACTGCTTATGCTGTTAAGGGTTGTGAGGGGCAGGGGGGCAGGGGTGGAGCCTATCCCAGCAGCCTTCAGGTGAGAGGCAGGGTTCACCCTGGACGTGTCACCAGTCCATCACAGGGCCAACACATAGAGACAGACAACCATTGGCTCTCCCAGCCACGCCTACGGTCAATTTAGAGTCTGGATTAACCTGGTCCCCTCTTGATGTCTTTGGACTGTGGAGGAAGCTGGAGTACCAGAGAGAACCCACGCAGGAACAGGGAGAACATGGAGACTCACACAGAAAGACCCCGTGCTCCAGCCGGGGCTCCACCCATAACCTTCTAGCTGGGGGGCCACAGTGAGGACCACTGCTCCACCGTGCAGCCCGAACATTATGACAAACTGCAAACCGACAGAAACCGTCGGAGGGTCAGGAATTTTTGTATTTGCGCAAAGACAATGTTGTGTGTCACTTTAATGTAAGTAGAAACAGAGAGAGCAGTGCAGGAAGTCTCACACACTTCTGTGTGCCATGGGGCTAATTTGCAGCAAAAATCTCAAATCTAATGTAAAAGTCGCAGTAGCTTCTGGCTGAGGGATCCCATGGTGGTGCTAACCTCTGGGCTTGCCTCTAGAAATCCTCCCTGTGGCACTTAGAGCGAACTCACTGAAATCCACCATGTTGCTTATTTTTTGTCGTACATGTCATTCAGTCAGTTTTTTTTCCCCTTTAATTTGTCATGGCTGTATTTGATAACATAATATTTACCAACAGGAGGAAACATAACTCAAGATAATTCTCACCAGCGCAGAATGAGCTGGGTTGGGTCCCCAGAAAATATGCGTGCTCAAATCAGCGATTATATACACCGACAAAACCGTGGTATTTAAATTCTACCAGTGAAACATTCCATCATCATATGGAATAATATTTTTGAACTATACTTTATACTCTGCCTGCAATCATTTAAAGAGCTGAGCAAAACATCTCGAAACAAATCACACACTTCTTCTCATATTCCCTTGACTCTTCTTCTTCCTGACAGAAAAACAAACATGCTGACAGATCCAAAAAGTTCTAAATGTCACCTTGTCCGTGACTTCTTTCTTATCCCAAAATTCATCCCACAATATTGCTAGTCTTTGAGTCCTGGAGATTCATATACAGTATTTCAGGAATGCAGACTGAAGTCTGATATGCCTGGGCCTAGCAAGCATAACAGAGGGCAGAAGCCTCAGAGAATAACACATAACCAAAGCCCTAAAGAATTCCCTTGGACACAGCTACTGACCAGAAAACTGTGCACTGGAGGGGAAGGCAGCAGATTTGCTGAAACCCCAGCCTTAAATAGCATGGACGCTGCTGCTGCTGCTGCTGCTGCTGCTGCTGCTGCTGCTGCTGACGACTGCTGGACACTCAGCACTTTGCTTTATGCTCCTTCTGGTCATAACTGAAATTAGAATAAAAGATATATTTTTAACATCCAAACACAGAAAATGATGTTAAAGCTTCTGCACTGTGAATTAGTCTGTCTTACTGTCTCACTGTCATACAGACACAAACAGCTCTGTCTCAGTTATGTACAAACTTTATAATATCTTATTTCGTCCCTCTTACCAAGGCTGTATAACTATATAAAATTCAAATATGTTCAAAATGCCCCCCTAGAATATATAAATGTACGGCATTTGCCATGCTACGACAGCCAACCGCACACCGCTGTCCAAAGTAATCATTTACAAATTCAGTCAGGACCACTTTAGTGAAAAAGAAAACTTTATTGCCGTTTGCAGTAAGTTTTATTTGGCGGTATGGCTCTGGCCTGGGAGCTCCCTGCCCTTCCATGAGAGCCGCCGCCGCCACCGCCGCAGCAGCAGCAGCAGCAGCAGCAGCAGCAGCAGCAGCAGCAGGACACTGACAGCAGATGCGTTGTTGATCAAGTTGGATACAGAATGTAAAGGAGGAGTTGAGGTGAAGGCCGGTTGCAGGACAACATGCAGAGGAAGCGAGAAGACTGAGGAAGCTTTGATGAGGCCACATCTACCTGCCAGGAGGGAAACATCTGAGGCTGGCTCAGGTCAGCTGATCACCAGCTGACACCGACGGGAGCTGAGCTTGTCTTTGTGGTGGCGAAGTACAAGCGTGGGTAGATTCTATCAGCGTCAAACCACTGAGCTGTTGCTCCATTTCATTACATTCAAATGTATCAAATGTGGGAAACCAGATTGCAGCGTGTTATGAGGGTCAAATCCCTGTTGATGTTGATCCTTTTTTGCCAAGTATTAAAAAAAAAGTCATGATTTTATGGTAGATTTGAGTATCATTGTGGTTCAGCAATGCTTTTATTCCCTCAACAGCAGAGAGGAGATGAGAAGATAAGAGTGGGAAGGAGATGATGAGGGAGCGGGAAAGAAGGAAGAGAGGACTCGAGAGGAGAACATAGGACCATAGACACCCAAGTTTACTGAAAAAAAAAAAAGTCAAATCACAATATCTGCATTTGATGAATCCATCAACTAGAAGCTACAGCCATGCCTTTCATTTTTATTGCATACGATTGTGCTGTGTGAAAATAAAATATGATGATTCTTAAAAGTTTGATTTGACTGTTGTCTCAACAGGTGCTTGGGTATTGTTAGCGAGTGTGGGCTCTGGAACAGAAGTTGCTCCCGAAATGTTGGAAAAAGAGCCGTGGTGACGCGGTAAAAATAGGACGCATGCAGCCGACGCACAAGCCTGCATACACCGGTCAGTGCATGGGCCGACCGCCACGGCAGCTATAAGTGTTATTCACTCTATTCGCATCATTTCGTAACCCGACTGGAACTCTGCTGCTGCACCACTTTGGAAATGTAACGGTGGTCAAAACAATCAACAATTTCCCAGAGGGGCTGGATATAGCTGTGTAAATGTGGCGGATACAAATGTTACTGCGGCCGTATCCCATGTTGCTGAGACACTGAGAACTGGCGAGGACTGAGGGTGTGGTCATATGTGCATCCATTTAGTTGTGCGTCTATATTTAATGGTTATCAACATGGTTTTCCATACACACCCGTATTTCCATACTCCCTGCACGAGTGCAGTGCCTGTTTGAGGGGCGGGGCTATGAGTTGTGTGACATCAGAAGATCTCTGGGACTCTTCTGCATACAGACGGAGATTCCTTGTTTTATTGGATGTGTAAGGACTCCTGGTGGATTATAGAGCTCTGTTGGAGAGGTTCCAAAGCAGCAGAAGCCTGATCATCCTTTCAGTTCCATCTTGGAATTCTCTCAACATGCAGACCCCCTTAGCTCAAGCTGGGACAACACACACACACACACACACACACACACACACACACACACACACACACACACACACACACACACAGCAACATATCATTCTATGGAATCTATCTAACCCTAACCACTAAGCCACTGAGAGGCAGCTGTTTTAGTGAAGCATCATCTTTCTCTACTCTGTAATATTGGCCGAGCCAAATCAAAAAACCGCTCTGTTTGAAAGGAACACCAAGACGCCCCCATGAGGGATTGATTAACCAGGAAGTATGGAGCACACCATGTTTACAGCCTGCTGGACCGGGTGTGTACAAACAATGTTCAGCTTAACAGTAGCAATCTGTGTATATTTATGTAATGCTCACAGGTACTGATGTGCTCCAGGTTTCACGCGACAAAAATGTGCCAGCATGGTGAAGGTCATAGAGGTGTCGCCCACGACCAAGCCCGCCAGACATCAAACAGAAATATTTACAAGTTTGACTGTGGGTGCGGATGTAAATGTCTTACCAGGCAAAATATAACAGAATCCTATCAACGTCAAAGACCCCCAGTCCCAGCATGAGTCTGGGGATGCCATGGAGCCTCCTGGCCTTACCTCAAGCCCAACACTTGCAGAAATTTGATGTTTTTACCAGGTCTGACCTCTTTGGTAATTTGGGAGAGTTTATGAACATCCTAAGACAATCTTTATTGCAAAGCTAATGTTATGCTATGAATGAACCACACAACGGATGCTTCTACACATCGGTGTTGTTCCCCAGCCGGTCTTGGACCTTATAACTGCAATAGGAGAACAGCTGGTTTCCACTAGCTTACTTAGCTTAGCCACCGACTCATGGCTGGTGGCAAGCATCAGTTAAATGTCAGGAAGGCTTCCTGACGGCGACCCGCCACTTTAGTCAGGGGAACAACACTAAAACAAGGTGCGTAGCTAATTGGTTGATTCATTAGCTTCTTACTGTGCTGCTCTAGTGCACGTGTATTAGCGTGCATTGGAGTGGGCTCACAACACTGGGATGACATTTATTCTGTGTGAGAAACCCTGAGGTCTTGATTAGTCACTTGCAAGCAACTGCTGTTTTTGAATAGATTCAATTTGAAATTCACTTCTGACAATTTGCTTGTGTATTTTATGCACTTTTTAAAATTTGAGTTAACCACAAACTTATTTAAGGCATTCAACTGAAAACCCATTCACAAAATCAACTTTGACATGACAGAACCAAGGTTTCTTACTGTTTTCCAGGTTTTAACACTCATTCCTGTACGAATCAATAATCCACACACACACACACACACACACGGAAAAGTTCCCTATTCATCAAGCAGGAACCCTTTGGCACTTTCACAAGCACCTTCACGCTCAGGCTCTAACATTTCTGTTTCCTGGCAGAGCTTCTCAAGATGAAAAATGGGAGTTTTCGCTGTATATCTCTGTCCAGAACGGTTCAAGATCATCTGGATAGTTAAAGGGACCGTTTCTGCCTCCTCCTCTCTGAGTGGCTGTCAGATTATCAGCTCTGCCTGTCACAGACAGCATGTTTGATCCTGCTGTACTGAGCTGAAGTGGGTAGCAGGTCAGCTTGCAAACATCCAAACACCACCACAACCGGTGTGTCAGAGGGCACTGTCAGCACTCCTCGCAGGGAGCACACCTATCTGATGAACTGCCAGGCCAGCTCTTATGAGACAAAGGTGTCGAATGCTGGCAAAGACGACTGAAAAAACTGGTTTTCCTCTTTGCTGCTGAATCACAGCTTGTTTTTGCCTCAAGTTTTGAAACTTACTGCAGGAAGCGGCCTTTATCTGTTTCAGTATCTTCGCAGTGTCACAGCCACTTCAGAATCAATTATGCATGTGCACAAACGTCAGGACAGATGATCATCATCCGCACTGAGACACCGCCACTGGATATTCATGTTAACTCACTGCAGGAAAGATGAAAGCGTTAGATTAAATTAAGAACTTGAGTGATGGCTGTTAATTTGTCAACGGAAGGAATTTCTTGTGGTCGGTATGCATGAGAGACTCAAAAGAAAAGTGTTTGTGGGAGTAAAAATGGCATCCAGTTTTGAAGTTTGATGCCATGCTTTGGAGCACAGTAGAGTGGAGTGAAACCTCAGCTATGTCAGCTAAAGCTAAAGACAACACATAGACTGAAACAGGATATTAAAAAAAAAAAAAAAAAAAAAAAGAGTGCACATTTCCCCAACAAGTCCAGTCCAGCCCTTGGTTGGTGTTTACTGCAAGTCTGCCTACTCTGTCGAGTCAAAGCGGAAACCATAGACTCTTTATGAAAGGCTCAGACCAGATATCATGTTATCAATATTAAACATTGTGATATTGTGTGTCATGGCTGCGATGCGATAAAAGTCATATTGACGTTGTGTTTTTCATACTTCATGAAACAAAAGGCAGCAGCTGACATGGTTTCAGTAGCCATGCTAATTGTCAACATAAGGTTCCTATTTCCCTGAAATACTATGTATTGTAAAGATACATTGAGCAATATTCCAGATATTGTTCCCACTGGAATGCTTGTGGTTCATCGTGTGTGGAGCTGGTTAGAACGTGGACAGGATTCAGGATGCAGAGGATTCAGTTATTGGATCAACACATGGTGAAAGCAGTTACACATTTTTAGGGGCACTCTACCCAAAGCTCATGGAACTGCTGGGCAAAGGCAGCTTGGAGGCATTACTTTTGTGAAAGTGAAGTCAGGCAAATGGGGTAATTACCGAAGACGATCAAGGGGTTGTACCTTTAATGACAAAAGAGAGAAAAGCGTGCGTCCGCGCTCGAAACACGTGGCTCAGAGGATCTCGCCGTAGCAGCCAGTTGCAGCTTGAAAACTCAGCAAAATGAGCCAAATGCCTGGTGGTTTGTTTGTCTAAACACGCCACAGGTATCAGCTGCAACACTGGAATCATCTCGTGCAACATGTTTTGCAGGAAAAGGTGCTTTCAAATCTGTACCAGTCACACAAGTAGATCATCATTGCTACATTATAAAATCACTGAGTTCCCGTCACTGTGCTCATTTTGTCACCAGAGAGCTGTGGCTTCCAGTATGCTGCCAAACCTGTAAAAAAAAAAAGGGAAAAAAAAGGCTGCTTTGAAGTTGTCTCATTGCTGTGGCGTTCTGCTAGCACAGCATTTGTGCAGCCATGCGTTAATTTACATGTGAGCTCCAACATGTCAGCAATAGTCCTCTGAAAGGCTGAATGGTCTCCTCACAGAGTCATTGTCCACTGCATAACACCAAATATCCCAAACACACAGGCTGACACGGAGGAATGCAGGGCTGCATGTTACACCATTGAGGGAACACGTGAAGCACATGCCGTCCTCTTGGTTTCCCCCACAGTCCACTCAGATACGTCTCTGTGTGGGCAGATAACCTTGCAGGCATGCAGCTGGCCACCAACATCGCTAGGACCAGGGGTTCTCAACCTTTTCCGTTTCAAGCGCAACGAGTCACACCCTCAAGGGCCCATTGGAAAGAAAAAAAACATCTACGCACAAATGTACTTTTTCCCCTTTCTTTTCTTTTTGGTACATGAGTAAAGCTGCAATGCTAACCCCATACGCTACACCATCTCCAATGGGTGATGTTTGAAGTTTGACACTTTAGAACGATTAATGTATCAATTAAATGTTTCTCATAAGCTTTTTTTTTTTTTTTTTTACGGTTTAAACACAATTAACGTGCGTATTCATTGTCATTTAAAACACAATATCCCATGCGGCACATTAGCATCAACTTGAGGGCACTAGAGGGCGCTCACGGCACAGTGTGTTGAGAGACGCCAGCTAAAATGGTGTCAAGTGACAAAATGTTCTAAAATGCCAACATTACTTTGGCATATAATCCCGAGAAATACAGATTTTTTTATGAAGTCTCGTCAGCAAATCCTATTTAAGTTAATTTTCTTTATTGATTATGTTGTCGATGCTCTAGATTAACCCTTTCTTTGCTGCTGTATAAACAGGAAATGTACTTGTTGGCAACTAAAACTGGATTATCTTGTCTTTATAATCTACTCAAGACAAGCAAACTGCCTCTGTAAGTTACACGAATGAGTAATCAAGCACAGCAACGCCACAGAAAACAACAGACAACACAACTAGTGTTCTGTGGGGAGTGCGGACCTCCTGGTTGACTACATTTGGAGGACATCCAGGGTTCAGGTAAAATACCAGAACCAGCATGACACACATATACTGAAACTGGAGACAGGGTTGACCCCACCCCCCTCCCCCCCAAACCCCGACCTCACAACACAAGACATATGGCTCAGAGTAAATCAGCTGATAAGTGAATGTATGAGTTTCTATGAGAGCGCTGCTCCTCTTCCTCCTTACATAAGCAGCTGTACTTTTAACCTTTCCCAGCTCCATTTTACCGGTGATATATAGTTGAATCCATCTTCCAGTCATCCTCAACCACATAAGCTACTGTACACATCAGTAAGTGTAATATGATGTATTTACATGTGTGTGTGTGTGTGTGTGTGTGTGTGTGTGTGTATGTGTGAGCTTGTAACAGAAGACGAAGGTCCATAAAGGAGCCCGTTGCATTCCACAGGGTATTTGCACCCCCACTTGGCCCTGATTTATGCACACGGCCATACATGCACTTAAAAAAAAAAAAAGAAAAAGAAAAATCCTGCAATCTGGTTTCTCTCATTCCTCATTTTAACACACTCTGCTTCTTCTAATCTTTCATTTTCAGAACATAGAATTTAGGTTTGTGGTAGATCAAAGAAAAGTTGGGCACATACTATGATTTGCTGCTACTTTTGGTAATCTGTATTTTATTTGTATTTTAGTTTTTTTTTTATTATTTCGTACCTGCTCTACATGATCACCACTTATAACTCTCAACTCTTTTTTTGGCCTATATTGATTTAGAACCGTCGCATCTGGCAGTTGTGGTTGCACCTATTTGCATTCTGAGAACTGCCATTGGCCTATCGTGTGGGAAGTACCCACAGTCCTGAGTACACTGTCAATATACCCACGGAATGAATCACTGAACCGGCCGACCTTTTGTCTTGGATACACAAACACCTGCTAGTTGGCAGTGAATAGTGATAAACAAGTGATGAAAATAGAAAAGAAGTGAATGAATTACTGATTTACTTTTTCTCTCTCTCTCTCTCTCTCTCTCTCTCTCTCTCTCTCTCACACACACACACACACACACACACACACACACACACACACACACACACACACGCCGTGAAACATAAGCAAAACAACCTAGTTTCAGTCCAGTGAATCATCTTCATCTCAATAACATCTTTGTCCTTAACCCCTCGTGACTGTCGTCGCCTAGCAACCACCTACAACAAACCGCGCAGCACGGGCACCACCGCTAGCTGACGTTTGCTAGCATACCTGTTGTGTTTGTAGGCAGAAAAATTAAAAATGGTGAAAAAGACGATACAGATATTTGCCCGTATTAGACCTACGAGGAAAAATACGGCGGTAAGTTGAACGCAAATACTCCACTTAGTCAAATTAAAAATGGGAAATGACGTTTAATGACGGTTGTTTAGCTTGCTAGCATCACAACAACGACGCCACAAATTACAAATCTGCTGGTCTGCGCTCATTGTCACATTCATGTCCAACATTGTGTAAATAAAAGCAGGTGCGAGCTGTTAAAAGTTGTGTTCACATCGCACAGAACGTACTCTCCAGAACTTTTTCACTACTTTCCCCACTACTATGACTGCCAGCCCAGAGAATGCTTATGGAAATTGGCTATAAGCTAACTTCGTCTACTTAAATGCACCTTCTCTGATGACCTGAGGTCTTTTGTGAACGTCTCTGACAAACATACGCAGATGGAGTGATGGATGAAGTTTTACTTGCCCATGTACATCGTGTCTGGACAGTGTAGAACTAGCAGCTGGTTTTCTGGAAAGTAAACAAAACACCTTGCTAGCAACAAGTGGATGGCAACACGATGAGTTAACTTCATTCCGGTTAATGTCCTAATAAATCATTCAAAAATGTATCATGCCCAAGTCAGTGTCAGTGCCCTGAATTTGGCAGAGGGAAGGTAATGTTATCATTGCTTTAGTAACACCCTTGACTTTCCTGCCATTACATGTAGAAATGTGTACTGTGATATTGCTCCCTTATGCCATTGGCCCCATAAAACTTGCAATAAATTTAGAAACATGGAGTAACACCTTATTAAAAGTTTGTTGAATTTTTTTTTTTTTTTAGAGCAGCACAACATTTTTAAGCTGAACAAGGAAAGAGGGAAGAGTTTACAATGTTCGTTATTATTATTATTATTATTATTATTATTATTATTATTATTATTATTATTATTATTATTTCTTGGCCACCATGTTTTAAATTAACTCCTATTGGACAATCATTTTTCAGATATGGGCTTTTTCTCAGCATTTAGCACAGTTAAGTTGATTTGATTATCCACTATACACATATATTATGGTTTATCAAATACTGTGAGCGATTGGACTTTAATTACTACATTTAACTGATGAAATACCTTGTACTTTTTGTGCTGTTTCAATATTCCAGATTAAACAAACATACTAATTTGATATGATCATTCAATCGGGTGGGCTTTAATTTTAAGCATGCAAGAGTCAGAAAAGCTGAAGCAAACACTCGACATATTTGCATCACACTTATCAAGTTGAAACACACTGAGCCAGTTGTAATTTGGATTCATGCCAAACAGTTGCAATCTTGTACACCAATATGAAGTACTGGTTATTTCCAGCACACACACACACACACACACACACACACACTGACCTACTAGCAGATAAGAGCTGTCTTTATTGAGCACAACTGTAAAAAAAAAAAAAAAAAAGAAGAAGAAGAAAGAAAGACAAAGCCGGTTAGTATCAGGAACGCTTCAGGCAAAGTACTTTCTTCTCCCTAAAATCCAGTTTGTTCTGAGCACAGCAGCTGGTGGAAGGAATAATCTAATTATACCGAGGGTTTCTGTGGCACTTCAGCTTGCACTGACAATGTCTACGAAAATGAAATGAGCACGGCTTCGTCCCTGGAGGCTCTGCTCATGTCCATGTGAAGGCAAACACAGCGGTGTTGGCGAAAAGGCGAGACTACAGGCAGGGTGACACTGAAAACAATCCAATCATTTAGTCTTATCTTTTACTCCCCAAACCCGGGAGACTTGTAATTGCATCAGTGCCTTTTGAGAACATTTGCCAGAGCATATGTCGAAGATGAGAAACAGAGTGTGTTCAGATTGACCAAGTCAACCTCTTTTTAAATGCCAGCCACTGCTAGAACTACAATCTACATCGGTTCAATGCTCTGCACTTTTTCTTGCGGCCCCTTTAGGCACGACTTTTGCTTCAGTAAGCAGAGCTGCACTCCAATCGTGATTTCTTGTCTGTTTCTGTTGCTTTCCACAGGATGTATGCTTCATGAATTCTATCTTTTCATTTTGGAATCGGCAATATCCACACCACAAGCAGCCAAGCCTATATTTTAGTCTGAACATGGTGTGTTGTCTTTGTGTTTGAATTGGGCTGAATGTATGGTACCACATACTATACACTTCAAAGAACATGCAATAGATTACTGTGTAAGCAGTATTTAGACCAAAGCGTCGCCTATAGTTGATCAGCTGTCCAAGACCCGTGACTCTGCTGTTGTCTCTGGCTCCCTCAGGTGTATTCTGTGGACAACGAGGAGCCTAAAAGTGCTTCTCTGGAGTTTGTGGTGCCCCGGGACGTGGCTGATGGCTTTGTCAACAACAAGAGGGAGTGCTTCAAGTTCA
This sequence comes from Aulostomus chinensis, assembly GCF_037954235.1. Taxonomy (NCBI): domain Eukaryota; kingdom Metazoa; phylum Chordata; class Actinopteri; order Syngnathiformes; family Aulostomidae; genus Aulostomus; species Aulostomus chinensis. Next base: position 23,304,302 of record NC_141336.1, read on the forward strand.
GGTGAAGATGTGACTGAGAGCTTCAAGTGTTTAAAATGTTAAAAATTGCTTAATAATCCTAAAACAACTGACAAATTTGTCTCAAGTAAATTCAAGCTTTGGGGACATATGAAAAGCCCACTGTAAAAGCTTTCTATCTTTGTTACAGTAAACTTGGGAATAAAGTTCACCGTCACCATTAGAACAACTTCTGCTGTATTTTGTCCAAATATCCGTTTATTTATAGCTAGAAATATTGCGTTGCAGTTGGATGCCTTTGTGAGGTGTGCCTGTCACAGTGAGTTTGACCTCCGACCGCTGAAACATTTTCGTCTCATCCTTGAGTCAAGGTGGATGTTTGTGCTGCATTTGAAAGAACATCCTCAAGGCGTTTCTGAGATATTTTGATAGCGAGAATAGAGAGAACGGACAACCTGACAACATGAAATGTTCATGAAGTGACTGTAATGCTAACAGAGCTACGCGTAAATTATAAAGGAAGTACTGTCAGTCCATGCAGTTGACATGTAGTATCTTCATTTTGCTATCAAAACTGGCTGACGAACAAGTACAAAGCATCAAAATAAAACCCTCCCCTCTCTCTTGTTTATTAGAAAAACAAAGAATTTCACCTCACTTTGCCTTGATTTTGTTTAGTTGTAAGAGCGCTGTGACAAGTTAGCGTGAATAAGCTTATGAAAGTAGAAGGTGTGCTGCCCACCAGAACTGAAGCCCTCTAGGTTGCATAAGAACCTTATCCATGAATAATTCATGCACCAGTTCTGTCATTGCAGAGCCAGAACATCTGTGTAACGCTGGCGATGAAAGCTGCAGCCTTATATACTCTCTGGGCAGGGCCCATGCCACACTTCCAAGCTCTAAATTCACAGTAAGGGAGTCAGACAGCAGTGGACACTCAGAGCCTTTGTAAACCACAGAGTCTTATAATAGCTTGCGGAGGTTCCCTTGTGCCCTTATAGAAATAAAATTTCCACATTTAACAACCTTCCTGGGCGGATTCCTCTCACATCTCTCTCAAATTTCTGAAGGCTAAAACATGGTGGCTTGAGACTGTTTTTAAAAACAGAATGACTAAACTCTTCTTAATCCGCTCGAGGAATTAAAAAGACTGCTCTTTGTTCTTATTCTGTGCTGCTTTGAGCCATGAGATGTAGCAGCAGCAAACAGTTTTCTGTTGTGCTGGTAGTCAAGTAAATTACAGATTTCCATTCAGATGTGTCACAGCAATCATGTCTTTGTCCTTGCTGCTGTTGTCCAGGTTCCAAAAAGTGTTTGATCAAGCAACAGGACAAGAAGAGATATTTGAAAACATCGCCAAGCCAGTGGCAGACAGGTGCGTGTCTTGTGAATTTTCCAGCTGATGACTGCAGCATTCGTACACATTCATTCATTCATACACATTCATAAAATCCAAGAGTTGACCACCTGTGCCAGGCGGTGCTCATGTATGTGGCGGTCAGGCCACACAGGCTTTATCCAGCCTAGCTAGCAGGAAGTCAGTAAAGCTCTGCTGTCTCGGAGATGGAAATGGAGGGTGTCTGTGATTTCTGGCGTGCTTTACATTCTTAAACCACTAAGTGGGCTGAGCTGGCAGGAAAGATGGCACACTCTGCCATGGTGAGTGTGAGAACATTTTCAAACCACAACACAGAGGTGTACTATAAGCTGTAGCGGCGCAGTTGGTTTGAGCTGTGTTCGGAAAAGTCATGCGTGTTGGTCAGAACAGCCTGCTCCTCCAGATCAACCACGTTAGTTGTTTGTAGTGTTCAGCCTCATCGGAGGTTGAGTGGGGTCTGTTATTACGGTTACTGATGTAAGATTTTGAGAGTACAAATGCATAACTCATTCATATTCAGTATGATACATGTTCCCATAGAAAGTTTTAGACAATATAGTCCATTTGAGATAAAGATGGTATTTAGATGATGGTTAAAGTTAGTATCCTATGTTCATTTGCATATACGTTTCAACATAAATGTGAATATTAGATCATTATACTGGCTATATAAAGACCATTGTCACTCAGAATCATTTTTATTTCTGTACTGAGATGGATTTATGGATTTAAAATAATTATTTCATCAATAGTTAATCATTGAATCTTGATTTCCAGCAGTCCAACACTCGAATAGGCTCCACTCTTCTGTCTTAAGACACAAAAAGCAGCAAATTCTTTCATTTAAGAGCCTGGAACCAGCAAATATATGACTTTTTTGCTTGATGCTAGTTAGCAGTCAATGTCTTTCCAAATGATGAATTGATAACTAATTTAAATTAGCTACAAAAAATCAAAGTGCCAGTGACCCCGTGAACAGCAATACTCATAGTATTCAGAGTATAACCCATACTTTCATACTATAAAAGTGCAAATCATCATTAAACAGTGTTTTAGAGCAGTGAAGAAGAATTGATGATAAGTGACATTAGTCAGCTACAGCAGGAAAAATTGCAACAATGAGGCGAAATTTAACATGGGAAAGTCCCAACAAGGAAATCAGAAGTATCAAGACTGTAGTTTGGAGGGATGACTGTCAAAGTTGATTAAAGTTATTTTTCTAGTTCAAGTGTTTTTTTCCACACTGAACTGGGATCAGTATTTGGTATGGGTTGATACTCATGTTCCACTGTAAGAGCTCTACCCTCTGCGAATATGTTTCTTTAGATCAGCCAGTGTTCACTGTGTCCTGTGACCAAGTGTTAGTTGTGCGATGTGAACCAGGGTCGTCTTCTCGCCACCTAGTTCCTCCTGGCTCAATGTAGCCCCTCCATCACCTCAACATCCCCCTCCTCTTAGTCTCAACAGAGGTTATTTGTGGAATCCCTCAATGCTTTGCATTATCTGTGCTGTTGGGAGATGTATAAACAAGATGGTGAGACGTCTGGATTGGCTGACTGAAGACTTGGATGTGTTTGACCTGACTCATATGACTTCATTGACTTGGGTATTAAGTTGCTGTCCCCAGTCAACCTTTAACAGATCCTGCTTTGTTGTGACAGATGGCAAGCATCAGGTTGAAAAGTTGCAGTCATAACCAGGCTGTATCTTGCCATGTCAGTTGCAGCCCGGCGTCTTTTAGTCTTTGATATGACTATGAGGTCCAAGGCCTGTGGTGGTCACTCATCAGCCTGTCCAGCCATGACCAATCTGTCTCCACTCTCAGACATTTCTTAGTCAACTGTCAGCTACAGGGCGCCCCTTTACACACTGAATGTTCTGAATTCCACAAAGCTTGAACCTTTTTAAATCCCGTCTCACCACATCGGCTAAAACACAGGCAAGAATGGAGTTATTAATTTATTTCCCTTTGGAATATGTCGCCCTCAAAAACAATAACAGGAATAGGCTAAGACTTGAGGGTTATATCCATGCCACAAAAAGCTGAGTTTGGATAGGGAAGAGATTACGAGGGGCACTTTTTCAAAGCCTGAGCTCTGTGAATTGAGCTGATAACCATGATTTTGGTGAGAATTGACACAGTCCCAGCACATCTGTCACAGTCATCACAAACAGAATCCCTTTGAATCAGAGTCCTCACCGTCACCTCGCTAAACTCTCCATATCAGTGAAATGTTCTCTCAGCTAGCAACAACTGGAGCTCCCAGGTCGCACAGCAGTCTATTGTGTAGCCTGATAACATAGGGGTTGCTAGTTTGGCTCCACATGTTGCCTCTGGCTCGGTTGGGAAGCTGAATGAGGACATGTGTCCTGGTTGCTACACTAGCGCCTTCTCTGGTTGGTTGGGGCACCTGTACAGGGATACGGAGGGGTGGGTATTATGATCCTCCTGTGTGCTATATCCCTCTGGTGAAACTTGGTCAGGTGAGAAGAAGCAGCCGACGACTCCACATGTGAAGGAGGTAGCATGCGGTATTTCGTGATTTTCGGCGGTGGAGCAATGACCAGTCACCTTACCACCTCAGCAGGGTGATCAGTGGTGTGCAATCAGGTTGATAAATGGGGGCAAAGGCAAAAAGATAAATAATAGCAATAATTGTCAGGTTGTTGTTTTGGTTGTTAGTCTGTCATACTTGGCGCATTTTAGGTTTAACTAAAAGCTCTAAGTCGTTTACTGTAGTCTCCGTCTCCGCTGTGGTGTAACTGAAACCAGTCATTTCAACCCCAACACAGTCGTTTAAACACAAACCAGTGTTAATAGCTCCATGAAAGGTAGAGCTAGCGTAATAATGTTGGGCTGGCAACATAAAACCCTCTATCTGTAATTTAATCTCATTTCACATCGTCGTGAAACCTGCTGGCCAAGTTCAAAGAAGTATGTTGGTCTGCTTAGTCTCACTATTAATTGTATTGGACATATTGTTCCTCAAAAAAGGGGGAACAAGCTACGTTCTGAACAACATGTTGCCAATGTCTATGAAAGCTGAGGTGTAAACAGGAACAAGTATTGGGAAAAGCCCAAGCCTCAGGGGCAGGGTCCAGGCCGCATCATTAGCACTGACATTAAACTAAACACTGTGCCTGTGTGTTTTCTCCGGGCTGCCAATCACTGCTATGACTCATGCTGGATTAAATGGACACCCGATGGATGTCCAAGTCAAACTAGGTAACCGCCACACTCATGAGTGGACTTAGTGTTTGATACAAACTGACGGGAAGTTTTTTCTCTTCCCCTTCTCATGCTGGGTGTGGAAGTGCACAGAAACGGGAAAGGAAACCCACTCATTGCTCAAAAACTGGGCTGGCAAGTCCATTAGAACAGCGGTTCTTCAACATTTTCAAGTCCTGTACCCCTTGAAGCATTCAATGTCATGCTGTGTACCCCGTCTACCTCACCAGACTCATGCGACATTCCACTTTGCTGTGTTTGCAAGTCTGCTAACAAACATGAAGCAGGCCTGTTATATGAAGACACGATTCATCTACTCTCTCAATGTTAACAGGAGCTGCACTCCTGCCACTGGTGGCTAAGCTAGCACAGACATGGTACTAGAAACCTCAGGGAGGATAGTTTCAACAATCAGGGCTCTACAGCTGTTGTACCTCTGACAGTTTCTGTTGCTCCCATAAGTGTGTGTGTGTGTGTGTGTGGGGGGGGGGGGGGTTGCTTCAACCATTTTTCTCTTTGAGTGAGGTTAATAAGGGATCATATTGGGTACTAAAAGGCCTTATTTTTTCTGACCAAACAGGGAACAGACATACCAGGAGCTCAACCCTGTGAGCACTACTCACTACTCTGGTTGGCTATAATCTGGTTCTTACTTTAGGCATGTGGGATGAGGTCCTATTGGAAGAAGAGTAGGCTGACTTTCTGAGAAAAATGGATGGGGAAAATATATACCTTTAATATTTAATGAAGGATTTTGAGTGGATACTTCAGTTTTTTTGGCGCGTGACTGTGGTGTGTAACTATGCATACCCAATTTTGGGAATCATGGTATTAGAATAAGCAAGAGAGGGTAAAATTACTTCAATTCTTTTCGAAAGACATCACGTCCTTTTCCTCGTGATTAGCAGCTCAGAGTGCAAGTTGACACTTAATGCTCACCTTTGATCCAGGCTCACGTGTCACTGTTATTTGACTATGTTTTCCTGGTTTGTTTCCACGAATACAGATAGTTTTATGCCATTTTTTGACCTCATATGAATGCCATGCAGATGTTCATTTCAAATTTTCATTTCATACCATCAGACCGAGATACTAGCGGTTTCCCAGCCCTGTGCACGTGCACTAGGGCAGCTCAGTGCCAAACCAAAATGTACCGGCACCAGTCGAGTGGGTTTGGGCCTTTTCTTTCACTCATATTCGGAGACATTCTTTCTTTACCGGCAGATGTCTGTCGCCATAGCAGTTCTCTGCTTACTTCCATCTTTTCCTGTGGATTTATAGTGTCACATTCCATTGACTCAGACTTTTGCCGTCTGCTATGGGTATACTTGTCTGTATTCCTCCAAATTAAAATAATGATGTCATAAGAGGCACATGATGCAAATGACCAAGAAAATGATTACATTTGCATGAAAACAGTGGCATTCTGCGTTTTGGAAGTCTTAATCTGTTCATACGAACTCGATTCAGTTTTTCGTTTTGTTTCTTAGCACTTTTGCAATTTGTATTCAGAGACATGAAGAAGAAACAGATACCTCTCAAAATTACTCCAGGGCCCTTTTCTATTTTTAGTGATACAAATATTTTATTGTTTTACAAAAAAAAATGTATGTTTGTCTTCCATATAATGGGCATACAATCATTTATGCTGATGAAAGTCTCTGTGTGCAGTGTATTGGCTGGCTATAATGGCACCATCTTTGCCTACGGCCAGACGGGCAGTGGGAAGACTTTCACCATCACAGGAGGAGCCGAGCGCTACAGTGACCGTGGCATTATTCCTCGCACATTGTCATACCTCTACGAGTGCTTCAGTCAGGTTAGCACCTTCTACTAAAGGACAATTCTGGTATTTTCCCAAGATGGGTCCTATTTTTCTATGTGCTTACAGCACAGCTTTTAGGTAGAATGGCTGTCTAGCAACCAAAGGGTCACTGGTTCAATCTTCACTTCCCCCAGTGACCGTGTTGAAATGTCCATGGATAAGAAACTGATGCTAATAGCTCCTGATGAGTGGGTGACACCTTGCCTGGCAGCCTCTTCCATCAGTGTGTGTGAGTATGTGTGTGAATGGGAGAACTGTCAAGTGCTTTGAAAGGCGCTGAATAAATAGAGTCCATTTCCCATTCCCATTCTCACACAACCACAGCCTGAGCAAACGCATGGGAAAATAGGGCCCAGAGAGAACAATAACTGGAATAACCTTTCAAATGATCTGCAGTTTACAGTGGAAATTTAAAAGAATGTTGAGTATTTTTCATGGCCCTGCATTGCAGTGTATCTTGACTGAGTTTTTATAATAAATGCCAGCGATTTTCATATAAATGCACCCAAATCCATTTTGAACATATAATATTCTTTTGTTCCACAGGACAGCAGTATGGCGTATACCACCCACATCTCCTACCTGGAGATCTACAACGAGACAGGATATGACCTTCTGGATTCCAGACATGAAGCATCTCGGCTCGAGGACCTACCGTCAGTGTTTACTTTTTCCTTTTTGTTGATTCATTGACATTTTACAATGGAGAGTGGGTGCATAGTTCTGCCAGAGCCAGCGCTGTACAGTCAATTAAAGTTGCCCCTAAACTGAATGACTTGGTCCATGTTACATCCCAGGGTTTGTGTTATCGTGCTGATAGACAAACAAAGCAAGCTACTTGGTGGCAGAGTGACTGGTAAATTTTGATTAAAGAGAGAAATACAAATCAGTATTAGTTCTATTATTCTTTGATGCAGCTGCGGTTTAACTGTGCCTCATTCCTGGACATCCATTTATCAGCCTGGCTTTGAGTCTCTGTGTGGTGAAACGCGAAACTCTAGTATTTACCATCCCCACTACGAGCTGCCAACTGACATAATGAGACTGTGAGACAGCAATGAATGTGGTCAACCTGGTGGTAGACTCTGCTACTGGCATGGAGAGCAGGAGGGCATGCAGAGGAATAGGTTGTCATCGCTGCTCACTGCCGCACGTCTGAGGAAATTTCTTTTTTGTTTCAGCTATCTTTTTTTTTTTTTCTGCCCTGCCTCCGTCTTCATGACTGTCTCTGGTTCTCGCTCTTCATTCTGTTTCATCCTGCTTCATCTTTTCTGTCTTTGTAATTATAAATTCCATCTGTCTGGAGGTTTGTCTGTGTATGATCTTATTTTTTGCTCTTTTTGTCATGCTTTGTATTCATCTTATTTCGGACGTCCAAGGCGCAACATTGTCCTAGTACATCATTTTGGTGTTTGTCCTGTATTTTCTTGTACCAATTCCATTTAAGGCTCTTCTCTCCGTTTGCAGAGGATTCTGCTCAAGGTTTAGATACCCACAAATCACAGTCTTCTGGAAATAGACAGTGCCCGTTGTTAACCATGCTGTGGCTTCACTTGCTGATTCAAGGAGAAGCTGTGGCACTGTTGGTCTGCTTCTCCCTTTCGCTGCCTATCCCTTCTGTTCTTCTTCTCTTGCACTCGTTTTTACGTGTTTTACTTTCCCTTCTCTAATCTGTTCATTATTGCTATCGTGGCTCCACCATTCTACCCTCTTAATGACAGGACGGCCTGTGCAAGATCTCTTTTCTTTTATTTCTATTCTTGTCAAAAATCAGCCAGTAATCAGGCTTGGTGTTGCTGTTAAGGAAAAGCACAAAGTCATATTAAGATGAGGACTGCAACTGCGCTGGTATTCCAGCGGGCTGTTGTGTAGTTTACCAACATGGAAGTTATACAGGAGGTCCGGTCCTCATGCTGCCTCCATTTTGGTTTGGGATGACGTATTTGCCATGGTAAGAAGGTAAGGTAAGAGGCTGGTGAGGGTGTGTGTCCTCCTGGTTGCAGTAGTAGCACCTCTGGGCGCCTGTTCATGGGCAGCTGTGGGGAATAACGTGATCCTTCCATGTTTTACATTCTCCTTGCTGTCAGGTGTAAAGATGTTGCCGACATCGTGACGTGACGGTGAAGCATATACTAGTCCTTCGGTGCTCTCCAGAGCAACTGGGGAGAAAAACGGAGAAATACAAAACAAAGAGACTTCTGTTTTATGAAACTGCTCAAATTATCTTCATGTGTTTGCCAGTCATTCAGCCCAGTTTGATGTGTCAATCCAGTAGCAACGCTGTCACAACCCTGGAGGTATGATGGGAAGGAAGTGGCTCGATCACTTCTGTTCAAACATGCAGTGTTCTGATGTGGGCATGCGCCGATCACCTTTTTCTTTTAAATAATCTTTGTTTGTTAGCAAGTTTTGAACCCTCAGACAGACAGCACGTGTCAAACTGGACCAGAGCTCACTGACTTTCAGATGTGGTTTGTTTGGATTTGGAGTTTCGTCAGGCCAAGCCAACAGGAATAGATGACATAACTGAAATAATTAGTATCTTCATTTTTACTTTGGTGCTGGATTATTTGGGCTTTGGCTGGATTTTTTCCTGCTATGTCATATTTTATTCATAACTTCAAGTTGATTTCTAATACTGGAACATGCTTTAACTGTTTTTTTCCCCTCCCAGAAAAGTAATGATCATGGAAGATCCAGACCAGAACATCCATCTCAGGAATCTGTCAATGCAGCAGTCTGCAAATGAAGAAGAGGCTCTGAATCTGCTCTTCCTGGGAGACACCAATCGTATGATAGCAGAGGTAAGAACGAGGGGACTGGCGGTGTCATGGAGTTGCTCTCCTCTAAACCATTGTTAATACATTTGCTGTTTGATTCAAACTCCAAAGCATGCAGTGTTTGGAGTGAGAACTCCACTGTATGGAGGAAAAAACTGACTACTTCTAGGATAAATGGCTTTTTTTTTAATGTATATAGATAAACAAATGCAGTATACATTCTAAAGGCTAGCTGTTCTTAAATATTATTTTGGTCCCTCTGGTCTCTACCATGTTTTTCCCCAGAAAAACCAAGTATTCTCTCTGTAATTTCTGTTTATGTTGTGGTGGTTTTCTTCCACACACAGAGACACCCAGACTCCCCACGCTGATGAAACATGTGGTAGGGTCAGCTTTTGTAGGTTTGGAGCAAAGAGTTGACCTCACCTTGTTTATCTCTGTTGCTTGTTTGTAAGTAAATGACACACGGTAAAAGTGATACGAGTGCTGAGGACTTGTCTTTTCATTCTTTGACAATTATGTCAAAGACAATTTTGGATATGGCTGGGGTTCTCCAACGAAAGTCCAAGAAGGGATTCCCCCAGAACTGAGATGAGCTGCTCGTATCCTGCTAGTATTATTTGTAATATATGTAAAAATGTGTCTGCTAACTACATTTCATGTGTATTCCACTGAACACTGCAGGAACAATATGCTTTTATTTTAACTTGAGGACGCGCCCCAAGTGTCTATTTCTGTGTGACCGGAGGATGTTTGTCAGTGGAAACACATGAAACAACATGTGTTGTTACATTAGACTGTTGAACAAGCGGTTAAGGAGTTGCATAGTTTGGCGGGAGCCCCCAGCACAGTCCACCCACAGACTTTTGTTGACTCGTCCTCGCTGGGACCTCTGGACAAGAAGGTTACACTTGAGCCTGAAGCAAACAAAGAACCAACAACATCGTCAGTTTATCACTGCCAGAATCATCCCAGACGTCTTTGCACCACACAGACTTCCACTAAAACTCTTTCTGCTCTTGCTCTCAGCCATGAGGATAAAAGATGACACATCCGTTCACACCACACTCTGCAGACCATGAGCTCATTTGCTTTGAGACTTGGCAATCCCCTCTAGACTTTTGTGGGACAGGAAATAAAATACACCTTCTCAACTCCTCACCTTTGGTTCAACCTTGTCCGGAAACATATCCTCTCATCTGGTCTGTTCCCTGTACCCCTGTTTCACTTTTCGTCACATGTGAGGATGTAGCATGGACCTTGTCCCTTATTTCCACATCCTTCCTATCCTGACCTCACCTTAGGGGGATGAACTGATGGGGATGAGTGGGGACCATCGCAGGCGGTCTAAATTAAAGTAATCTATCTTTGGAGTTATTTCTCAACGTTTAAGGGTTTGCAGCAATAGATTGTGCCTTTGTACTGGTCTACTGTAACACAGTGTGTGGTCAGCATGTGGCGTATGTAAGAATAACATGGGGTCATTTGAGAGGTTGTGGAAATTACTTCAATAAGGATGCACTGTAGAAAACTAAGACATACTTTAATGAACCAGTATTTTCTCTGCAGTCTGCAGTTGATGTTCTGTTCTATGTTTCCAAAGACATTGTTTGATTCAACTTAATTATCACAGTATGTTTCAGAAATGTGTTTTGTGCCCCAAGGATATGCAGTCATAACAAATTACATTCCCCCAAACAATAAAACATATCTGACATTATAAGTTATAAGTAGTCGCATTACGATCTCTTCCATTGGTCTCTGTTACACTGGTGTACACAGGTACAGGGAAGCCAACTGAGAAACACACACATTTCTAGGAAGTAGGCCTATTTCCAGTCCTGGCAAACAAAACAATTGGGTCACCCTGAATCCCCCTTTCTAAACCTGGTCAGTGATCAGGAAGCCACGCTGAAAAAGGATGACCCCTCTCAGCCCTTCTACCAACCTCTCCAGCTGCTGCACAAAGTTTCACTGGTCCGCATGATCATACAAAAAATCTCTTATTCCCACTGTGATTGTTGCTCTGAATAATTTAAATCTGGGATCTTAGCTGCAGTTTTGTAACTGTGTGTATAGTTGTGTTCTTGAATGTGTTTAAATGTGCGCTGCTGAGCTTGTCAAAGGAACATTTCTGTTAATAAAGCCTTCTTGAATCATGAATGTCCCCAAAGCCAGACAAGGAGACAGATAGCCCTCTGTTCCTGCTCTAGTGAGCCAAAACCCGCTGGCAGCTACTTAGCTTTGCACAATGAATGGTATATCTGTGTTCAGTATATTATCGTTAATTTGAAAAATACACACTTGAAAAGATCCATGTTAAAGCTCTTAACAACATGCGCTCTCTTTGACCTGTGGTGTTGGCTCAGTTTAAGACAAAAAGGTATACACAGAGGTTACCTGTCAATCTCTACATGTAGATAAGCGACGAGGGAAACTTAAAAGGTGATGGGATTGAAATGGCAAGTATTGAGGAGCAAAATGAGCAGATGGTCAAGTTTGGCACATTGCAAGTATGCTGGATAATTAGAACACATATAAATAGAGTCCATGCCTCCTGGGTGTGTGGACATGCCAATATCATGCTTCGTAGGAGCATTTTGGTTGGTAGGAAAATTATTTCTTGGTGGCAAAACTCTAGAACCAACTCTTTAGCGGGGACACTCTCTCCCTAAAGTTGAACCTCTGTACAGTTCCGTTAGGTATGTGATCCCCTGTCCACATCTTAGGGCTGTTTAACGTTACTTTACCCCTGTAGAGCAAACATGGACTTGTGCAGAGTGAAGGGAATTTGGACTGAGGAAAGAGATGACAGTGCTTGTTTGAGATAGTGAAAGATCTGTCATGAGCTGCCATGACCCTATCTGGCTGGTGTTGGCTCGTGTACGCCAACACCGACGAGGTGTGGTTTCAGGGTGAAAATGTCACTTGCGTGTCTTCCATCAATAACAGACAATCCCTCTCAGGCTGAGTTGTGTTCTATCATCAGTATAACCCCTCCATTCTAATTACAAATAAATGCTAATTAAAACCATCGTCCCTGCTGTCTGCACGCCATGTTGCAAGCAAAAGACACCAAGAAGCCTCTATCAGCACAATGTCTGTGAATGTCCATTTCCTGTGTTTACTCTCTCAGTGAGCATCTCATGAGTAACCCTTCGTCTTGTAGTTAATAAAGCTTGTTTGTGCAGAGTGACTCATGCGCTATTTTTGTCTCCTGCTGGTCTCAACCTGACTTCTGCAGCTCTAGTGACCATCTGAAAATCAACCTCAGCTTTTGTGGAGCCGCCACCATGTGTGCACCGCTCATACACATGGTGGCGGCTTTGATCTTCCAACCAGCAGGAGTAAAAATAGAAAAAGCATCAAAAGAAGCATGTTTTTTTGTTGTTTAAATATGGAAAGTACCGCATTCGGAAAATCGGTGTCTTATGTCTTTCTTATGTCCACCACATGTACTGTTTTTAGAGGATTGGATGTGTGATGTTCTCTTCTCCTCTGTCTTTATCAGACTCCCATGAACCAGGCGTCCACACGTTCCCACTGTATTTTCACTGTACACTTGTGCAGGCGTGAGCCGGGTTCCGCTACCCTGCTGCGCTCTAAGCTCCACCTGGTGGACCTGGCTGGATCGGACCGAGTCAGCAAGACGGGCCTGAACGGGCAGCTGCTGACAGAGGCCAAATACATCAACCTCTCCCTTCACTACTTGGAGCAGGTGGCCTCTTCTGAAACATTTTGGGATTTCTTTTTGTGATATATTGTAGAAAAAGTGTTAATTCCTGTAAATGTTTAAAGAAGACACCGTAACTGTTACTTCCATTTATTCCTAACACTCAAGGTTGTTTTTTAATTAGATTTTTACTCATCTGTTTATTGACCTTCTTCTCTGTCCCTGTAATTCACATGTTTGCTCCTCCTACTTCTCTCTTCTTCAGGTGATCATAGCTTTGTCAGAGAAGAACCGTTCTCACATTCCCTACAGGAACTCCATGTTGACCTCTGTGCTGAGGGACAGCCTCGGGGGAAACTGCATGACCACCATGATTGCTACCATTGCAGTTGACAAGAGGAACCTCGATGTAAGTATTTAATACAACACCAACCATTACTGGACTTGGTCTGCTGCCTCGCATTATCATTCCACCACCACCTCAAAATCCATCTAGACAGATGGCAGCTATTGGATGACTGTGTAAAATATCAGTCATCCAGTATGGCTACCGCAGGAAGTTAGCCACAGCATCCAGAAAAAAATCAGGCTTAGACTTTATTGAAAATGTGTGACATTGAACAGGATTCTTAGAAACGGTTCTTGAGTTAAGGTTTTGGCGGAGCAGCATAACAGCCGTTACAAAGGCAATAAAACAGTATCACTTTTCAACAGACACAGTACAGGTAATAATAATATCGACAGTAATATTGATATGAAATGTATCATTTTATCAAGCTTAACTTTTATTTATAGTTTGTTTTTTTTTATGCATTACCCCTGCACACGTTGTGTTTTCAGCCTTGTCTGTCCATCTGTCTGGATATTTGTAGGTTGATCCATAAACAATTGCACAGACTTCTATGAAACTTGCTGGAGGGTTGGAGCGTGGCCCCAGGAAGAATCCATTACATTCTGGGGCAGATCTGAATCCTGGTGGGAGATACAGAAATTATTGTTTTCCTCTGTTGTTAACATCATAAGACATTTTTTGATTGACTGTTGCAGGCTAGAGTGCATGACTTGTGTCTTGAGTAGGAGAAGAGTTGGAGAGTGGTGTGAACCTGTTCAACATTTCTGTTTAACTTGTCACCCCTGCCGGATTTTTTACTCTTATTACACATTTATGTTACAGTCATAGGCAAAATTGCCTTTTGCAAACAATGTAACTTCTGAGTAAATAGACTCACACATTGAGCCTTGCTTAGGAAATGTTCTTACATGCTGTAGGACTTTTTAGCCCTACTTTCGTCCTACAGACAGGAAGCAAAGCCTGACGGCTGTCTGTATCTCTGCCCCCGGCATCTTTTGTGTACCATTTGTTACTGTTACAATCACTCAAGTGTTCAAAGACTTTAATGTTCCAAGATTTATACAATAGATGTCAGGGGCATGGAGCTACAAAAATCCACCAGGGCTACCATCTAAATTTAGGGCTAATAAAGACCTATAATCATCAAGAACAAATGTGTGCACAAGAACTTTTCATGAATGAGGCCCGATGTGTTCCATGATCCTTCCAGTAACAGGAGTAACCTCCAACTGCCCCATCGACTGTAATGCGAGACTAGAATTTTCAGAAGGGAAACTAAAAAGGGGACTTTTTTAATTCGCTGTATTTTCCACATTTTTGACACCACAAACAAGTTACATCACTCGGTCCTGCATCTCATGTTCATGTCAGTGACGGGACCAGTCTGCCCTGTTCATGAAGCCATCGCTGCTGCTGCTGCTTTCAGTTAAAACACAGAACATGTTCATTTTCAGTGGAATTTTATAAATATGTTGACCCGTGTCACTTTAACAGTTACTCAAGGAACATTATTTCATGGACCTTGGTGGAGGTCTGCACCCAAGTGTCCCTCTAGTTTTTTTGGGGTGTTTTTTTTTTTTTACATGAAATACTGTCATACTTTATATATGCTTCTTAAAGGTGAAGTACGTGCTGTTGATTTGAAAAAAAAAAAAAAAAGTTGTTTTCATCTCTGCACTGAAATCTGTCATCCAAACACTGCAGGAGTCCATCTCTACTTGTCGCTTTGCTCAGCGTGTGGCTGTCATCAAGAATGAGGCAATACTGAATGAGGAACTGGATCCTGCCCTGGTGAGACAGTCAGGCACTCGCAGCACCTCACCAGTCACAAATACCAGAGCTCAGCCGCACAATCGCACCACATAAGCATGACTTAATGGGCTGTGTCATTACGGCCAGACCCTCCTCATAGCTTCCAAACCTTAACTTGATCAGCGAATGACTTACAGTGAGAATCCAGCTTCTAAATGCAACTAACTGGAACCCACCATGTGTTTAAATGTCCTCTGTAGGTTTCCAAAACCACGTTTTTCCAGTGTCACAGTCGTTCTTAGAGCATCAGTTTTCCAACTTCAACACGTGGACGCCTGTCCGTCTTGCGATATTTAGGCTGCTCACAGGTTCTGTTTGCATTCTCTCTCTGCGCTGTTTACGCGCCTCCAATTCTGTTTTGGCATTTTTAATCCTGATACCTCACAACCTCTCAAGACAGCATCCAGCTGGACATTGATGTTTGTGTTTGTGTATGTGTGTGTGTGTTGTGTGTGTATGTCTTTTTACACGCAAACATGCAAGGAAGGCCAAAGTGCATGCACCCAGCCGCATGCAGCATTTCCTCTCCAGATGTTGTAGATATGAAGACACATTGTGACATTTTTAAAATCAGTGTGGGCAGTGTGTTTACTTTTGGTAATTTTATTTAGTAGCAATATGCTATGATTAAATTGTATTTTAGGTGAAACCAGAATAGGAGATGTGTTGGTGAAAATAAGTCAATGGATGTTTGTGGCTTATGTGGTTGCAGGGGCCACTTAACAAGTTACAACATAGACCTTACACAAACTTTATATATCAGCCTTTTTTTACATACATGTACAGTACACATATTATAATGTCTTCATGTGCTGTGTTGTGTTTGGAAGCGTACATGATAGATGGGGATGTACAGTAGTGGATCATCACAGCTCGTGCCCTCTGCTTTCACCCAGATCTATCTCGGGATCAGCTGCTACTGTATTACTGCTACTAAGACTTGGCTGGCCACTTGCAAAACCCTACAGAGGTATTTTTAAGAGAGTCTGCGGCCAGCCCAGTAATTGTGACAGTGTCTGGCTGCTCCCAATTGCGTCCGGCACAGTTACAGCTCCAGGCAAACCCAACTCCATGGGCAAACTTTTTGTCTCTGTTTATGGCTCTTTAGAGTGTGTCTTATTTTGTCCTCTCTGTTTCTCCCTCCATCTCTATCCCTGGGGTAACTGAGAGAGAAAAGTTGAATCCAGCAGTGCAGTTTTAGAATGATATCATTTATTGTGGTTTGGGTTGCGACTCCCATTTGCTGCCTGGCCCGTCTGCAGGCGCACTGCCTCTCGGACTTGCGCTATTTTACTTTGAAACCTGGAGTTTCTTGTAGCTCTTGTTTGGTGCATCATTCAGACCACACACTGTCATCATGGTCCTATACTGTACCCTACAGGCTACAAAATGCAATTCTTCATTGCCTGAACAGAAGGAAATCAGTCAGACCAGAACATTGGATGTTTCTCATGGATGAATAAGGAATGAGATTTTGAAAGTACCTTTGTTCATAATAGCTACACCATATAAGTTGGGCCTGTTGGTTCCCTTAAGAGCTTTAAGGTCATATTTAGGTGTTGCTGTTGATCTTCACAGTACTTCAAAGTAAGTACGTACATGTAAATGAGCTGAAATGCCATCAAACTGCTCTCTGTAATTTTAAAAGGATCAAATTAGTTTTAAGAACATCTAATTCTTATTATGGGGGCGGCGTGGCTCAGAGGTAGAGTGGCCATCTCGCAACCGAACGGTCGCTTGTTCAATCCTCGCTTCTCTCAGTGACCATGTCCAAATGTCCTTGATATTAGTGACCCATCCAGGGTGAACCCCGCCTCTCACCCTATGTCAGCTGGGATAGGCTCCAGCCCCCCCACAACCTTTAACGGATGAACAGTGTAGAAAATGGATGGATGGATAATTCTGATTATTTTTATCTGATATGTGATTAGGGGTGGTGCAGTGGTCAGCACTGTCACCTCACAGCATTCTATTTTTTTTTTTGAAGAATCCGTTAAATGGATAATATTTGATCAAAAATTGTATTGTGATACACATTTAGTGTTTTCAACTATTACATTTTCCTGCAATTTGAACCTTGCAGTAGGCCATATCACAATTCCAATAAAAAAAAAAAAAATATTAGTTGTACGGGGTTAGGTCAAATATATGCGTATTAATGTCTTTTATGCAGAAAGTGATTGGAACCAAGACCCCTTTTACTCAAGCAGACTCATCACATCTAGCTTGAGAAGCTGGGTCTGATTAGCGTGTACCTGTGAGTCAAACAGAAGGCTGCTGACAGAGAGACACATGCAGGAAAAGGATTCCCTCTGAAAGTTGAGATTGCAGGGTTTTTCGCAGCGGAGTTGTTCGGATTGGAGCAGCATTTGTAGTTGTACGGCAGCGATGTACTGCAGTGCTCCCTGCAACGCACCACATGTTATCATTTTGTAGTTGGAAATAAAAGACCAAGCCCAAGTTTAGCTGTAGTATGAAAACATGCTTCCCTTTACTGCATAAAACAGGGCCCCATAATTGCAACATATTTGCGAGTGGCACACTACTTAACACATGAAGTGTATAACCCGTGGTTATACAGCGGTGCTTACAGTACTGTGTGTGGTTGTCTGTACAGGATATGACATGTTCAAGGAGAGGAGATGATATTACTATATAATATACTCTATTCATTATAACTGGTTGTAGAAGTGAAAATTTTCTGAATTCATTTATTTGTTGTTTACACACAATAAGACTGTACGTGAGTTTGTGTCTGAAAGGCCTCCGCTCTATCTGCAGGATGCGATGTTGTACTGACACCGGTTGCCATAGGTTATGCTGACATCATCAGTTACATGTTCTGAGTCAGTTCTCCCCACAGTGTTTGGAAGGCTGCCGTGGTGCTGTGGTACCGGTGTGGGCTCTGCACGCTGAAATAGACTGCCACTGATTCCGCTGACCAACAGCTGGCGGTCAGCCTTTGAGGAGGCAGCTGGGAGTATTACATCAGACAAGAGCCTCCAAAAAAAGGAGACACAGGAAGCGACACTGGTGTCGGATGGTTGGCTATGATACTCAATGTCAAAAATTACTGTATGAGGTTGAGTTAGAGGTGACATTTTATTTAGCAACGTGGCAACTACCCAAAACCACATTGCAGGTCTGCTACTGCTCAGGAGCATTTGGAGTTTATAAGGTCTGACTGGAGGACGAGTTTCAGCTTTCAGATCAGGAGAGGGAGAGAGGGTCGTAGCCTAGTTCCATCAGTGAGTCTGACCTTTGATCTTGATTTATCTTTCGCTGACGTTTGGCAACTTGGTGCCGTGGGTGTCACTGTGTGCCTGGCACAGAGTTGCCATTTTCTCTTGTATTTACTCGTTCCCCCGAGACAGTTTTCAGCAGTCTGCTTCAGTATTTTGCGGTTGAGTCAAATCCAGCGGTGATAGTCATGTGGGATTTCTACAGAAGAAAGAAGTTGGTTGTGGAGAAAAAGAAAGCGATTGCTGCTTGTTTTTAGGTGGTTTAGTGTGTTGGTTTGTGGTGTGATTTGTGCATAACTTTTATTTATTTATTCATCCAACATCCATTCATTATGGTGTATGGGTATGGCCCATTTTTCATACCAGTAACATGCAATTACAGGTCTTTGTTTAGATGTAATTCTAGAAAGGCTTGTTGTCTGTTTGAATGAATTCTCTGTTGGGCATTTTCCTTCTTTTCCAGCTACCTGCAGAGAAACAACTGGGCTTATCAGTCAGCATCATGAGTCATTTATGTTTGAGGATAGCTTGTTAAGTTCAAGCCAACCAAGTCCTCTATTAACTAAATGAAGAACCTGCTTGTAACCAACAACCACAAGTAGAAAATTATGAAAATGGTCAGATACTCCACACAAATATTTGTAACCAAAAATAACCTTTGCCTCTTCGACCTGGTAACTCCTATTTTAGAGAAGTTTCTAATTCGATACAGGGGAGTCATTATTGTCTGATTTGATTGCCACTGCGTTAGATGCTAGCTAGCCAGATGCCTACTAATCCTTAGACGAGTAGACTAAGACTAGTAATAGGTGCTTTGCACTGACCCCACTCAACATGGACTCTTTCAGCAAGGATTACATGTAGAATGTCATGCTTACTTCTGAGATTAAAGGTTGAGCGTCTCTGACGTTGAGGCCTTGTGTTTTTAGTGGATCCTCTACATCCCCCATCTCCACACATCTATTCTTTGGGGTCTGTAATTTTGAAAAAATCTGCAAAGTATGCCCCTGTAAGGCCAAAGGAACAAGGGCTAAATGCTAATGCCTGTTTTACAACATCGACTGTAGGTGAATGGAATATCTACCTAGAACTCTACAGAGAGATGCAGAGATAGTAAAACCCTGTTATTAAGCTCCCTCGTAGACTGCTCGTTTCTTTTTGCTAGCACTCTGTCAATAGCCTGTCCAGAATCTGTGGCAAAGTTTCTCAATGTACTTGAGGGAAGTATTGGACCAAAAATGAACATTTCCCTTAGAAATGAATGGAATGCCAGTGTATCATACACTCGTAGGTACTCCAGAAGGAAAAAGGGTGTAAATGTCTTAAAAAGCTTGGTGACGTAGATTTTGTTGAGTCAAAAGAGTCCATTAGGAAATGCAATGCATAGGATAAACAAATGAAAAATGTATTGCATGCTTGTATTTATGCAAAGATGACTAAATACTTCAAGGAGCCTCTCAAAATCTGGGCGATGTTGATACACACAGGACTGTATATATGGGGTATTTACAGTTTCTACATATACCCAGACAGTGGAGGTGACTGAGAGCAGCTCATTGGCTCAGTGTGCCAGGCCAAATATGCAGACAGACAGAAGCAGAGGCTTTTTTGGCATCTTTTGGCCACCATAGCTGTTTAATGTTATTTTGTGTTTTGCTTCCTGCGTTTTCTTGCTGCAGCATCCAATTGTCTGGAATCACTTAAGGTTTGTCCTCAAAATGCATTAGCATGATAAGCCACAAGATCGTTTTCAGCAGGATTGTCTCATCCGTTGGCAGCAGTGAAATAGCCTCAGTCTGCCTGCATTTCTGTGTGTGAAAGGGTGTCTTTGTTTTGTACAGTATGTGCAAATGTGTGCTCATTTTTACATTATGTACACATCGACATCTTAGCCTGCTTTTTATGTGTTTGTTTCAGCTCATAGCGCAGTTGAAGCGGGAGATCCAGTCTCTGAAGGAAGAGCTGGCCATGCTGACAGGCGAGCAGAGAGAAGATCAGCTAACTGTGGAGGACATCCAGAAGTATGTTATCTTGCCTTCCCTGATTCCCCACATAATATGGATATAATGACCTGGGATGCCTGAGTTTGGATCAGAATGTTCTAGGGGAACTCACAGCAGGCCTTTGGTCAGAGGATGACGGATTGTACAGTGTGTGTGTGTGTGCGTGAAGCCTAGCTGAGCCAGTCAGGATGGGAATCTCCCTGTACTGACCTCTTTTAGCCCTCTCTGTTTACAGTATGCCTACTTTGTTGGACAGTCTTTTGTATTTTTAATAAGCCTGAGATTCTTGACCAAGTATGTTGCATGATTTATGGTATTCCGGGCTTCACATAACTTATACTTTTGGCTGTGCTCTATTGCTGAGTTGAAGCCTCCTTCACCAAGGCTTAACCAAATCTAATGAAGTTTCCCAGGGCTCCGCTCCAGCCTGCACTGCTATATTTCTTACTGCTATGCTCAAATGGCAGAGGGACCTAGGCAGTCAGAGCCAAAGATCAGGCCAGAGGTTCCATCGAAGGCTTGGCACGTCATCCTTCCAGCTCTGATGTATTTACTGTTTCTTGGCTCCTTCAGTCGGACTTTTTATTATTTCCCCTCTACCCATGTGATTACCCTTGATTCCCCACAGGGAGTATTTAATGATGTCTGTTGTTGTGACCATATTTAGTTTGTTTTCCAGTTTATCCCTTGACTCATCCCCGATGTTGAACGATGGCACATATTCTGACTTATTTGTTGTTACGTTTCCAGACCTTCCTCAGGCCTTCAGATTCTTTTCTTTGATGCTCATTGTCTCATAGAATCCCATCCCATTCCCATACAAAAGTCCTTTCCTTCCTAAAGAAAGTACTCCTTTTCTCATTTGCTAGATAACAAATCATCTCACGCCTTTGAAAAAAAAAAAGTTGGAAACTTATCAAATTCTCTGTGAAGGATTATGTTTTTTTTCTCTCCCAAAATATTGTAGATGGCGTTGAAGGGCATTCTCCAAAATCAAACTTTGATTGATTTCAAAACCACAGAAGTCTCGTGGGACCCTGAAACAAGACCGCTGCGTTTGTTTTAAGTTCTTTGTCGTGTAAACCCAGCGTGTTTCTCCACTGAACTTCTTACCGTGGAAAATGAAGACCGCGTATTGTCGTGCCTACATTGGATCCGTTTGGATGGCTGCCTCCTGATCTTTCCAGTGGCCGTTTCCAGAACTTGAAGAACCAATGTTTGTACGATCATCCAGTGATAGTTTATCAACAGGCTGGCCCGGTAAAGCCGGAGCACACATTTATGTAAATAGTTTTCATTGACCAGGCCCATATTTTAAACCTTAGAAGCACTCCTCAAATGTAGATCTTAACTGTTTGAGGGCCTTTTAAGCCACTGCTGAGTGTGAAGGAGAAGGACTGTAACACAGAACGTGGCAAACTCTGATTCAGTGATAATTGGCTACTTGGTGCTGTGTGTCACTGATGATTAAGACTGTAAATACCCCAAAATTGACTTAAAGTAGTGTGTGTGTGTGTGTGTGTGTGTGTGTGTGTGTGTGTGTGTGTGTGTGTGTGTGTGTGTGTGTGTGTGTGTGTGTGAGATCAGGCTGGAGGAGTTAGTCAAGACCTTTCTGGATGACCCTGGTCCAGAGGTGACACTGTCGTTGGGACCGGACATGAGAAAAATCCAGCACTGTTTCTCCCTGCTGAAGGTAACGTTTTTTGTCTCTCACTCCTGTTTTTAGGGCTACACTGATATATTGGGTGTGAGTCCATTCCTGCCGATATCCACCTTGTTGACTACCATTAGCCTACTGGCCAATAAGATGGTATTTTCACTGAAAAAGCTTGTGGTTGATTTAGTCGTGAGGCCAATTGGAAATCATAGCTCCAGATAAAAAAAATTCAAGCCATTTCAATTTGTCACTGGTGAAACACTTTTTCCCAAAGTCAGACTAAAGTCTAGACTCTCTGTGTTTCCCACTCATTTGCCGTCTAATTAGATGTAAGGTGTGACATTGACATGCTGTCATTAATGTGTGTGTCTATGTGTGTGTGTTTGTTTGCATGAAAGTGAAAAACTAACTTGCATACACACGAGACAGAAGTCTTCATTGTCTTTTTCTCGAGCCTCCTTCGGTTCAGGAAGTGTGGAAGTCTGTAGTTAATGATTAATTATTAGCCAGTGAATAAGGAAGTTTTAATCACCAAATTCTCTGAATGTTTGATTGGTCATTGGGACATAAAACATAATTCTAAAGGACATTGTAATCACTAATAATAAAAAAGTGGCAAATAAAATACCTACTAAAATTATGCTGATGTAGGAATATGTTATAAATTTATCACCGAGATTTTTTTTTTTTAATTATTTTTTGCTGTTATATTAAAACATGTACGAAAAACAGCGGAGTGCGTTTAAATGACATGAAGCTACCAGTTGTTTGATTGGTCAGCAGGGAGTTTATTGTGTGCAACATTCAGAGATGTTGGCTGCACTGTTGCTGAATGAGCAGAGAGTGCTGGTTGTGTTCGTGGGCTGTGCTTTGGTTGCAGTTGGAGCAGCTACCAGAAGCAGTTCCAGATCCCACTCGAGTGTGTGTTTATCTCTCCTTCAGTTTGTTATGGTCCGCGAACTATCTCTTGTTCGGTTTACATTCCTCAGAGCATCACCCCAGTTACACTGGGGTGAGTCTGTGAAAATTCGGATTTTGTTTAAACTTGATTTCTTTGTTTGGCTTGTCGTTGTGTTCCGTTTAACACTGGGACCTCAGGTATGCCGTGTGTGTCCTCACACTCAAGTGCTGACACAGAAATAGAAGGTTGTGTCCCCAAAAGTTCTAGGATTGACTCAACCCTCCTTTGTTCTTTTCTCCTCCACGGATTTTTGTACATGGCTAAACTGTAGTCCTTCGACGTTTCCAACCTGGAACAGCCTTGAAATGTTAGTTATTGCAGAAAAGGAAAAGAGGGAAACTTGTGGACTATTACCAAATTTAGAGGAACATCACTGCACAACATATTTTTCAGCTTGTTTACATTCATGGCAATTAGATGATTATTTTTACTGTGGATGTATTAACAGCTGCATGAGGGAAGTAAGCTGCTTTCTCCTGTATGAACCAGTGATGTGTAAACTTCCCCGAACATCACGCTAATATCACAGGATTGTTTGACATCCCGTTTCACTTACAACAGCTGGTTTAAAAGGAAAAGGAACGAGGTTGGTCTGTTAAGTTGGAATTGTATTTTTTTCTACAGAGAATGATTCTGGAAAAGCGAGGTGGATGGGATGGTAGTGGTGGAGATGGGCAGGTGTCACCAGCATCACCAGGTGGGGAGGAACAAATTCACGTTCACCACAGTGAAGCAGAGGTGACTAAATTAAAGGAGATGCTGATGCAACGGGATAACGAGATCAGTATCCTTTGACTGGTGTAACTGCACAGGGTAAGTACCATCCACCACAGGACCAGAACTCTGAAAATCCAATCACTACCAGGTCTTCCAACCTTATTGCTCTATGGAGCAGCCACACACGGTGATGTGCAGAGGGCCCTCACATTGCTGCTTGTATGTCGGGTAAGGCTTGCCTTGCTGGGGTTGTGCACCCCCAAGTTCCCTCTAGCTCAAAACGAGTCAGCCTCAACTACCTGTCCAAATGTGGATTTGTTATACCTTTTCTGAGTTGATTCACATTTCATTTGTTGCCTTGAGTATAGTGTAGATGAAAGAGTGGACTGCTGGGCACACGTGTTGGGCAGGGGTAGAGTTTCTCTCCACCACTAGAGAGAGCCTGGGTTGGATTTCCTGCAGCTGCACTTTCGCTATAAATTCAGTTCAGCGAGTGTTGTTGTTTTGTCTTGTTTATTGTACTATATGGTACACAATGTATCAGTGAGGAAGCACACTGCAGTTCATACCCTCTCTCTATATATATAAAGAAATAAAGTAAGGTTCAACATAAACACATTTTTGCCTGCATTCAATGTCACAGTTAAATCACATTTACTGTTGTAAAGAAATATGGTGAAATCTTAAAGGCATTTATATGAAGGAAAGGCTGCTTATGTTATTGCAGGGTTGGATTACACTGCTTCTACATGCACATGAATTCTGGACTTTGAGTGCATTTATCACCCGTCTCCCCAAATTCCCATGAAATGTTGTTTTAATGTGTATGTTTCAATATATCTTCATCTAATGACTGCAGTTAATCATGATTCCTATTCATCACAATTCTGGTATTTACATTTGAATATGATATTTATAATGTCTTTAAGGGATTATTCTTCCTACATCCCCTCTTGCTGCAGTCTGTCATTAGATCACATCACATTAGTCGGAAAATTGAGATGCCGGCTTGATTATTTACCCACAAAACCTCAGGTCTCCAGAATAAATAGGATATTATAATGCAAATATTTTACCACAGTATTTTTTTGACCACATATATGAAGTCCCCTTTACTTTACCTCTAAAAATGAAATGACCGCTTCACTGACATTATTGCCTTTATGTCTCGCCTTTGTTAAGTTTGTATGCAAAGATGAGAAGCCTCAACTGTCATCCGCTCAGTCCGGGTGGTCTGTCTGCAGTGTGTAACTCTATAGTTCGGGTTGACCAAACCTGTAGGCGTGACATCATTTCCAGTCAGGGCCCTAATGACTCTCTAGATTGAGACCACTTCTATAACTTCAGCTTGTATCCGTGAGCTAATCACGACGCTTCTATGTCTGAAAAACTGACACACACACACACACACACACACACACACACCCTGCTAAAACTGTTAGTAGAAGTCATTTGGTCCTACCAGGCAATCACAGCAGATCCATAAAAGAAAAGGGTCCTTTCCTGCACTCATGGTTCCTGTTGTGTGCTACCATGTATGTGGACTCTGCATGGAGGGGATTCGCCTGGGAACACTTAGCTGACGCTGCTAGATTGATGACACATCCACCATTAACATAATGACAGAGCAACAAGGAAAACTAACAAACTGCTGACTTTTACTTTGGCGAGGTATGACATGCGTTGCTATAATATGTAGCCATATACAAGTTTCATTATTGAGACTTTGCCAATATTTGATTAAAGCGAGTTCTTCTTCTAATGCCGCTCAGTGCTTCACGAAGGGAATTAGAAGCTACGTCACCTGACCCTTCTCAAATAATTATCCCTCTCTTACTGTGAAATCTTTATCTTTGGTTCAGGTTTGAAAGGAGTTTTTGTGTTTGCAGCCATGTACATTTTAAAGAGTATATTCCCTAACAATCTACAAGACGTGATCGCCCTTGAAAACATGACCCTGTAGAGCTCCGTCCTAATTTGTATTTAATTCCACTGCCCTCATTATGAAACCATGATTCAACAAATGCTGAGGAAAACAAGGAATTTTCACCACCAAACAAAGAGGCGAAGATTTATGCAGCATGGGCAGCATGGCTCAGGGGTAGAGTGGCCGTCCAGCAACCAAAGGGTCGCTGGTTCGATCCTGGACCCCGGTGACCATGTTGAAGTGTCCTTGAGCAAGATACTAAACCCATAATTGCTCCTGATGAGTAGGTTGGCGCCTTGCATGGCAGCCTCCACCATCAGTGTGTGAATGTGTGTGAATTGGTGAATGAGACGACACTGTAAAGCGCTTTGAGTGCCGCTAAGGTAGAAAAAAGCGCTATATAAAATTGAGTCCATTTACCATCCATTTTATGCTGAAATGTGACAAAAAAAAGAAGTGTCTGTTCGTACGTTTAGGATGAACAAAGATGAATGTCTTGTTGTCTGACTTTGGTTCTCTCTTGCTCTTTCCTCCTGCCTTCCTTTCTTTACCTCTTCATCTGCCTTCTCCACAATTGTAATTCCCTCCTCCCTCCTTCCCTCCATTTCTTTTCCCTTCCTTCTTCACTGTTTAAATCCAAAGAGAGAATGAAAATTCCAGTCAACATTTTTGTGAGTAAAACCTCTGCCTTTAGAGCAGAGGAGGCAACACATGGATACACAGTCAATGTTTTCTCTGCATGCAATGATTCCGGGTCTCCTGATCCTGCCCTGTGGGGTGAACTCTTTGTGGCCCTCCTCCAGTGGTCCATTACAAGGCTGCAAGCTGGTTACAGGTTTCTCAGTCTAAGGTGAGAGGGTCCTGCAACTGAACCGCTGAGCCTTTACTGCTGCACTAAAGGTTGAATTAATGCACACGACCCCATCAAAGGTTTCTTTTGAGCCAGCTGTGGAAAGAATGAAGGAGATCTTTACCCTTAGGAAACAAGAAAGTAAAGCTTTTGACCTCTACCCTGGAAACATATCCCTCCTCCCCGTTAGGGGTCAAGAGCTGGCTCGAGCGGCAGGTGGTCAACAGACGTGCCAGCAGCCTCGGGCAGGAAACCCCAGTCCATGGGGCAAACACTGCTTTGTGGCAGGGGCATGGAGAAATCAACTCTCCTGCCCTGGGGGAAGAAGAAGTGTGCAGCCTGACAGTTGGAGCCTCTCCCCTCCCAAACCGAGCCCCATAGTTTATGTTCCAGAGGGCCCGGTGAGTCTCTCTCCTCACATTCAGGAGGAGGAAAATTTAGGGTTAGCAGGTTACACAGTGTCACCAAGCACTCCCGTCTGGGCCATCAGAGGGTGAAATGCTTCCAGAAAAAACAGAGTGAAAACATGGCTGCCTGTGGTGTTCACCCATGGGCTTTGTCCGGTACTTCTCGGTGGTGCCTAGGACACAAAATAAGATCTCTGTTTAACAAACATGCATGCTGCTCGATGAGTGAGTGTTAACTGCAATAGCAGGGGTTTCTTAGATTATATTCTTGGCGATTGTTTAGCGTGATTTACTAACATCTTTATTATGGGGAGGCAATTTTAGTCAGCCAATTTAATATCTAGACATCCACCAGATGGACTGGGTCAAAAATCCCAACTCATAAATGCCTATCACCATCTGAAAGTTTGATTTGAATATCTCTGGGACTCAGCAAGCTTGATATATAATCATCGTCACTTTGTGAATATGCAAACACACAGCCAGTGAAAAATATAAGGTTTCCGCTGTTTGTTTCTTTCTGTCATGTGATGATTACTTTGTCAGCTGCATAGCCTCCAGGGTCTTCGGGGAACTATTTGGCCATAAATCAGCTTAGTTCAATTTGCTTCCAGCTGCAAATGCACACTGTTTTTACATATATGGAAATGAGTCCTCATTAAAGTAAATTGCTCAAATTGGTCAATTATTTGTACGAAAAAGTTTTTTTTTTCTTGGTGTTGAATTAAACTCACACCTAAATAATCATGATTTAATTGTCTTGAAAGACAATGAGTAATTTTGGAGGGATACAGTGCTTCACCGAAAAAGTGTATTGTGCCCTTCAAGTTCTCAGAATAGGTGTCTTGAGCTATGAGAGATGTATTTTCCCCCTCCGTCGCATGTTGGTGACTTGCTGACTGTTGGTGCTGATTCTCATCCCTGCCGTTTCACATTCGGCTGCGAAGTGCCCCAGCAAGAGGTCGTAGCTTGATGGAGCTAAGAGGACCACATCATCTGGAAAAAGCAGAGACGACCTCATCCGGCCGCCAAGCTCGACCCCCTCCACCAGCCGGCTGCGTCTAGCAATTCTGTCCATAAAAGTTATGAACAGAACCGGTGACAAAGGGCAGCCTTGGCGGAGTTCAACCCTCACTGGGAACAAGTCTGACTTAATGCCGGCAACGCAAATCCCGTACCCCTCTAGGCTGGGTACAAAACCTCCTAGTTCTTCTTTCCATGAAGGGTCTTTTGAACCGTTCCTCGTCTGGCCCTTCACCTTTGACCAGTCTGCCTGGGGTGACCCTACCAGGGGCAAAGTGCCCCCGACAGCATAGCTCCGAGGGTCATTAGGGCACTCAAACTCCTCCACCACGATAAGGTGACGGTTACAGGACGATTCCTGTCAGAATAATTTTGAGGACTAAACAGTGGTCTCCCAAAGTTTTATGGCCCCCCACCCCCCCACCCCCATCCTCTTAAATGTAATTGCTGCCTTGTTGGAGAATGAAAAGAGCCATGATTACGGCTGGTCTGTGTCACTTTAACATGAATATACGTTCTCAATTGGCAGGAAAAGTGATGTTGTCATTTTTCTTGGTCTCAGTGGTTGACTTCTTGTACTTAACGCAAGCTCTGGAAAGACAGAGGGGCAGATGGCCAGACTGGCACTGACAGATCCGCCAACATCCTCAGGCAACTGGGCAAAGGGTAAAACCGCAGTAATATATAAGGCCCTCTTTAAACTAGACGACACAAAAGCTGATTTTTTAGTAGATGTCATATTAGTGGCTTCAGCCTTGAAGACAATTAAATGTTTGCTTTTACTTATATTGTACAGCACATTGCAAATGGAGCAACTTGTGGCATTGCACCTTCGCCAGCTTTGGTCATTTTAAAGGCATTTACTTTATTTCCTGTAATGTCTGCTTTATTGGACAGTATAATAGAGAGTGACAAGAAAGATGTGAAGGAGGGATTGAATGTACATCATGACCGCAATATTTTGAGTGCAAGGGTTGTGAAGCGGCTCACTGATCCAATGTGCAACCCCCAAGATGCTTCCAACATACACTAGACTTCTGCAGTCGTGTTCGGCATAAATGAAGATATCAGATGCCAGAAATCTCAATGATGGGAAAACCTGGTGAACAACACGCTGGAGTAATAACTTGTGTTGAACAATGACACAGAATCCACAGATACAGACGTATTTCTCTGTAGAAGCTGGCTTCTATGGGTCATTTTCAATTGTGTTGGGTTTATATTTTGGCAGTTTTGAAGAGTCTGTCAGTCAGTTTCATTGGAAAGTGTAATTGGAGACACGGCTCCTTCATGCTATTGTTCCCACTGACACCCCCCCTTTGTATTGGCTGACAGGAATATGAATTAAGTTCTCCTGATCCTTCAAAAGTACATCAATTCATCATCCAAAATAATGACATTCTGACTTTTGTGTGTGTCGAACATCCTAAATTATCTGGTGACCGCCGCAGTTACAGTCTGGCCACAACTAGACATCTGCTAATGTCATGATAGAACCGCACTTGAAGAATAGGCTAATGTGTTGACTCGAAATTATGGGTTGTGATTAGACCATCAAACATACATTTTAGTAGAAAAACAGGCGGATCAGGCAGAAGCTGAATGAATATTTCATGGGATTTAAATGTTTTATTCATAGGCTTAATGTATACAAACTATACATGGGAAGGCTTTTTTTTCTTTTTTCAAAAGCACTCTGTTGCCTCTTGAATCCATAACAAGCTCTGATTCCTTACTGTTTGTTGGCATTTTTTAAGACAATATTTTCTTATTTTGAATTGACCGTTGCTTTTCTTGTGCAGTTCCAGTGAAAACATTTATAATGTCCTCAAATATTTCACAATTATTTAGAAGTGACATAATTTATGGAACAGCGTATTCCAGTAAGATTTTTTTTTTTTCTGAACTTAGCCTTTTCCAGTAAACACGTGTTGGACATTTGGAGCAATCTTTGGACACGTATCCGACATATTTGGAATTTGAGTCACTGGTTGGGGTTCTTTACAACAGTTTATGACCTTGCTGCACTCCTTGTAGACCGCTAAAAGCGATATAATTCTCTGGTCTGATCTAACTTCCCAAGACACATCCAAAGTCTTATTGATAAGTGAGTCATGACTCTCAAAATCACTGACTCAATTGATTTTACTTGAAAAAAATAAATAAATGAATAAATCAGCAGACAGACGCGATGTTGCATTGCTAGGCTATCGAGTCTTGATGTGCAAAAATTGAAAGACAGTTGATTTTTATACCTTGAAAACTTTCATTTTAATTACTGTATGACACAATAGGGTGTTATCATGTGATATATAAAAAAAACCCTCCATACTTGGATTTACTGAACCACACGAAGCCCATTTAGTCACGTTTAAAGAATTTCTTTGAAAATAGACATTTAACAATCCGTACTGAATATGATATATACTCACAGGTATGTCAGTCGTCAAGAAAAAAGGCTGTCTCAGGTGGATTTACTGTCAGATCTGATCCCAGTGGATCATCAGGCCAGTGGATCATCCTGCGCCGTGAATCACATGATCTTTTGTCTCCGCTGACTATCTCAACTGTGGATGCAGGAGAAACTGATTGCACACGTGCTGAAACGACGAGTAGCTCAACCTTTCCCTGTAAACACCAATCTACTGCCCACACGTGTTGAACGTGTACTCCAGGTAGTTTTAGTTGTAGTACCACGTGTCTGTTTCAGAGTAAAATTGAGGGTAACTCAAACTATTGAGTGAGGGAACGCAAACTAGTTCCACACTGATGATTCCAAAGAAGAGGAGGGAGGTTCTAGTTTGGTTGATGCATCTCCACCTTTGGCAGTGATCATGGTGGCTTGGCTGCAGCTGCTACTTTCTAATGCTGGAGGCAGCATCCCTGTCTCTATGTTTGGTGTTTTATATTAAGTTTTACCTCAGATGCCTGCTGGACAGACCTGTTTAAATAGGTGTGGGTAGGGACAAAACTTGAAAACCATCAGAAAAATACCGGGAGCAAAAAAATGAATCACAGTGGAATATTGACTGCATGCAAATATAATTATTCTCGCTTTCAACCAGTTTGTTCTCTGCAAGAACGATCTGTCATCCTCACCAGTCATGCTAACACAACTACACTCTACAGGTCCAGCAATGGTGTGCTGAAGCATAGCGACCAGGCATCAATTTGATAATGAAATTTAACAATAACAAAGAAATCTGTGCTCTGCTCAATGCATCATCGTGAAAAAGCATGCGAGATCAGCTGAAAGCAGTTTGAACAGGAGGCAGTTGATCAAATACAGAGCGGGACTGCGATGTTGGAAGCAAAGTTTGGTGCGTGGAGCAAAGGAAGCGATTATAGTAAATTGTCCTAATGCATGGAGACAGAGCATATGGAGAAGTGAGACATGTCATGGCAGCACAAGTGTGAACAGGATCTAAGCGGCAGTTCTAGCATTTCAGCCTCCTCTTGTAGCCACTCCATTACTCTCTGTCACACTCACACAAGTGCACCCAGGCATGCATACGTATCTGCTCTTGGACTCAAGTAGACAAACACATACAGCCTCATCAGCGGGAGAAGATTTCGTGGAATCTTGGCAGGGTCTCCGCAGCCTCTCTGGCTCCTCTTCTCTCCACTGATTCATCCCAGACCGTGACATCTACCCAAACCTGTAATGTCAGACACTGAGCACATGTCAGCACCCTGCCGTTATTAAACGCCAACCATGTAGTCCTGCTGCCTGAAGGAAGTCACCATGCATGCTTCCCTCTTCCTGCAGGGAAAGAGACATTTCTGAGAATATTTCAGGTGCACAGTGTTGATTCGTCCTTCCAATTTGTGAATCGTTCAACACCTGAGTTTGCAGATTCGGTTGTGTGAAATGAATCTTTCCTCGCTCTCTTCTCTCTCAAAGCAAAGACCAGTATTCTCCTTAACTCAGTGCCTACAGGTATCCTGGTTAAGATTTTGAAGAAGGAGAAAAAAAGGGCCCAGGATGCTGTTGCTCAGCTTGCACATATCAGTGAACAGAGTTCCTCGAGCTTGTCTACAATACCGCTGCAGGAGGAGGGAAACAAGGACCCCATCACAGCTGATCCTGGAGGAAGAGCTATACAGTACATGAGAAGAGGTACTTTCAGAAGTATTTTTACAGGTATCCGCAGTCTAAGTGAAGGGGTTTAAACTGATTTCAGGTTGGAATATGATGATGGTGTTTGCATGTGTATGGGGTTGTTCCTTCGCACCTTACCAGGCTTGGCTTAGGGCAACACTGCGAACAAAAAGTGTATCTTCTCTTTCAGGAACTCACAAATGCGCACTCTCCAAGATATTATTTTGCTCTCCTGCTTTATTGTGACTCCAGGTTGTAGGAAGAGACAACCGCATATATAACAGCAAACGTCTCGACCGAGTCCAAGTCCTCTTTATCCAGCCGTATACTCAGTGATCCAAAAACTTGTTTCAGCCAAACAATATATACTGCATATAACCCTTCTCAAGGCTGCCGTGCAGATAGAGGATGTGGTTTATGACGATGATTGGCCATTGGTGAGTAGATTTTGTTATTAGCTGCCACCAATCCTGTATTTTTACTCTGGATGGAAGGTATTCTAAAATTCTTCATGAGGATAAGCAATATTTTCTTGTGTTGTCTGGTGTTGTTCAGTTGTGTAAACCTGACAGGTTCGGTTTATCCAAGTCGTGTGGATTTCTGCTTTTGTATTTGTGTGCGTCAGTGTTGCATTCCCTCCAAAGGAAATAGGCCGTTAGGAAATTAGGTGAATGTCACATCTACACCTCAGGACCAGAGTTCCTCAGCGCTGCACCGTCGCTGCTCCCTGCTACTAAACGTAAGAATTAGTCATGCCTCTAATAAAGAGGTTTATGCTTTTGTTTGCGGATGTTGTCTCAGTAAACCTGACAGCCAGTCTGTCTGAGCTGCAAGACCCAATGAATTTTTGATAAATTAGGCGCGAAGAGTTCAGCCAGGTGATCTACCTCCTCTGGAATGTGGGTAGCTCATTGTGGTCGTGCTCATTTTTTGTGTGCCTCCTGAGGTTGCCTCTGGAGCATGACAAATCCTTGATTTCTGGATTTACTAGCATGAGTCTGGTCTCCCAGTGCTCCCTACGCTGCCGTACTTCTAAACATCATCAGTGAGATTGCATGTTTCTGAGGTTCCTCTTCGGGGGGGCGGGGGTCACTGAGGTGGCCCGCTCATCGGGTCAACAAAGTAGCATTAGACAGCAGAGTTTAACCAGCTATTTGTTGCTGATGACTTTAAAACCTATAATACTCACTGGAACATGAAGCAGAGATCAGGGGCCAAGAATGCAGCGATGTAAACACAGGAGACAGCATTCAGAAAGGAGCAGGATAACAAACCTGGACCGTCTACGTTAGAGAAAACGTCAGTTCTGCTCAGAGGAAACGTGTCCATTTCAAGTAAAAGCCAACTGCCAAATGCCGCATTTGTTTATATTCCCCTTTTCTAATACAATAATATCTCTTAGAAGGAAACTGCTGGAAGTTATTTATATGGTGAATTTGTACATAGGGGGGAAAAAAGGCAGTCTGCGTCATGTAGTTCCAGCGTCTGACAGATTACAGTCGCATGTGTCTTTAATTTCGAGTGCCATCACAGTGTTGCAGTTGTTCAGGTTATCTCCCTGTTGTTTTCCACGGAACATCCAATCTAGAACTGTATATCATAATGTCACCAGGAGAAAAAACATGGAAGCCAGCAGCGCAAGTAGCAGAGACTTATGACTGTAACTCTGGGATTGTCGCTGCTCTTTTAACCTGTTGGACATGAATTCACCTTAAACTCGTCAGGAATGCAGAGGTCGCTGAAGTCAAGCGAATCAAGCTCGGAGACATGCTCTGTAGAAGCATATATTTGACTTTTCCTGCTTAATTTTGGTTAAGTGGAGCCTTAAGTGTGATGATAAACCTGAGCCCTGGTAACGAGCTCAGTGGTAGCCATCAGGCAGTGGGGTCTGAGCCAGCAGCTCATCAAACTGAGGCTGCGCTCCTGTCTGTGCTAACCACAGCTCCCTCATCCTTCTTGACATTTTTGTGTAATGGTGCCCAGTGCGGTAATAAGGCCAGTGAAGGGGTAATTGCAAACAGGGTCTCTGAAAGAAGAGCCTATTAAAAAAAGCTAACACATGTTTGAACTCAGTCCAGCCGGATCAAGGTAGACGAATCAATCACTGAGGGGCAATGAAGAACACTGTGATGAACCCTGATCAGTGCGGTTCTACTTACAGTGTACTTGCCTTTAACATGGGACAAGCATCTCGGTCATGTCACCAGTGTTTGTTTTCACCTGGGCCCACAAATCTTCAGTGTTTTTGTTTTGTTTGTTTGTTTGTTTTTAATAATGTCCTCCATGTTACCACTTCCATGCAGTGACCTTCTCTCTAACAACATGCCCTAAAGCTATGAAGTGGTAATGACTATGTGACTGTTTCTGAGGGTCAACAAGTTTAGTTTGAGTTTACTCACGTCCGATTTTTCAAAAACTAATCTGATGTTTCGTCCTCAAAGTAAGTCAAAGTCTTTTAGTGTCTGAAATGAAATCATCCCGTCTTTACGTACATTTTTTTGTCTCCTGTGGTCAGAGTGAACAAACACTAAGTGGTCCAAATACACGTTCAACTGGACGGCTGGTACAGTACAGTGACCTTGCTGTGGGTAGAAAGGAATGCTCTTAGTTTTGTCTTAGTTATTGATGGTAACAATTGAAATCTGATGTTCAAGGCCTTCTGGTGTTCAGTCCTGCTTGAAAAATGACTTGACTTTTGAGGAGAGTGAGTGCTCAGAGTATTGTATATTTCACAGGAGTCCAAGAGGGTCAAACGCCTGTCCCCCACTGTGTTTGCAGGATCCATCCACCTCCTCAACTTACCCCCCCCCCCCCCCCCCCATGAAAACGTCCTTGTTTCAACAGTAACCGCCAGCTGTTACGTGACATCGTTGAACCGCCGTTACAACTGAACGCAGAAAAAGATAAAACAAAACGGCCTTTGGATTGAAACTCATGCACCTAAAAATCACACACACGCACACACACACACACACACACACACACACACAAAAACCCCAACAACACAAAGTTTGTGTCCATCTCCACAAACCAATACACAGCTTTTGTGACAGTTACACTAACTGCAGTGTGGCTGGGCTGATTACTCCAGCGATCATCTCATGGTCTTCATCACCAGAAACATAAAGACCGACGTCTTGCTTCGGATTCCCTGAATGTACTCCACGTAGATTACTCACGCTAAATCCAAACATTTCAATATTACATGTAAACCATCCAGCTGTTTCATACTCAGATGAGAAGACACGGGTCATCTCTGTCAGACTCACGAACTCGAGTCACTGTGAAGAGTCCTTGGGGCTCCAAACATAATAATTGAGTCTGTGAACAAATCTTGCTCAAAGTTAGTTTTGGCAAATGCACTCAGAAAGTCAGCAGCGCCGGCTTTAAACAAGATGTTCATGGCTGTTCCTTTTCATGTTTAGTGATAGGTTATTACATCTAGTAATCCATACAATTAAAAAACAAAAACAACAACTAACAGTTGGAAAATGGCCCCTCGGTTGGCCTTGACATTGGGGCGATGTCTGCCAAGTCCACCATTTATTACTCCACATTCACGGGTCACAGCAGTGTGGCTTGAGGGTCCCACAGAGCTCCAGTACATGCAAGTCCAGGCCATGCAGTCAGTCTTAAGACCGTTTGTCTCATCTCTGAGCAGAGGTACAAACTCCTACTGCTTTGTTTGTGATATTAGAAAGTATCTAAAATGTTGTGTACCACAAGAATTTGTATCATTCGAGAGCATGTGGTAATGATTACCGGGAATATTTGAGACTGGAGTCTAGTGGTGGTGTATCTTCAGATGCCTAAATACATACTTTGTCTTTGCCTCCGTCCAAAGCGGGTTGGATCATCTTCACATTTAGTCTAGAGACAACTCCAGGCCCGGAGAGGTTTTACAAAATTTGAAGAAAAAAAAAAGAAAGAAAGAAAAGAAAAGAGAAAGTTTCAGACATATGAAGGAAATTTGTTTCACAAATTAGGTCATTTGAGAAAAGTTAATGCTTTAATCACTATATGAAATGTTATTCACTGTCCAAATCAAGCATTCTGGAATCAGTTTTGACGTGGGTTCTTGATGTGTTCCAGAGAATGTAGGGTCATGAAGAATTGCGCCATTGAACGGTTAAAATGCGCATCCTCCCTGATGGACGGATCGGAGAATATGAATTGTGAGATTCTTCCCTGGCCATCGTGTGAGAGACTGAATCACGCGAGGAACCTGGGTTCTGTTTGGAAAACAGCTCATAATTTGATGACAACACAGGAGTAATAGTAGTAGTGGCATGTGAGGAAAGTTGAACTACATAGAAATTAGGTTTAGTTGAAACAGGTTTTTGTCTGTGTATCTTTACCTCCATCAAGCGAATGCGATCACTGGCATCTGTTGGTTGGTTGGTTGGTTGGTTAGCAGGATATTTGAAAAATGCGTGGAATCTGATTAAATTCCCTATGATATGACATTAAAAACAATGGAGTTTAAGTTTGGAAGGCGATCTGGTTCGAACTGTAGATGCTGGATCCTGGAGACTCTTCTGTGCCCTTGGCAGGATTTAATTGTCACCAGTATTTTTCTGGTCAAGTCATGGACAGGGTTTTTGATCAGATTCCTCAAGTCCACTTGAAATGGTTAAAAGGAAAATGTTTCAGCTTCTGGAATTCTTCTATGATCCAGAAGACCTTTTGTTTTTCGATATCTTCAAGCACTTAGAGCATTTTCATCATAGTTGTTGAGGTCATCTGATTATAGAGACGGGTATGAAGCCCCCAGAGATGGTATGGATTGTGGTGCGGGAGAGCTATTTTGGGAGGTTGGGAAGACGTATTTGGATGACACCACTGTGATTGAACGGCCTCTGACAAGACTTGTAAATCTCTGAGTGCTTTCAGCTTTACTGGTGGTTTAGGATGGAGAGTCCCCAAGCTGATGCCCAAGCTCTTACGTTATCCCTAAAGTACAAGTTATCACACTGACATTTTGAAAATTTTAAACATGCAAAGTTTGACCACCATTAAAAAAAAAAGAAGAAAGTACTAAGTGGTACTCGCGTTCTATCTCATTTTATTTTGCCAAACACAAAATCATAAGAATGCTGTTTGTGTTGCCTCCTCGTAACGAGTGCTACATGGGAAAATTCCGAAAGTTTGACATTGACAGCTGGACTGGATTTCGTTGCCGGGTCATACAGTAGGTTCTAGAAAAAGAAAAAAAGAAGAAGGGGAAAAAAAAGCAAGATAATCAGCTTAATTAACTCTGACAATACACTCGAGTCATGAACTGAGATGACATCACTCTTAATCACAGACTATACAACGACTCGATTCTGGTACTTCAGTTACACTTCTGTATGTTATTGTCTATTTTATAATGTGTAAGTTGGTACCTTCTCAAAAATTCCCAGATCCTGCAGCGCCTTGCTCGCAGTTACATGTCCACTCTGGAATGTTCATCCACTTTTCTCACACTTCATGAGACATTTCTGTTTCTCTATGCTGTGTTTGCAACCAGAACGCACATCCAACTACATCAGCTGTTAACCAGCAGGGAAAGCTTGATGTTGTCCAGAGAGACTCCACATTTTGGGAAGCTTTTAAGAACACATTGAGCAGTTCCAGGAGAATCAGAGAAGACACTCCTGCTTTAATGTTCCTGATGTGGAATCCTGGAGGACACCATTTAATACAGTGTCAAATGTTTTTGCAAGAGGTCATTACGTTCTGTTGGATATTGAATTTCTCTTAAATGCTCTCAATGTCCAAACTATTGGGAATACATGATTGGCACTGTTTTATACAATGGGCTCTATGATATAGCACATATTCCACATCTGGAGGGCCTATTTTCTGTGACCCACTTGGAGACTCATAACCAAACTATATGTGTATTAGATCATTGTCCTAATTCTACACAAATGCTTTACATGTGTCTTTTCCTCAAGCTTGGTGGGTCACTGGATGTTTATGCTTGTTTTAATACATGTTTGATCTGCTGCTGCCGCCTGAAGATGAACTGCAAATGTCATGATGATGAGCTTTCCATGGAAACCATCATGTTAGCTGCACGGCCTTCAGTTGACTCCTCTCCTTTGTTAATACATCCTTCTGAATCAGAGCTTCTGACTTTGCCAACACAGACTAAAACTTGGCCATTAGTGAGCTTCTTTTTCTGTCTGATGACCGCTCTGCGGTTGTCGTCTTGCACATATTACAAGACGTTGATGTCCTCTCGCTAGATGTCTTGTGTCCATTGCAATGTGTAATCTGGATGACTCCACATGTGGGATGTTTTCTGAAGGTTAATTCATCATCATCAGTGTCTTCTCTTTGTAGGATTCACGTTGTTTTTGTTGCGTGAATAGAAAGCTAATGGATGGACGAGGCGGTCCCACCCAGGCTGGTGATGAGGCGCGTTAGGTTTATGTGGAATCAAGCACAGTGAATCCTGCTAAATATACTTTGATGAGATGTAGACGATACCACCGGGCCCTCAGCACTTCTTTGGCTGAAATTGTAGACACAGACGAGGACTCAAGTCACTGTAAGTGATACTTCACCCAAAAAGTTTATTTTGCCGTTCAAGTACTCACAAACAGGTATCTGGAGCTTGCAAACATTTTTTTTCCTCTTTTTTTTTATCACTGCCTCACTTCTTTTTGACTCCTGAATGCAGAATGCATGGGCCACGTATATTTAGCGCGAAGCTAATGGCTTAATTTATTTTGGAAATTAGTATAATCACGATATCATGAGAAAGACTGAAAAAAGAGAGAGAGAGAGAGAGAGAGACTTGATTCTTTCAAGAAAAGACACTTTCTGCTGTAAGGCTGCTGTCGCTCGGAGGGAAACCAAGAAGCCACAGAATGTTCAATGTGTGAAATAATGTTATTTTTCTATCACGTAAATACATTTTGGTCGGTGTCAATGAATTGATGCAGGAGGGCCCTCATACTTCACTCTACTGGTATTTCTTTCTTTTCAAAAATGTGTTGAAACAGCAACAGTAGTCACGACAAATTCCTCCCCCGTAAAACGACTGTGGTTTTTCAGCACTTGTGGCACGGAAAAGAAGAATTAGGAAAGTTGGCCTAAGGGCCATGTGATCTCATTACCCCACAAATTATGTTAGTACAACATAATATGATGTCATATCGCTCCGAGATATTCATGGAATGTTGCTTTTTAAGAGGAGAATGAAGTGCATTTCCCTCAAGAAACCCTCAAAGTGATTTGTTGGGGTTGGCTCTTGCAACACATGCCTGCGAGATGCCTGCTGGTTTCAATCAGGACTTTCCAAAAATAAAGAAACTGAATTCCTCACTATCCTACAATTAATCTCTATCCTGTGTATGTGTTTGGTTAGAGACGCTTTGTCACAAAAGGTGGAATTTATTGGAAATTATTTGTGAGGCTTTGTTTTTTCCACATAAATCTTGCTGAATGCGGTTTTGTATAAGATTAGTTGATAAAGGGTTTTGCAAACAGGGAAAATGTTTCTGTAGCGTCAATTAACTCAAGCATGTGTTTATTTATCTGAAAAATAAGACGCAGCAAGCAACGCATAGCAGTCCTGAACAATGACTCCATATTCTGTTTATTCATTCCAAAGTAGGAAAAGCTCAATATCAACTGCCTTCCATTCTTGTGTGCTACCTCAGTCTAAATCAGGTCCAGCCATTGTGACCTCCACCAAAGGAGGTCATGTGCTCCAGTTAGCAGGATAACTTAAAATGTTGTGGACGGATTTTGATTGAATTTGGTTTGATGATAGACCTTCCTGTTGGTTCAAGGAATGACTGATTCCATTGTGAAATCGATCTGATGGTGTCACATTGCCTTGGGTGGAGTTATCTGCTCTCTGAGTGCCCCCAAGTTAGTATTTAAGAGGACAGTCTCTTAGAAAACAGGCGACATGGTTTCATCCCCGCATCCTCCAGACGTAAATTACACGTCAGCAACACAAATTAGGGTTCTTTAACAGGGTGGGCACACAAATCCCCTGGTTCAGCAAAGTCACACAACAGACTGTGTGGATGGAATGGAACTGCGATTAAAAGATGGAAAAATGCACATCAAGTGGTGTTTGGGACCAACAATCCTGGACTTAACAATGGGAGATGGGCGTTTGAGTACCATTCAAGACCAGTTTATTACACAGAATTCATGAAATGAATCGACGGTTTTCCAAAACTTTAACCTTTTTGTTCCTAAAACTTTGCAGCAGGAGACGAGCGCTCCAGTCCCGTTGCGGCGCCCTTTATGGCAGTGTGGTTAGCGACTTTAACCTAACCGAAGTTTCTATTGTCATTATTTCTGTAATTTTAAAAGACATCGTGCCACCACATAATGCCATGTTGAAAGGTCGTGGTCTTTTTCATGGTCATTCCTCGTGTTTCTATGATTGGGTTGGTGCTCAAAGTACGAATTTATAGGTTGGTGTAAGTGGTTTAATGTTTACACAATTTAAACAGGTTTCAGGGTTTATTACTTGTGAGATTTAATTCGGCGCCATGGAAAGTCTTTGCCACGTTACCGGCGCCAGATAACCGATTCCCTTTCAGTCGTTAACAAGTGTCGTAGTTAATCAAATCAGATGTTCGCAGGTAGCAAAACAAAGACTTTCTTTTTAATTCTGTATCAACATTCGCCTGTATTTGTTGGGAGGGTATTTGAAGCAGATGTATGAAGCTATAATAAAAAATGATCATTAAAATATGTTACGAGCCCATTAAAAAGCAGCAGTCAGCAGGATGTTATGTCCAAAATTATGTACTTTCCTTACATGTGGTAAGTTGCCAGCGCTGGGGAGATGGGAGGATCCTCCGTGTAATGCTGACATGCTCAGAACTGCTGTTTATATCTGGGCTTGTGTTCTCTCTGATCCATGAATGGCAGCCTAATGGTCCTCCAGAATTGTTATTAGTGATAGGTGGGAGGTCACATTATCAGTGGGGCGCTGGCTCACATCTGGCTGCCAGACTGGAGTGGAGTACCTGTGGATGTGAGATCGCGGCGCAGCTCAGGTCTCACCGGGACTGTTCAAACATGCGCAGCAGGATTTGACTCCTATTTCCTGAGTTTACTGATTTATGTTTGTCTCTGCTTGTCAGGACGATCGTCTGTGCTGTGGATTCAATTCAGCAAGTTTTAGCATCATGGGCGTGGTGATGTATGTGGGTGTTTTATTTTCCTCTCAGGTCCTCAGCTGTCCATGGGAAAGCAAGAAGCGTTTGAGAGCTTCGTCAGGGACCATGAGGACAATCTGACCGTTGAAGACAACAGAAGCCTCCTCAAACAGAGGTAGTGACAAGAGGGCTATCTAGTAGTTCATCCAGAAGAAAAGCACTGTTCATAATTCCACGGTTTTATGCCTTTGTGCCCACAAAAGCTGGGGGCTGCAGATATTCTGTGTATTTGCCTCTCAGTCCATGCAACCCATTTGCTGTTCATGGAATATCTCAGGAGAGTCTGGAGGGAATTCCTTCAAATTTGGCTCAAATGTCCACTGGGGCCCAGAGATGACAGTAAGATGTCAAGGTCACTGCAGCAGGCAAATATGGAGGAGGTGTACAACTGCACTGCTGTTTTCTTGTTCGATACGCATGACATATTTGTTTGTACTGATTGTATACAGCAGTGCAAAGCCCGTTGAATCGTGAAATCTTGTTTTTCTTCCGTTCTGTATCAGAATTGCTTGTAAAAATCCTTTGGCAAGTGCAATTCTAAGTTAATCCCGAGAGAGGCGTGGAATGCAATACATTGTTTTATACTGTGATACATTTAAAATCCTTTTTAAAAAATCGTTTTCTCATTCCACCATCGGTGTGTTTTTGCTGGTAACACATTCATTCTTTTGCGCAGGTCGACTGAGGCCAGAAAACTTGGGGAACAACTGCATGAGGCCAAAAACAAAATCAGTAAGTTTTCTCAACAGATGGAGATATGACGTGACAAAAGATCTGTGAAAATGTCACTTTTTCTTTTGTCTTTACAGTACTTTTATCTGTGCACAAATGTCTGCATATCAGTGAGGATATGTTTTGGCAAAGAACCTGAATTCGGGAGTGGAAAAATTCTGGTTCCCATTTGTAGCCCGACTGCTATTGACCAGTGATGCTCGAGCGAGCGTCGGTTCAGGGCTTGTCAACAGCACAAAAGAGGCAAAATGCATTTTTGTGGGACTCTGGGTAAAACAAAGATGCTGTCTGTCTGTAGAAATATGGAGGAAACGATGAGTTGCACGACATCTCTGCGGTAACACAACGTTTAAGTATTTTGACACACAATTGGCCTTGAACAAGGACTGCGCTTTCCTGTCATTTTTTAAAGTGCAATAGGCCAGATTATGAATTCGAAAATTAAAATTAATTGCACAGCCCTTCTGTAAACTATTACGGAGGAGGGAGTCTTGATATCTGTAACCCTGGAAGTCCTCACTCCGTCCCCAGAGGCTGTTCATAGAGGATGGTTTCCAAGGTTTCTACTCTTGCGTCAAACAGAGACTGTTCCACGGGAAGTTTGAGATTTCACCCCCCTGTTACGTTCCCAGGCTTACCTGCCTGGACGTTGTTAATGAACTGTCGGGGTTCCATTTCTGTGGAGAGTAGCGATGTCTCTCAACACATTCCTCAACTTTTAATGGACCGAGTGATGCTCTGATTTCCCCATCAAGTCTTCCTACGTGTGCTTTACTAGCCGGTCTCAGGCTGTTTTATGATAGCGCTGTAAGGTTCTCCTGTGTGATCCTGGGCAATGTCCCCTGACAGGTAACATCACGGTGCCAGAATGAGGCTTGGCATGGACCCGAGCCATTAACCTCCAAGACATCCTCTGGCATGTGCCTGGTCTTTCTCTGGTGTCTCAGTGCTTTCACTCAATATTTCGACTTGCTTATTGCTTTGTTGATAGCTCAGTAAGTAGAAAAGCATCATAGAAAAATCTTCATCTGGGCGTCAATGTCTGAGACATTACTTGGAAATGACTGAACTGGTGCTTTTTCCAGCAAATGTGAAGCGGTTAAAATGTGTTATTAGGGCTTTACCTGGCTTGCATTTACTATTGCAAGCTGCAATTATGAATTTTTCTGGTCTGTGTGTGTTTGTGGCTCATTTGACATGCCGCTGAAATGGATAAGTTTGCCTCATACCAGTGCCTGGCATCAGTTCAGTCTCAGATCACGCCTGGCGGTTTGGTAGCGTTGGCTTGTTACCCTCATCCGTGCCAGGATACACTCAGCACCCGTGGAATTTAGTCGTTGAGGTGGTAAC
Source organism: Aulostomus chinensis (assembly GCF_037954235.1). Taxonomy (NCBI): domain Eukaryota; kingdom Metazoa; phylum Chordata; class Actinopteri; order Syngnathiformes; family Aulostomidae; genus Aulostomus; species Aulostomus chinensis. The sequence continues at coordinate 23,347,465 of NC_141336.1, forward strand.
ACAGCTGTATGTCAGACGGCTCTTACATCACACCGACGTCAACCGTGAGGTACATGTATAACACCAACTCTTCAGATGTGTTCTTGCCGACATGGGAGGAAAGGTGACTGAATTAACATTGTTTATTAATGCACGGTAAAGATGTCAAGTGATTTAGCGTCCAAATTCTTTAGCTTATTGCATTTTTGAAAAATACCCACAAACCACTTTGATGCTGTCAAATATTATTGCATTGTTAGATACATGGCGCTGCATTCTTCCCAGATGAGAGATGGTGTTTTTAGTGGAAGGTGGTTGCCTCTTCTGGCTGGAAAGTGATGCCATAATATTTAGCTCCATGTGTTTCTTCGCCAACTTGCTTGGAAACTTTTAACTACATGTGTCTCATGGTTAATGTAGAACATAGAACTAGTTTGTACAATATAGACGTTAGCTATGTGCTGCCTTGTCTGATGGATGTACCCAGCGTGAGGGTCTGAGGCAGGGAGAGCCCGTGGAGACCTTGGTGTCTAAACATTTCCCTGGTTTGCAGTATTGCTCTTGGCCTCAGCACATGGCTGTGGAATCCAATCCCGCAGGAGGAGCACACGTTCCGAACTCTTAGGTCCAGAAAGTGCAAGGATATATATTTATTCAGAGGGATCAGTGATGCACATCTTCAATAGCATGAAAGGTGTATGGCAGCTGGAAATGAGCGGGGTCTCTTGATTTCTGTGCCAGATGCAGGAGGATTTATGCAGTACAATCCTATATAGAGCATCTGCTTTAGTATTTCATTTTGTGCCTCCTTTGCTATGGTGCCCCACAGATTTAAGGACTTTGGCAGGAATTATGTACCTTTCTACACTGCATGCGTTCTTTGTAGCTGTTGCCCGTTAGATTTCACCTGACTGTTGCTACTTTTTACTGTGAGGGCTAAAATGATCAGTTGTCATATGAAAATATAATGTCTTAAAGCGAGATTTTACCTTTCAAGTTCTCGCTAATAGGTGTCTTGAGCCCCCAAAGATGCTGTTTGCCTGCTGCATTACTTCTCTGTGACTCCAGAATGCAGAAAGATCCTTGATCACCTTGTCCGATGACTTAACAATGCATTCATTTTCATACACACTTGAATCAACAACCTCAGGAATTGAGAAGCTGGATGACATTTATGGCCCCTGGATCTCCATCTCACGGTGGTATTTATGCGGCATATCACATTTAACCTCCAGGCCACAAAAACCACCAAATGTTTATTGAGGCTTTTAGCTTGAAACTGGTCCGTTACAACAACGGCACGTCTCCTGACAAAGTGGGGGGAAACCCTGCATGTTTGTGAAGAGGCTGCGGTGTCAAGCCCACAGTCGTGTCCCTGGTGGGAGGCTCCAGGGACTCGGGCGTAGTGATTCATCACACACCACCAGTACTTGACACGTATGCAAATTGATTCTTTGTTGGAATTTGTCTTGTCGGTGAAGGCCAGAAATACTAACCAAACCATTTACACTGGTGTCCAGGAATTAAGCGGCTAAAGTACAAACATTCACTACTCAAGTAGAAATAGAGATACTCATGTAAAAAAAGAAGCAGAAGTAGAAGAAGAGGTAAAAGTAGAAGTACAGATTCAATCTATTCACCCAAGTAGAAGTAAAGTACAGGTTTTAAATGTACTGAAAAATATGAAGTAAAAAGTAATGATTCTTTTTCACTCTTGAGTGCGTTGCGCATCTAAAGTTAGTTTTTAAAATGAGTTGGAAGTAAATATATTTGTGTTGAGATACAGGGAGTAAAAGGAAAAGTCTAAAATCTAGTATAGTGGTGAAGTATTCCGACTTGTAACCACTCAAGGTAAATACATAGAATTGTCTTGTGTATCTTCTTGACCTGCCAAAAGGTCTCAGTAGACCACACAGGTAAATCTTCATGCTACTGTTTTCCCACTGTCACTCTGTAGTATAAATATTTCTCATTCCTTCCAGTTACTGGTAAAGAAGGTGACTCCTTATCAGGAAGTTGTGCGTCACGTTCAAGTGTTGTGTCTACGGGAGAGGACTTGCCGGCCCACCTGACCACAGGGGCGCTGACCCATGAGCTGCTCCGTGTGGGCAGGCTGCTGTTGTGAAGCGTGGGACGCTGACGGCTGCTGCAGAACTCCACCTGAAGTCTGCAATAATAATGTCCTTGTTTTTTTATTCATCCCCGGATCTCTTTAAGGGGAATCCAGGACAGATGTTTGCTTGATGTATTTTCACTGACTTTATCTTTTCTTTAAAGAAGCGCTCCAACTTATACGGTTGTTGTCCATCATTTTGAGACCCTCTCCCCTTTCTCGCATGACGGAGCTCCAGACTCCCTCTCTGTGAAAAAAAACTGAAAATTAAGATCCTACCTTTTCATGCAACAGTTATGGCACCTGTTGCATGAAACGTTAGCACCAACCCATGCATGCAAACATGCGTGCGCCATTTTAAAAAGATGTGTCAGCTGGTTTTCTCATTTTTGTTTTTCTGAGCTGGCTGCTGGCAGGGTCAGAGACCGGAGGGACTGCTGCAGATTCAGAATCTCTCATCTTTCACTCCTCCTCATTATTACCCCGCTAATTTACTTGGCCATCTGACACAGCCGGTTCCTTTGATCTGAACCTGAAATTACAGCCCTTTGCTGTCTTCACTGTACATGTATGAACATTCCCCCCAAACTACACCAAATCATTCACTGTGGAACAACGTGGCCTTAAAATGTAACTTGTACTCTGTGTTTTCGTCCATTAACTTTACAGTCACCTTGTGCCAAGGAGAAACTGCATCACACATTCAATATCTTCAACAGGGCAATTAATTTTTTCAATTAGGGGATGAGAGACAGTGAAAACAGATGAGCGGACAGATTATTTACCCATATGGTCCTCCCACCGGAGAGGCAGTGACCCAAAATGCCTCCCTCTTGGTGTTTCCTGGCTCGCTGGAGTCAGTTCCATTCAAAGTTATCTCAGTTTTATACAAGTCACAAGAGTTCACTCTGAGGACAGTGAAAGTAGCCTGAGTCAAGCAACATTCAGAGGAAAAAAAAAAAAAAAGTTTATTGAAATTGCAAAAAAACTTTGACGTATTTAAAGCAACACTTGACCCAAGTGTATTTTGCATTTAAAGTACTGACTAATAGAGGCCAGTTTAAGAGTTTGTAAACTGATGATTTGGGTCAGTTTTGCTGTAGCTGTTGTTAGCCGTCATTCACCTTTAGCCTCAAGCTAAATATACAGGACTGGCTCTCTCTGTCTTCTGGAGGACCAAAGAAGTGGTGCAGAAGTGGAAAAAAACAAACATCTGTGAGCTCAAAACACATAATTGTGAGAAGTTGAAAAGCAAAATACACTTTTGGCTTTAAATTAGGATCGTATTAGAAGGCTTTTTCACAGGGGCTGAATTTCAGATTAACGATTACTTATCAAAATCGATCTTTTCGTCCATCCATTTTCTATTCCCTTTTTATCCGTTAAGGGTCATGGGGGGGTGGAGCCTATCCCAGGTGACATCGGGTGAGAGGCAAGGTTCCCTCTGGACGGGTCGCCAGTCCATCTCAGGGCCATCAGGAGCAATCAGGGACTCAGTACCTTGCTCAAAGACACCTGGACATGGTCACCCGGGGAAGTGAGGATCGAACCAGCGACCCTTTGGTTGCTTAACAGCCACTCTTCCTCTGAGCCCTGATGATCAAAATCCTCTATTCCAAATTAATATCGTGATCCCATGTTGATTTGGGGCTGTTTTGTTGTTGTTGTTTTATCCGGGATGTAAATGTGTATGTTATGAACAGACAGTAACATGCTGGCTTTTCCTCTCTCTGTCACTCTGTCAGATGAGTTGAGGAAGCAGTTAGAGACGCAGCAGAGACGGCGAGCAGCTCACGGTAGGTTCACAGTGGAGAGTCGAGTAGCAGCCAAGCAGCAACGGAGACCGGCACCGTTTGAGCTTTGACCTTCATCTGCCAGCACCGAACCAACACGCCACTTAAAAGATCAACCATTTAAAATAAAGATTACGATTGAGTGTTGAAAGAAAGAACAAAGCCACCGCTAACGCAACCTTTTTTTAATCATTTTGATATTGATCTACAGTGAAGCATAAATATTGCTGCTACGTGCAGCCGCGACCGCTTCAAAGCATTTGCAGAAGGCCTCGACGACTGAAGCTAAATGACCAAAAAATGTGTGGCACAACTCTGACTCCTTCATTTACTCTCTTCAGACTGTTTTGTTTACTGACATAAATGCTTTGATGAAGAAATCTGGTTCAGGCGCCAAAGGTTTTGCCTCCCATTATGAGTCCCGCATCAGAGAACACTTCACAGCAGCCTGGCTTCTATTACACACAGCCGAACTCTCAAATGAACTCAGGATACGTTCACTGCACAAAACAGCAGAAAAGGTTTTTTTTTTCTACAGTATTTTTTTCTGACCTTTGTCACCTTTCTAATTCCACTGTAGGTGTGGTGGGAAACCACATGGAGGAGAAGGAGCGGGAGGATCCAGAGGAAGAAAACCTTCGCAAACACATTGAACAGGAAAAAAAGATGTGAGTGGCGGGGGGGGGGGGGGGGTGGAGAGACAACAACTTTCAAGACTGATTGGACTCAGCCGATGCAGCCTTGTGCGGACTACAGGATGAATTTAGTGCTGCCAATATCTCCCATCAGTTACAAAGGCACCGTTGGACGTCTGAAAGCGCTGAGGACTGAGATTGAACATCTGCAGCTGTTGTTGGAGAGAGCAAAGGTCAAGCTCCAGAAGGACTTCCATAAGTGGTGGAATCAAGAGGCCTCCCATGTGCAGGTGTCTCACCTCTCCACCCATCTACAACACCACATAAAGGTAGCATGTGGCTGGGCTAGCCTGCCAAAGAGGACTTTGATTATCTCTCTATGCGTGTGTGTTGTCTGAATATCGGCCTCTCAGGACACATTCGTGTGTGTAAGCTGATATGCATGTGTCCTTGACTTCGGAGGCTTTTATGGCACCGTGGTGACCCTCGCAGCTTCTGTTCCACATCACGTAGAGAGGAAATGTAGGAGGCAATTACGTGGCAAGATGTTTTATCAGAATTCCACATGACACAAATAAGAGCCTGGAGAGAATCGCTGAGACAAGACGGTATCAGTTCGGTCTTAACGAAGACACCATGTCGAATACTGGAGGGATAAGAAGTGACTCAGTGTTCCACTTCTAAATGTTAGTTTGTGTTTGTGTAATATTCTGAAATGTAAGCTGTGTGAAAGCTTGGAGGGAAAGATGAGCTGAAAATTCAGCCTCACATGTTTCTCACCACATCTGACCAGCAGACACTGCTGGCTTCTTCTCTTTGGTTTTGATCTTGTGAATGAACAATATTTCACTCACATCTGAGCGAAGTTTGGGAATTTATCACCCAATGACAAACAGCAAAAAAAAAAAAAAAAAAAGAAGAAGAAGAAGGAAATTTTCCAGACAGGAAGCAGGATGTGTACTTCGCCAGTTTGTTCAGCAGCTTTTGTTGGAAAAACAGCACACATGTCGCTGGTTAGATTTTGGGTGAAAGGTTTGATGCAATATGAAGATGCAACTATCTGCTAGTCGGGTTTGTCTGTCCTGTGATTAATTATGGCCAGCATGGGTTTTTCATTACAGTTGTGTCCCTCGTTTCTCCACAATTGCGTCTAGGAATCGGAGTCAGAAGGAACAGCCAGACGTCAAACTGCAACTCCAAGTGCAGCCTTGCAGCCACCTTCACCTGCAACTCCAGGCTACGAGTGAGTCATACATCAGCTGACTTGGCTACGGCCTGATTGTCTGTGCTTCCGTCTGTCCTTGTAAGACAGGCGTCACCGAGCTGTCAATCACAATCAGCTGGTCAGTCTTTGAGCACAGCTTTCCCAGTACCAGTGGACTTTTCATCGTTCATTTCATCATCAACTGTCACTGTAATAAGCAAACTGCTGCCGTGTGCCGGTGAAAGTTTGACGGAAGATGACATGCTGTCGCGTGCGCGTCTGTAACATCGTCCAGAGGCAGTTAAAACGATGGAGCTGATGTTTAAAGTGGTTCTCTGTGGGCAGCAGCAGAGGAGATGTGAGGCGCATGCGACCCGCGGAGCTCCTCAGACGCCTCTATGATCTAAATCTGGGACTGCAGATTCAAACGAAAGTGTTGCAGTGATTTCATCACCAAAGAGCACCGTGATGCAGGCTCGTGCTCAGGATGCTTTGTCACAAATTTCCATGAGAACAACTTTAAACTCGCTTGTTTTCTGAATAGGATTGTTGATGCTGTTGTCTCTGCATAGACGCAAAGAGGATCTTTATGTGAAATAGATGTATTCTACGCTGACATCAAAGGTAATCCCCAGTTAGAAAAGGTTGGTGGCCAGTGCTGCAGCTGCTGTAAGCCAGTCGTGTGAAGCTTTACTTTCACACTGAGCTTTCTGTTTGCATTTCTACTGAACTGAACTGGTTTGTTATGAACAGAAATCACAACTCGAACCAGCTTCCCATAACCGACTCATTTCCATTCAGTTCATTCATGGTATTTTTCATTTCCACCCTCTGGCTCTTGATTAATGACTCCTCTGTGCTTTCTTCCCTCAGAAACAAATATTGAAGATAGCAGTCATGGAGATATTTGTTGTTGCAACGTCCAGGACTGATGTGAATACATCACTCTGTCTCTGCTGGCCCACATCACCTTTTGTATTATCTCCACGGGGGTATTGTTCATTTTAGTATGAAGTCATGATTAGATGTCCAGTAAGTCTGCCTGTGACTGGAGCTCTCATGGCACAACTTTACCGGACTCACCGAATTAAGACACATAAATCAGTGAAGCTCTTTGATCATCTGAACATCAAAGTGTTTTGTGTTTGAGGCATTACTCTAAAATCATCACATTGTAACCTGTAGAGAACAACAAGACTCACCCTGCTGCAGTCAAATCTCTCAGCTCGGTGTTCACTCAGCCTGGCGTTTAGATGGAGGCAGTGCTCCCTCTTCTGGTTGAGACTGGCACTGCAGGCCCATGACAGAGTAGAAACACATGTTGGATGTGGTGTAGTGTAGTTCTCCAGTGGATTAAAACCAAAGGTTGTCCTACACAGCAATGTACAGGTGATCAGTTCTTCTAGCTGTATACAGTTCACCTGGACCATGCAGTAATGAACGACGCAGCACAGCAGGTAGAGGCCTAGACTCCTCCTCCCCCTCCTCCCTGTGTCAGGACCCCAGTCAGCCAGCTTCAACTCTCTTCAATGGATCAATACTGCTAGCAGATCAATTACCTTAGAATTATAATTGTTGTGTTTCTTTGAATTTCAGAAGCTTCCTCCCCAAAAGCCCCTCCATCGTTTCTGTAGCCCATCAGGATGAGAGAGGGGCTTCATCAGAGTGGAGGTGAGTGAAGGGTCCCGCCTGTCCTCAGGGCCTCCAAGGACACACACCTTTCTGTTAAAAAGCATCTGAATGAGAAAAAGCCTCGTTTAGACTTAAAATTAACTTTTCCTGGAATGAGGTGTTATCAAGTGTTATTTCTCACCTCAACACGACTCACCAGGTCTTGAAAAAGTCCTTGAATGCTGCATCTCATGGAGTTGAGGACCCGTGTGTGTGTCCGCTGTATCGATCTTCAAGTGTTGGCCCTGAGTGAAACAATCCGTGGTGAATGACATGTTTGCCGCAGCCCTTCAAACTACCCATACACCCGGACCTGGAGCTTTTATAGCTGCTGGGTGTTTTCGCTCCACTTCTGTACCCGGCCATAAATTTTTATTCCTTTGTGAAGTAATGTCTCTAAACTCTGTTAACAAATCAAAGACCCTGGGGTCTTGCCAAACGCTGCTGAGGCAACCTTCTTACAGCCACACTAAAACACTCAATGTATAACATTTATGCTTTTGTTCGTCTCCAACACCCTCTTATAGCAACAGAGATGCTATTGTTTTACACAGAGGTTCCACGGTATAGGGGCTTTTAGCCTATTTCCTCTTCGCTGTCGAATGTTTCCAACATTGTAGAGTGATGGTGTTCAACAGTTTGTCTCCCCAACACACACAAGCGCCTCTACATGTGTATGTTTCAGAGCTCTTTCCACCGCCGCGCTCTCATCCTCCTCTATCCCGCTGACTGGAGACCAGCGAGCTGACGCCGACATCCTGGCCTTCATCAGAGCCAGGCAGAAGCTCCTCGACAGGACAGGTAGCGCGCGCGCACACACACACTCACACACACACACACACACACACACACACACACACACAAACGGCAAGAAATACCACAGAGGCTTATCCTTTGCACAATGCATATCTTGCATCAACACTGCCATCTGGTGGTGAGGTACCTGAAACTACACCGGCCCATAACTATTTTGAGTTTTGTTTGCATTAATTAAACTCCTAGGGAGCATCTTGTGATATTCCACTCAAATCAAAAACTAAGATCTTTATCTGCTTTATCAAATAGTGCAATCTTTTGATCATGCATGGAGCTCTCTCTCTCTCTCTCTCTCTCTCTCTCTCTCTCTCTCTCTCTCTCTCTCTCTCTCTCTCTCCCTCCCTCTCTTTCTCTCTCGCCATTGACCCTGATGTAGCTGCTTACTTTGGCCGTCAGTACCGTGGACTTGGCTGTCTTGTGGTTTGCCACTACATATCCAGAACAACTGAGGTCATATGAACACACAGACAGACCAATGACCAAATGAGTCTCACCAGACAGAAAAACAGTCCGGGTGCTGCCCTCTCAAATCTGTCTTGTTTTCATCCGTCCTCTTTGCCCTTCTATCCCTCTTATCTTTTTTTTCCGTCCCCCTCCCCATGCAAGGAAGACTCATTTCATGCCTCTTTAACTTGGCACTACTAAGCTGGATAGCGTCTGTGTTTTGACAGGAAAGCCCCTCTCCTTGGTTGTTTGCTAACCCCAGTATGGTACTACTCCCCCTATCAAAATAGCTTTTAAGTCACAGGTGCATGCTGGGAATCTCAGAGAAGCAGCTGTTAACGCGATTTCATTGGTGTTATAATTGTGAAACTACGGATTTTCCCTCTGATGTATATTTCTAGATGCCTCACAGGTGAGCCGTGTTTCTGAATGGATGTCAAATGTGTTTCTATGTCTTGCAGGCGCAGCGCAGCAATAACAGGACGTCCTGGGGGAACACATGAAGTTATCATCCTTGTGCAACCTCCACATCTGTCAGGTGATAACAGGAACCTGGAAACATGTGGCAGACATTCTTGCGTGTTGATGGACATTGGAGATGTGAGGAAAGACAATAATAAAGAAGAACCTGTGCCACCACACGTCACGCATCCTCCTGGAGATGCTGCCAGGATTATAACGCGCAGCATAAATCACAGGCTGCACCGTCCATTTGATCTGAACAAATGTTGTCTCAAGATATGAGAGGAGGGAGCGCACAATAGGAAACCAGCTGGCTCCAGTGTGTGTTTAGAGATGTAATGAATCATAACTCTTGAAATGGCCACAGGAAGTTGAAACCTTTATAATGACAAATGCATCTCATTTGTCTGTCTGGTTTCACTTCATGCTAAGGATGACGGATTCCGGGTCAGATGCTGTAAAAAGATGTAATAAATGTACAGTTCAAATATGCACCATAAAAGGAATAAAAAATAAGAGCTGTGTGATGATGTATGATGCAACCCTGAAATAGCTGGTCGTTTCTCATTCGGCAGACTAATTTGGTGAATGGGGTTTAGAGCTAAAGCTCCTCTTGTCTCTTTATCGTGTCCTGATTGATATTTTTCTCCGCAACACGAACAGAAAAATTCCTCAGAAAAGACATTTATGATTCCCCACAAATTTCAGCCACAAAGGTTAAAGGGCATCTGAAGTCAACCCCAGCACTTCAGTCAAAGTGTGTGTGTGGATGTCACTCCCTTACAAGTAAAAATTGATCAGTCACATCTTTGAGAGGTGAAGGAACATGTTGACGTTTTTATTTGCTGACAGGTTTGAGCAATGCCCTTTGAGTTGCTCTTCAAATCAAACTCCACCCGAGCACCTCGCTGTCTGAGCCTCTGCTGTCCAAACAGAGAACAATCTGTTTGCATCGCTTTGCCTTGATTTGTTTGACAGATGACGAGCAGCAGCACAATTTGCATCCAGGCAGAGTTGCCCCGGAGAAAGAGTCCTCTCAGACACGCTCACGGCATCTGTTACTTCTCCCAGTCACCTCCGGGACTTCCTTCCTCCCTTCCTTAACCCTAACCCATTCATAAAAGCTCCCTGTAATTGGCAGAACCAACACCAACCTGGACACACAGTTCATCAAACATCCCACACCGTCAGACTGAATACTCTTGGGAACTCATGAAAGGCACCACATGCATGTAGTTTTGACTTCATCAGGTTTTAAATGTCCAATTTATTACTTTTAACTGAAATCTCGCTGCACTATTGCATCACCCCTTGCAGCGACACTTGAATATTGCTTTTCAAGTACTCACGAATAGGTGTGTTGAGCTCATTGTGGGGTTTTTTTTTTTTCTTTCCCCCTCCTGCACTCACTTCTTTGTGAATCCAGAATGCAGAAAGAGCCAGCCACATATAACTCTCCAAAAATGTATGTAAACAAACTCTCAAGCTGCTGCGTTCTGGAGTTAAAAAGAAGAAATGCAGGAGGGGAGGGGGGGGACACCTTTGTGAGCTCAAGGCAAGTATTTGTGAGTACTTGAAAGGCAAGAAGAACTTACTGGTGGAAGTGTCGCTTCAAATGAGGTTGGACAGTTCTTTTCATAGACGTAATCAGCGACATCGGGGCATCAACCCATGAGCACCGAGCCTTTTAAGTGGGTGCCCCCCCCCCCCCCCCCCCCACATGCTTTAGAAATGTAGAACCCCATTAGGTTCTCTCAAGATTTCTTCCAGCTCTTTGGTTTATGGCCCACAATAAAGCCGTGCTCTCAACAGGTCTCCGTCCGACCATAAACGGACGTGACCTCTCAGTCGGGGAAACATCCGACCATTGTTGTGACAGATTTGTACACTGACGAGATTTCAAAGTGTCTGTATTTCAATTTAAAGTCCCAGTTTTGTCATGCCTGAAGTTGTGGCACCAGTCTTGCTTCGACGGCTGGATCCGCCAGTCCTTTGACCATCGGCGCTGCCCTGAGAGGCTGCGGCTTCAACAACCAACAGCACTCAGGTAAAATATTAACTTTTGTTCTGCTGACAAGATGCTGCCGCCGCTTCCTTATTAGTGGAAACAGTTTAAACTGTGTGTGTCCAGATGTCGCCCTAATGGAGAAGAGGTGTTTGATCATTACCCGAGCAACCCATAAATCAAAGCTGAACATCTACACGAGACCAGACTAATCAGAGGGAGACCTCTACTTTTGAGAGCTGTCCTAAATTGCAGCGTTAAGATTGACATCACCGGGATCAAAAGACTCGACTTCACATTTGTATTTAATCTCGTCGTTTTTCACAGTCTGCGACAATGACATCCGTCGCTGTGGATTTACACAAGAGATTCGTGCATTTTATCAAGAATTTTAACATGAGACCTCTCTGAATCCATTGACCGTCTTTTTAAGTTGGAGCATCGGTGCGCCTGTGCTGGCACTGAGCAGGGTTGATGGCGAGGTTCCAGCTGGTCCGGGTCAAAGTGAGCTGGACGGTACTTTTGGCTCTGGCCCACCTCACCTACCTGCTGCTGGGAGCCACCATCTTCCAGATACTGGAGCGCGAGGCTGAGAGAAACAACCGAAACCACTTCCAGCTGGAGAAGTTGAATTTCCTGGCTAACTACACCTGCCTGGATGGACCGGCCCTGGAGAAGTTTGTTCAGGTGTGATTGGCTTTTATTCCTGTCTGACATTCTACTGTAATTGAAATAATATGAGGCTGGTTTTTTTTTTGTTTTTGTTTTTTTGGAATATTTGCACAGAAGTTTGTAGTCAGTATTGGCATCAGTGACTTGGAACCTTGTAAACCTGCAAGCATTCAAATATGTTTTTAATTTCTAAGTAAATATGACTATGAAAGTGCTCATCAATACTGTGAGAAGGAGAAATCGATCCGTTTCATCATCAGGCCAACCTGCCTGACCTAATCAATGAAGTGTGTCATGGGCTAAGATAGGATCTGAGGCTGCACGCGTAGTTACTTGTTTAATGCAGTTTTCTTGGTATAAAAGCGTAATTAAGAAATCACTGGAATAATTAGGCTCTTTATCTGGTGATAATGAGATAATGTGTTACCAGATAATTGTGCTATTGTGAGTTAATTATCTTGTTACAACAGGGTCACTGACTTGTCTTGAGCCACTGAGCAAATGTTGAATGCAAAAGATGAACCTGTAATGACAAGGAAATGATCTGCTCATGAGCTTTGTTGTCTCGTGATCTCACGATTAACCCGTTATCACAAGGCAATGTGGCAGCTAACTCGTTACCATGAGATCCATTTTCTCAAGCTAACGGGTCAATTATTTAACCAAGGTATCCTGTTAGAAGACATCATCATGTGATAACAAGTAACAAGCTTTGTTTTCTCGTGATAGCAACACAATAAACCCATTATTTTAAGATAGCGGGACAACTAACTCCTTATCGGAGTCATTGTCTCAAGATAAAGTATCAATGGAGGAATTACGACGAGTTCATAACCTCGGATAACACTAACAAGCTTCATTATTTCCAGATTATCAGACAATCAGCCACTAATCAGGAGACAGCGTCAGTTACAACGCGATTACAGGTGCAACCTCTCTAGGAGTTCACGGCTACAAGTGTGGTATTGTTGAATTGTAAAAGCACCTGTGTGGGTGTGTGTGTTCACAGGTGATTTTAGATGCCTGGGAGAGGGGAGTGAACCCCTCAGGCAACTCAACCAACCCCAGTAACTGGGATTTCAGCAGCTCCTTCTTTTTCGCAGGCACAGTAGTCACAACTATAGGTGAGAGCTTTATTTTAAATTCGTGGTAACCATCGAGTTTGTCTTGCTAAATGATAGATCCAGCTTTGTTTGACAGGGTATGGGAACCTGTCCCCCAGCACGGTGTCGGGGCAGGTGTTTTGTGTGTTCTATGCTCTCTGCGGGATCCCGTTGAACCTGGCCTTCCTCAAACAGCTGGGAAAGTGTCTGACCATCCACCTGGGCCGGCTGGAGAGGGGGATGGTCTCTGTGGTTCCACATAAGGTACACGGCCAGAGTTCCTATGGCGTTTTGTGGTGAGTACATCTATACGTCAGGCTTGCGTAGCGAGAATGGAAGTAAGCATAGTTTTGCTGTGTTCCTCCTCTCCTAGCAAACAGTGGAGGCTTTGGCAGTGAGCTCATTCTTCATCACAGGCAGCCTCCTGTTTCTGGTCATCCCTCCTCTCCTGTTCAGTTACGTGGAGGGCTGGTCGTTCGGCGAGGGCTTCTACTTTGCCTTCATCACCCTCAGCACCATTGGGTTTGGAGATTATGTGGTGGGTGAGTACAGAGAGCACATTTAATAGCACTCCATTTCCCACCTGAAGCAGCACAAACAGATCGTCGGATGAACTGACATCTGACATTTTGATCTCTCAGGGACCGACCCAGGTAAGGAGTACATCTCCCTGTACCGCAGCCTTGCCGGGATGTGGATCATCTTTGCCTTGGCTTGGCTCGCCCTCATCCTCAATATGGGAGCCAGAATAATGGAGTACATCATTGGCCTGACTCATCCAGGCTTTAAGAAACAAGAGGAGGGAGAGGATGTGTCCTCCAGTAAACTGGAGGACACTTCCAAGGTCTGATGGTGGACTACATGTGATATAGAGCAGTATGAACGCTGTGGTGTACATATCGTGATGGTACCGTCGCTTAAATGGGGTTTTTTTGTACAGTAGCTTCGATGCATTTGTCGGTTATGTGGTGTTCAGGCATGAAAACACAGCAGGCTCTACCTCATGTAGTAAACCACTTTGGATCGGGTTCAAGTCTTCAAAAGAAAAGGCCCCGAGCTCCGTATTGGTGTTTCTGTAAGTTTATGCACCCTTTATTGTGATATACTACCTGACTACATCATTAGAACACTTTCCCTGAGAGGAGTTTGTAAGATGGAGTTGTTATTTCTGTTTAAAGTGCTCCTGTATATATATACATAGTCATATGTGTCCACATCTGCGTTTGTGTACTGACGGTAAACTCCAGGGGATTGAGCACGGCGGGCTATCTTAAACAAACACATTAATCAAGATGGTGATGTGAAGTGACCACACAAGAGCAGAGAGGGAGAGAGACAGGGAGCGTGCAAAACACTCAGGACTGAGCCCTCAGAGGTAGCTGGAGTCAAGGAGGATGAGGACTTTGGCAGTCACACTTGAGTTCTGTCTTGTCCCAGTCAGAATGACAATTTGTTGTCTTGGAGGTTGAAACAAACTCTGATGTGATTGTAGATCATCTTGTTACTATGGCAACCGTCGTAGGGTGGGGGATACACGGGGCAGCAAGAGTTGGTTCAGATCCTGATGGCTAGATGAGCAGGTCCTGGTGTCAGTGGTGACCGAATGTGGTCCGGGTCACGGGTGCCCACGGCTCACTGATGGTCAGAGCAAAGGATATCTTGCCTTGCGCGATCCTACAAAAGAGTGCCTGTCTAACAAATTCCTCCGAAAGTGCTGGGACCTACGTAATATTAGGCAGGTGATTTTAATGTTTTGGCTGAGCAGTTAACTTATGTGTGCTTTGAGGATAAGCTGTGCCTTTGGAAACCACACAAACTCTATCATGACTGTTTTCTGGATCACACTGACCAGGCGGACATCCTCATTTATGGCCAGAAACCCGTGATCCGTCCACTGCTGCTCTTGTTGTTGAACCAGATTTGCATGCCCGGCCAACGCAGTGATTGAAACAGTAGCACGGGTGGAGTTTCATTTGCCAGTCAATTGTGAGGTAAACCCTCACTCTTTCTTGGACCCAACTGCAGACGTTAGTTTTCCCTGGATCCCTAGAACTCTACCTGGAAACCAAGATGGGACTGAAGGAGATGTTTAACTTGGCCCGGGTGCCCTCCATCCTCATGCTCGGGGGCATTTATGTGACCTACGTGCTCATCGGCGGGGTGGTTTTCTGGAAGTTGGAGGGAGATCTTGGGACGAAGGACATCAGTCTTCTGGTAGCGAACAAAAGACGGCTGCTCACAACGTACGCCTGTCTGAACCAAGATGGCCTGGAGGCGGTGGCTCAGGTGAGGCTCAGGAACACGCTACATCAGTGGAAGCAGGTCCGCGTAAAATAGTCCCTACTCACTTCCCACACTTTCGTTTACTGTCTATTACAGGGGACATTCTCACATGCAAATGAGCAGGAGCGGCTGCCAATACCTGCTAGCACATGCATTCACTGAGAGAGAACACTGCATTTACATCTACGCTATGATCCTGCCGGTTTACGGTGTATGAATCCTGCTTTCACCACGGAGAAATGACTCCACTCCCAATGAAAGTACTTCAACAGATTTCACTGTGTTGTGCAGGCATACAAGTATTATTGCCTCCTCCTGGCATCAGGTGGGGTTTCTGCTGGTGTTAGACGGCCTGTTTGCAGGATTACCCCACCCAACTTGGTGGATGGTCGAACTGTAACATTGGCCAAGACAGAACTTTTTAGTGATATTGCCTCCTTGTGGCTTAATGGAAATTTGTTTTTGTTGTTGTTGTTTTTGGTCAGAAATGCACTCAAACTTGGTGGTGGTGGTGGGGAGGTGGGGGGGGGGGGGTAACTGTGAGGATAGTGACTTTTCTTTCAATGGTGTGTCCGTGGCGAGGCGACTGGTCTTGACCTTTGTCCATAGCAACTCTTGTAACTGGCATTGTTTCAACTGAAGGTGCGGAATCACCACAAGGACCTAGTCGGGGGGGGGGGGGGGGGGGCACCATTCCCCTTGGTTCCCCGCCCGCCAGAGGCAACCAACACAAGAGCCACTGTGCACTACCTGGGTGCCCCCCTCCGCAGTCATAGCACCATCTAGTGGTTACAGGAAACAAGCCTGATGGAGCAAACATCATTCGATTTACATGAAAATTCCGCAGCAGCACCGTCATCCATGCAAATCCCAGTTTCGATCGCCCGGTTCTGCTTTGCCCTTGTGTGTCGCCCTGTTTTGATTTGCACAGCGGCAGCAAAGTTACGCAACACTTTCCCTGGAAACCAACACGACCCTTTTATCAGATCTTTTAATTCATTCAACAGAAGAAAAAAAAAAACAAAAACTGGCAATGTTTGTAGAGCAGTAAAACAATAGTGCCAGTAAGCCGACGGGAGACAGAGTGAGAGAAATCCCTTCAGTGTGTCAGCTGGAATCCAAGCAGACCACTGAGGGGGAAGGTATGAAGCAGCGAAAGTTGGTCGAGCCAGAATAAAGATTTAGAGGCCGGACCCGCCCGGCTACTGGGGACGGGGAAGGATTGCGTCATAACTGGTGAATGTAAACACTTAGACGACGAGGCCATCGGTCTGAGGCCATCATGTATTTCTGAAATGTAATTTCACACATGGATGATGAACTCAACTTTTACGTAACAGACTGGGTCAACATACTGGCTCAGTGAGAAGGGTCGGCAGCCAACTGTACCGTACTGACCTGAACGGCCTCAATATGTCATCGAGCCATTAGTCATGAGGTCTGACCCGACCCCCCTTACGTATGAGAGAGGTGTTCTGAGCTTGAGTTTGACCGAACCGGTGTGTTATTGTGGTTTTTGTCCGTCAGGTTGTCCAAGATGCGTCGAAGGTGGGTTTAAGTTTGAGAGGCAACTACACCACAGACGGCTTCTGGAAGTTCACCAGCTCAGCTGTGTTCGCTGCTACTGTGGTCACAACTATAGGTTAGACAAACCCGCTCTGACAGAACCCCTGTCTGTCGCACCGTCCAACGCTTTCTGTTTCAACCAAAAGGTGTTGTTGGTTTTTTTTGCCTTTTAAGTACTCACGAATTTGTGTCTTGAGCTCGACTTTGCAGGGTACGGGAACATGAGTCCCAGCTCCACAGCCGGACAGATCTTCTGTGTGTTCTTCGCACTATTTGGCATCCCACTCAATATGGTGGTGCTCAACAGGGTCGGAAAGTACATGCTTGCTCTAGAGAGGAATATCTCGGACTTCCTCGAGGGGAAGACCAGGCGAAGGGTGAGGAACACCTGCTATTCATGTGCTTAGTCTCCCTCTCGGTTCTGATCGGACCGACCTGAACCTGCAGCCATCATGTGCCGCGTCGTTTCCAACCTTACAAGAAATAACTTCGGTGCTTGTTTTAGTGGAGGTTTTCTCTCTCCGTTAAGTTGTTCCACTCAGTACTTCTTGTTTCTGTTGTGCGATGTAGCAAATGGATCCTGGTCTACGTCTAGTATCGAAGTCTCAGTTGATCCCTCTGCTCTTCCTCACCAACTACTGTCTCCCACATCACTGCAGAGGTGCACCCGCTTCTTCGTCCACCTGATATCTTACCTGTCTGGAATGGTTCTCTTCTTCATTGCGCCCATGATAGTGTTCCAGCAGCATGAGGGCTGGACCTTCTCACAGGCCATCTACTACTGCTTCATCACCCTCAGCACCATCGGGTTCGGAGACTTAGTGGCAGGTAACGCTCGGCCGTCGCCTTCCCGTCCCCCATCCCTCGTTCGGATTGTTGTGTAATTGTGCAACGACTTCTTCCCAGACAATAATCCAGACAAAGAATACCCGGAGTGGTACAGCGTCCTCATGGCCTCGTGGATCTTCTTCGGTCTGGCCTGGCTGGCCCTCGTCATTAACCACTCCATCGACATTCTGGAGCGGCTCAACACGCACTTCAAGCAGCGATGGCGTGGAGGCAAAGAGGAGGAGCCACCTGGCAGCGTGGGGAGTGACAACGCTGGAACACAAGTGGAGGAGGAGGAGGACGAGATGAAGACACCGCCGGTAACTCAGTAAAACAGACAATACGGTGAAGCTGTCTATCAGTGGGTCAGAACCTTGGGTGCAGGTATGAACGGCAGCAAATGGCTGAGCCGGTGAGTAATGTTTCGCCAATGTGACCCCCCCCCCCCCCCCCCCCCCCCTGCAAAGTGACTCTAAAATATCAACTCATTTGTCAAAGCCCGATTTGTTTGACAGCAAACATCAGCGCCATGTTTAGTGATTAAACAAGCGACTCCCACTTATTCCCAGAAAGAAACCAGCCTCCGAGATTACAGTGGCGAGAAGGTCAGCTCTGCCTCTGCGTCGGTCCGTGGGTTCGAGAGCGCCGGCTGGCCTCTTTGATCACTCGGTGTGTTTTTGACCCTGCCGACCACAAACCCACTCATTTGTGGACTCATTGGCATTTTGCAATTGAGGGGGGCAAACAAAACAAAACATAAATCCAGTGTTTTTGAGTCACAGTTCATGTCTAAAATTATAAACGTTAAAATGAGCTCTTTTTTTTTTTTTTGTTGCCACAGTAGGGAGGGTTGGCGAATCGTAAATATCGCTCAGCGTTTTTAAATTGGTGGGTAATCGTCCGACGGCCAAATACCTAAATCAGCAGTTTTGCATGAGTCTCTCATTTGCCCATCTCAAAAATAAATTTATTAAATAATGTAGTTCATAAACAGTTAAAATTGATATCCGTATGGTTTAAGAACTGCATACCGACAAGCAATCCAACATCGTGCACCCCTGGAATCAAAAACTATCATCTTGTAAAAGATTTAAACTTTTGGAAGGCAAGTTAATTAGTAGTATTTCAATTTCACGTTTCTAAAGTGTTGTTAACTTATGGTTGACTCAGCTGTCACCCTGCTATCAATATAATAGCAACCAAGAAAATCTAGATCCAACACATTTTGTGTTGCAATTTGAGGTGTGTGTGTGTGTGTGTGTGTGTGTGTGTGTGTGTGTGTGTGTGTGTGTAGGGGGGGACTGGTAAATACTTCGGTTTGCTTTGAGTTACGTGCAATTAAAAGCTGTTTGTTTATGTTAATTAACTGAGGGTTTTTATGCCCTGTGAAGTGAATTTTGCAGCCGTTGTGCGACTCAGTTATCCTGCAGTTAGCTCTCTGCCCACTAGATGTCACTACTGCACCAACAATATCAAAATGAACAATTCAAACTAAAATCAGGGAAGCACTTTCTTTTTTTTCCCGGAATATTTTGGCAATAATGGAGATAAATTACACTCTCCGATCACAGCGCGACAGTTAAATATATATGAAACAAACAAACTCAAATACATTATTTTGTTTGAATTTGTTACTCCTTGAAATGTTTACATTTAAATAAATACATAAAGTAATATTTAAGGTGTGTGGGTTTTTTTTTTTATGTGCTGCAGACTCTCTTGATAATTGTCCACATGAAGACAATACAGGACACAGTAAGACTCAAAGGTACGAATGTCTCTGGGGGCCCATGAATCACAGAGGACGTCAACGCTGGGGTGGAACAAATGATAAAGACAGATGGTGGGCTGGGGGGACCGGAGGGTGGAAAATGAGAGAGTGCAGGAGAGATGAGAAGAAATTTTTTTAAAAATACAGAAGAGAAGGCAGCAAAGGAGTATTTCTGTTCTTATGCTCCCAGCGTGGACGGGAGGAAGCATGAAGTGGACATGTGACAGGGCTGCGGCCGCCACAACAAAACACCACATACCTGTTTGGCCACTGTTCGATGACGGCTCAGTATGTGTGAGGGAACTGGTGAATCTCTCTTATGCTGCACTTTGGGTTCAGTCCATCGTGTACCGTGAGGATGTTCCATGTTTCCACGTTAGTATTAATTCAACCAACGCGTATTTATAGCCCACACAGGATTTTGACCTCTTTGTCATTCAGAATACGGTCAATTACAGTTACAGTTAGAAATTACAGTTTAAAAAAAAAAAAAGGAAGAATATAAATGTGAACATTATGATATGTTGGTTTAACTACTTCAGTCGTACCAGATAGTCAGGGTAGGCACAGATTTTTATATCAGGGAAGATCGGTGTGACTCATTACCAGTTGAGTACATTTCTGAGACCTCATCAAACTCCTTCAATAATTCTTTTAAGACTTCCGAGAACAGGACTTGGGGAAAAATTTGTGGAAACAAGAAACGGAGACTGGACTGTGACTGGAGTTGTGCACGTGTACACACACACACACACACACACACACACACACGACTTGACTCACTCTCTAAAGACTTAAGCCACAGATGTCTTTATCTTCATCAGGAAAACGAATCAGAAAGGATCGTGACTCGGTGCTATGAATGTTAAAGTTGAATTTAGCAAACAAGATAATTACGTTAGCTGGCTGAACGTTAGCTGGCTGAACGTTAGCTGGCTGAACGTTAGCTGGCTGAATGTTGGCTGGTTGAACATTAATTGGCTATTCGTTAGCTATGTGTTTCATTAACATGATGAGCCTACTGTTCACTGTATATTTTTAAACTATGAGAGTTTTAAAGGGCTGGCTGATGGCTATAATGATCAAAGTCCATATAGCAATGCTTGCTAGAAATGTTAAATTGCAGCAACTGGGGGGACTGACTTGAGACTTGGAAGAAAAAAGGACCTGACACTTGACTTGGACCTGATGCCAAATACTTCAGACTGACCAAAAATATAAATAGCCAGTATTTCTGTTGCACTGCAAAACATCCACTCACAGCAGATTCACGTTGATCACATTAGCGTCACAAACACTTAAATGTTTATATAGAACATCTGAAGTATGTCAGTGTGTCACTTTGGTTCACATGTTACTGTTGACATTTATGCAGTGGTGTCTGAATGTCCCGCGTGGGTGAAGTCTAACCTATTTAACCCGTTTATGAACTTACATAATAGGTTATGTATTCTGTTGAACAGAGATCAGGTCAGAGACGTGTTTGTGACGAACACAGATCCAAATTGGGGGGAAAAGCTTTGATCACTTCATGCTCTTAATTAAAACATGATGTGTAGTGGAAACATGCTGACTTGTGATAAAAGGTAAATACAGCATGATTGAGATTAGAAAAGTGTTACAGTATACTGCGGCGTTCAGCCTGTCTTTGTACATCACTTCATTTGTCCTCCATCGTTCCCCTCAGAGTTCTAACGCACTCTTTTCACCAGCGCCGGTGACATCAAGGCTTCATGTTGCATCAACTAAAACCAAGTGCCGTTAGCATTACGCTCCGGTCAAGAAGCTTTATTTTTATGTCGGAACTCTTGTCTCTTATTTGCCTCTCATTATTGTTTCACATCTTCAGACGCACTGCCGCTGAGATTCTCAAGCTTTTCGCAACTGCTGCAAATGTGCGGCGCTTTAACGGTTGGACAGGATGTGGCGAGAGGGAGCCCGCAGGAAGGCTAAACCAGCAGAGACCTTCGCCATCTCACATCAGCAGGTTTACACAGCTGTGTACCAGCCAGCAGTTTGTTATGTCATGGTTAACTTGTGAAATGATTGCTATCAGAAACTATATTGTCAAGAGCACCAGCTGTCCTCCAGTTACTTGTAGTCTAAAAAAAACTAAACAAACCTAGAATACATAGCATGTCTCCATCTCTTGATTTCCATCTGAATGGACACAACAGGAGAGAAAAACCAAAAGAAGTTAATGTTTTAAATGCAGTGGTTACAAATTAAACTTTTTTTTTTTAATAATTAACCAATTGCCTTATTTACTAAGAAGGAAGTGTCAAACAATGAAAAATAAAGGTATACACATAGTTCATCTATGACAATGACTTTAATATTTTAAACTCCCCGTTTAAGGAAAACAAAAATTATCTCCTCATCTCTGATTTTTTAAAATTTTTGTTTTCCTTTAACAGGAACAAAACTAAAAAAAAAAGATTTTTCAAATTTCTCTCATATGAAAACAGTATTACTCTGTAATATTGTTTATATTTCAGTACTTTTCGGTGCTTACCAGTTACACCAGTATGAATGAGTCACTGATTAGATGTACATTTTGACAAACGTAACGTGCCACCGAATGTATACGACCTAAATATTATCCTTTTAGAAACATTCCTTTTGAGATTATTTTTTTAAGTCGGTCTTCCCCTGCAGCTGCGCAAAGTTTTGTGAGACGCATCCCACCGACACATGTGGAAAATACAGAAAATGCAACGGTTATTAACCATTTCAAGGGGCCGTAAAAACATAAACCGCCGGGCGTGCGGTTGCGAGGAGTGATGAGTAACGTAGCGGTAACCAAGCGTCAGGAATGAAGTGTTTTGCTCGGAGTCACAGGAAGCGGCAGACGATTTCATCACACCATTGTTGTGGTTTTCAATCATCGACAAAACATCTGTTGTGATTGGACTGGTGGAGGAAAAACAGGGGGAGGGGGGGTTGAAGCTAGACGGCCTTGGAAGTAGCCGTGCTGGTTAGATGTTGGTGGGCTCAGTTTTTGGGCCAAACAGTTCCAGCTAGACGTCTCCAGTATGTAACAGACAGACGGGTGCTCGTGACACTTGATTTCATTCCAGATTTCTGATGTTTTTCTTTCACATTTGGCTCCTGAATTCGTCCACTCATCTGTTTGCCTGATGCGTGTCCGTCTCCATCCCACTCATTGGACCTGAACTGGCTGTTCTGAGCCAATGGGAGGACAACATGCGCATCCTGCCTCCGTGCGCGGCGCTTTCTGCTGATACACCTCGCACTCTGCGCTCACCATAGTTAACCCCTCAGTCTGGCTCAGCCTTGACAGACTGACCGTCTTTCTTGTTTACTCTTGCCCGCGTCGGCTGAATCCCAACAATTACTGTAATCAGTGGAGAGGTTCGGCAGACGCGGGCTGAGTTGACAAGAGCAGGCCGAGCACGTGCCACCGTACGTTGGTTCAAAAAGATGAGGCCGGAGCACGAGAAGCTCACAGCCAAACGGAACAGACTTCTTTTCATGAGCGCCACACAGAAGACAAACGGACTTTGGACTGAAAGATTTCCTTCGCTCGCAGCAGCCTGAACCAGCAACACGTCCAGACGTCTGCTCAGGCTCAGCGGGTCACCTGCAGCTGTGAGACTCCAAACACTGACGAGACTGTTTGTGCTGAGTCACTGGCGAGGAATACATGTGTCGACCTGCATGTGTTTGTCTGGCGGGGGTCACTGACTTCCAACACCACCTCTCCACTGTACTCAAAGACAAAACATGTAATACTGAAGTGTAAACAGGGCATTGGCCGAGCCAGCAAACACAGAGGAGCGGGCAGCGAGGTCGACACTCACACCATCTATCCACACACAGTCACCCCCCCCGGGCCATGGTGACCGGCCAAAACACCGCTAAAGGTTACTTCCCCTAAGTACTCATTAACCACACGCACAAATCCCCAAACATGTCAGCATACGTGACGAGGTCAAAGCCATGCAGCTGATACCTGGCTCTGCCCGTATGTTTACTCCATGTTTGTCATCACAATGCGTCATACTAGCGACCCCACTAACAGCTGAGCGAAGCTTCTGTTGACCAAACCCATGGTTTTACTTCCCGCCACCTTCCAAGCCCATGAATGTGCTAAGATGCTACGGCACTAACAGGCTGCGTTTACTGGAGTAGCTAGTTAGCTTGTGGTGTAAGGGGTTAAGGTTTTTTTTTTGTGTGTGTTTATTTTGTCATAAATTACTGTTAAAATAACTGTCTTTTGCACTGTTGACAAACTTCCCGCTGTCAAAGAGTCACGTGGCGTTGCTATGAGGTGTCCAGTCAGCTGATTTATGCAGGTTTCATCCAACAGTTCATGGAGGACTGTCTCCCTTGACCCTGGTCCCAGATCACGACTGGGTCCCTGATCCATCTGCTGTGATGATCTTGGTTCTTTCCACTCATCTAAAGTGATCCAAGATGGTAGATTCCAGAATTCTCCTCAGGTGGGACCTGTAAACCGGCTGACAGGACTGAGAGAGACCGCAGGAAGTTGAAACCTGTCAAAGTGCGGGAGAAGTTTCAGTTCGACTAACCAGAATATTTTTAATATTCTACACAGCACTTGACTTCAGTACAAACATCTGATTAGATCCAAATAATCAACTATTTTAACAATAGATTAATAAATAGTTAATGAATTGTTAGCAGCAGGTGTTTTAATTCGTCTATAATCACCTCAACCAAGGAGTCTCGTGTTGCCACTTGCTGCCCATCGCGGTGCAGCTACAGAAGCCCTCTAAGGACAAAACAAAGACATGAGCTCCATCCTGTTTGTGTGCACCAGGCACCGTGTGACCTGTGGGCCATCATGAGGGCGGCGGAGGGTCTGGGCAAACATCACGTGCGGGGGAAGTACTGGCACTCGTACCTAAACCGTCTCATCTGAAGCCGGGAGCCGACACATTTGTCATCAGATGATGGTGATGACCAGTTCAGCGTGAATCACTCGGTGAATCATATGATCGCCTGTCACCGTCGACTGGTTTTGAGGGCGGATGAAGCGGAATTTTGCTCACCAACACGCTACACTTTTTCCGAGAAGGCATTGATCCGCCCATGTGGACTCTGGGAAATATAAATTGATAAAAGAAAAAAAAACAACAACTGTAAACTGCAGGGGTCCACAGACGTGCGTGCATCTCCGCCATCATCATCTGGGTCTTGCTGCCTGTTGCTTTTTAGTTCTGCTGTTAATTCCAGTGTGGTTACAGGTTTGTCGTGTTGCGTTGTATCTCGCATCTCCAGTCCCGGTTTAGGCTTGAAATTTAAAAAAAAAAGAAAAAAAGATCCATCCTGGATACTAAAGCGAGGACCGCAGACGCAGGACCTCTGCACAAGACATTCACCCATAAAGAAAGACTTATATTATCCTTTGCGTCCCTGCCCATGATAATCAGTTTACACCAAACATGGGCGTTTTGCGTCAGTCAGTGAGCAGGAGAACCCCTCAGGGCTCCGACCCCACAACATGTTCTTACACAGACAGACAGACAGACAGACAGACACTAGAATTTCTTTTGACAGGACATAAAAAAACCTGGCCTTGACTTGACCCAACAAGAATCATAAATTTCAACATGAATGGGTTGATGGAACTGAAACAGTGGTTTGTTTGCACACGCGCTGATAACGCAGGCGGCGACAAAGACTCAGTGTCCCTCCGAGGGCCGCGCAGCAGGGACACAAAAATGACTTTTGTCTCAGCTGGTGTTTAGTGTGTCTGTCTTATGTGAACGTGTGAGTCTGTTTGCAGTTTTGGTTGTTTTTTTTGGGGGGGGGGGGGGGGGGTTTGAGTCACCATGCAGCTCATAATGGATTACAGATTAACCTCAAATTCCAGTCCATAAGTAGGTTTATAGACTCAAATGATGTCATCACCAAGCTCTCAGATAAGACAACACAGCCTGTTTAAAACATCAGTGAGGTTAAACGTGAGCTGCCGCGACCGCTGCTCACCCTTCCTGATGACATGGGTGGGTTCTTGTTGACACGCAACGGAGCAGAGGTGTGCAGCTCTGCAGACCAAACATGTTTTTCAGGCTGCTTGAGATGAGATGAATGATTTCAGGGTTAGCGGCCCGGTGGAGCAGTGGTCCTCACTGTGGGCCCCCCAGGCAAGAAGGTTCCAGGTTGGAGCCCCGGCTGGAGCACGGGGTCTTTCTGTGTGAGTCTCCATGTTCTCCCTGTTCCTGCTGGGTTCTCTCTGGTACTCCAGCTTCCTCCACAGTCCAAAGACATCAAGAGGGGACCAGGTTAATCCAGACTCTGAATTGACCGTAGGTGTGGCTGGGAGAGCCAATGGTTGTCTGTCTCTATGTGTTGGCCCTGCCATGGACTGGTGACCCGTCCAGGGTGAACCCCGCCTCTCGCCCGAAGGCTGCTGGGATCGGCTCCACCCCCCAACCCTGCGACCCTTAACAGGATACGCGGTAGAAAATGGATGGATTTCAGGGTTCTCTACTAAAGCATCGATAAACATCTGAAATCCTTTTATCCGCTCAAGAAAAAGGTCTGGGATGATAAAAAAATGAAGTTCTTACAGGGAAAAGGGAGACAAGTACAAGTGACTTCCACACTGTAAAGTTTCTTAACACCAGCTGGCAAATCCTTTTGTAACTGTAAAACCATGCTGTTAAAGTTGAGGTCCCGTCGCCCCTCGGCTTGACGGGAATTAAAGGGTTTTTATTCCTGAGTTTCTAACTCTTACAGGCGGTTTATACTGGGCCTGCTGGTCAACGCTGGAGCAGCTGAATGAACAAGAGGCTGCTAATGAAAGAGCTAATTGTTCCCAGGAGATACAATATTGTTTTTGTGTGCTGAGTTACAATACTACTGTAAAGAAAAAAAGTATACATCATCATCATCTCTTACCCTCGCTGACCTCGTGTGGTGGAACTCTTTCATACCCTCGATACGTCTTCACAAAACGGGCTTTTTCTTTCTCGAAACCAGCCTGTCCAGAAAGAATTTTTTTTTTTTTAAATGAGGGTATGTGTGACTAAAATATAAAAGATATAAAGAGAAGATACAGTAGAAGCCTAAAGGGTGTGTTGCCCAGACTGCTGGCTCACATGTTTATGCCTTTCACAGAGTAAAGGGCAAAGATGCGTAAAGACGACCAAATCCTGAATTACATTCACTTGTGACTGATGTCATATGAGACTGTGAAAAAAAAAAAAAATGCTCGCTGTGTTTATGACTCGTGATGATAGTCGCTGTTGAATTAAAGCCTCATACGCTTACGTGACACGTGCAAAGCTGCTGCTCGTGCTTGAGACCGAAGCAGATCTGAAGCAAGAACTCCTTTAAATGACTGAGAGGCTTGCGTCTGGAGCGCAGCGTGATTTTTATATCCGTCATGTTTTAATGATTGGCGTCAGCAATAAAGTTCCTGAGAATGGACGTGAACTTTGAAGCCCGTGATGTGACGTGTGTTTCCATCTGGTGACCTTGTTCCTCAGCTGGTCTCTTGTTCCGGGCAGCACCCGGTGACTGGAGCGCCGCTGAGCCACCCAGTAGCCGGCGCGCTGGCACCCTCCCTGCAGCTCAGACCAGCCTCTGCACGAGCTGCTCTGCTGGGCTGCTCCACCCTTCCGGACGTGACACGCAAAACTGAGGAATAACGAGCCAAATGGAAATTGATAGGACATCTAAGTATTGACCTTGTGATATGAGGAATAAACTCAAATGGGTCAATATTTAGTTGGGAAGCGAGAGCAGCTCCTTATCCTTATCTGCTGTCCGTAGAAACCGCGTTGGTGAAAGGATTTTTCCACTTCCTATCGTTGGAAGAAAAGTCACAGCCTGGTGTTCCCGTTAATCTCACGGTACTTCATGCACGCGCCTTTAATGTTCTGTTGTATAATCTCAGGTGGCCTTCAGCTGAGCAGAACTCTAAGGGATGGTTCACCCAAAAATGAGAAGTCACTCGCCACCTATGCACCCTCAAGCCCGTGTCGATGTTGGCGTTTTTGGTCTAAACTCCCAAACGCTTGGAGTTTAAAAGTGGAAAAGAAAAGAAAACCCCAAACATAATAAAACCAATAAATTCCTCTGTACTGTTCTTGCAAAGTAATCCAAGTCCACCGAAGCCACAACATTTCAGTTGCTGTCACTGACACGTGGCGTCACGGCTGCCGGCTCCAGGCGACAGCGAGGCTAAAAACATGTCCATGTCCAGCATCTTGCTGCCTCAGGACTCAGGATTACTTTAGAAGCAGAAGTAATCTAGTAAGTAACAGCAGTACGGAAGCGTTTTGTGGGTTTACATTCACTTTAATTGTGCAAATTAATGCAAAATTATACACTTCCTGCACCTGTCCAATGTAAACTCAACAGGAGCTCTGCACGCCACTCTGTCAGTCTCTCTTGTTGACTCTGTCAGAGGTAACCAGAGGGCGACACCTCTGCCAGGGCGACCTCAGACAAACCCAATGTTACAAAAAAAATAAGAGGAGGGAAAAAAAAGGGTGAATTTCATCCCTAAATTGCCCAAAAATCTAAAGTCCTTTGGCCAAAGTTTGCGCAGAGCTGCTAGTGCACTTGCCTTGCATGACCTTGCTCGCGGAGTTAATACTTGTACTTAAGCTTTATTATATAGGTCATATGAGAGCAGGTCGCCGTATCGGGTGCATCATATTAAATGTTGCTGTGCTCTGCCTCCTTCATGTGTGCCTCTCAGCTGCCGTGCAGCACCGCTGCAAACCACAACCCCCACGATACACCTGTTTGAAACCTCTCCCACTGCGTCAGTCAGAACATGATTATACACAGCTGCTGACTTTGAATACTTTCGATTGTAACTGGACTTAATGAACTGTCGTATGTTTTTGCCTGCAGCGGCGCAGAAAAGCCTTTCCATGTTGACTACTCTCTCGCCACAAACTTATTTTCAGGCAGTGTTTCCTGGAAGACGTTCTATTGTTCCAACTAAAAGCGAAATGTCAAGAATGAATAATGAGAGCCGAGGAGAGGAGTGAAAAACCCACCGCTGACCTTTCTCACCTCCGCACAGATGACCATTCCAAGCGAGAAGTGGGTGTGAACGCTGAATCAGAAAGTTGCATTCCTGTAACATTTCGGAAAGTTACAGGAATGACCCTGCAAGCTTCTGTAATCAGACATCAGAAACATGTGAGGGAGGAGCCTCCGAGGCTTTCAGCCCTCTGACAGGCGCTTTGATGGTCAGTTTTCTGCAGGGATGAACTAGAAACCGCAGCAGTTTGACCTCTTCAGTGCCCACTCCGTCCATGTTGACATTTTGTTTTTTTGGATGCAGCTGTGGTCTTATCGGGTGATTTTAAAACTGCAATGGAAACTTTATACTTTCCCTCGCCTTTTTACAGCGTGTTGTTGTAATCTAATTTAAGTTGATGCCAAAAAGTGTGTTTTAGCGGTCAAAATAGTCGCAGCAGAGTCACACACATCCTAGCTTTAGGTTCCTTATGAAAGCCCAGCTCCAAAACCTCTGGATACTACACTTCCCAGAATGCCTCCCCATCCATATATCTCAGGTCAAAGGCCATTTCTCTCAGACTTTACATCCAGTTGAACACGCCAGCCCCACATTAAAGGTTTGTAGTCCCTTCGCCATGCAAACATTTGAGACATCAGTTCCCCTCAGGAGGCGTTTGCTCATCCTGCCGTGATACGCCGGTGCGGTTCAGATCTGATAGAGGCATCGATCTGTGATCGGCTAGCAAAACCTGAATATCTCCAGGCCCGTCTCCTCTCTAGTTCAGCCGCCTACTGCTTTCATGCTGATTGTGCTGTTGTTTCCATTGTGATAAACAATATATAAATATATATATATATATATATATATATATATAAATATATATATATATATATATATATATATATATATATATATATATATATATATATATATATATATATAGATAGATATATATCACAATGACAAAGCTGCTAATTCTGAATGAGACCTCAGACTTTTACCATTTATACGGTGCTGAGACTCCCGGTGGAGTCGGGACCTCCCTTGTGCTGGCTGTCGTACTCAGAGAGGTGGCAGAGGGATTGAGATGTGCAGCTGCACAACGCCAGACACACAACGCTGCTTGTTTTCATCCCTGTGAGACGAAGGGGAACAACATGACGTTGCTGCAGCAGTTTCATGTTCGTATGGAGACACGGAAACACAGGACGTGCTTGTAGCGCACCTCCGTCCCGCCCTGATGACATCAGACCATCATAGCGCTCCTAATATCAGCAGCGGCAAGCAGAGCAACCAGATCCTGTCACTGCAACACATAACAACATCCTCATAAATCAATAAGGGATGTCTGCAGGGTGACTTCAGCGTTCTGGCCACTAACTGCCTGTTGCAGGACGTGTCATACATGTAAACATTAATTAGAGGCCATCAATTCAAAAGTCTGTGGTGACGACACTGAGGGTTGCGTGTCCGAGTAAAAAGCTCAACAAAAGTCCTTCCATCCTGTTTTCTTGTCTTTCTTCTGAGTCTTCTCCGCCATCACCACGTCTCAGAGAGACGCAGGGCACCTGGATGAGAATCCCCGGCGTGTCGTCTATTCACAGAGTAAAAACTGTACATGAGCCCGGTGTCCACATGTCAGGTCACACGTGGCAATCAGAAACTTTACCGAAAAGGCACTTTTTTATTCTAGTTTTCTCAGGTGAATTATGAGGACAAAGATGATGCCGGTTTCATGTTTCTTCCTTTGACCAGTGAAACTACGCTGGTGCAGATTTGCTTGAATTCATGACATTGATGCTCACAGTTTGACGCGGTTGCAGTTTGCAAGAGAGCTCAAAGGGGTTTTGTCATCCCTGAGCGTGTCTCTTGTGGCGATCTCCCGTTCTCGTGAAGTTATGACGACTCAAAAATTAGATTGAAGATTGCGATGGAGATATCCTTGAATGGCCCCCTGTGGAAGTTTGCTTTGGACTCTTTCCATCGGTGCAGTTTCAAGGGAAATGGAACACTGGATAAAATAACCTGAATCAAACAGCACCAAGCGTCGACCCACCCCGATGCACTTTGCAAACTATTCACAGTGGGGAAGATTCAGAGGAGGTCAGGAGGGAACTTCTTTCTCTTTCTTTTTTTCTGCCAGGTTCAATAGATACAGGGATTATATCATTTACACTGTTTTAGTTTCAGTTTAATTCGGACAAGACAAGAACAGTGATTTCAACCCAGTAGTCAGAAGCATAATGGTATAGTAGAACATAGTTACACGACACAATCAGTGGTCACAAAGTCAGTCCCAATGAGAATCACATCCATGTCCGAAAAGGGAAGAGGAAGAGGCAATTGCTTATCAAGTCCTGGCCCCAATCTCACAAAATAAGCACTTTAATAGAGGACAGTTCCTGTTCCAGTTCCTGGATGCTCAAGTCAGAACTCAAACTAGCATTTTTGCATTTTTTCATGCGACCCCACCCTGTTCCTTTCCTTGGTTACATGTGAGAACGCAGGAGCGTTTGTGCCGATGCTGGCCAACAGTCCTGAGTTCTCAGGGTTAGATGACCTTGTGGAGAGTGATGAGCAGGCTCGAGCGTACTTCTACATCACCTTACATTCAGAAAATCACCATCAAAAAGAGAGGAGGAGTAGGGAAGGTAGCAGAGGAACCTTATTTCCTGAACGGGTCGCTGTTGCAGCCACCAGTATTTCCAGGATCGTCCTGATCTAACAGGGCTCACATGGAGCCTGGGTTCTTTTCTGGTATTTACATGTGATTTAATGTGCTTGCGGCCTGCTCACCTGCCCTCCAGCTATTTTAGCTGGCTTTTTTCAGGCGATCGCTAACAGTTTTCATGCTGGGGAAAATGGGAGTGTGTTATTTTATCAAAAATAATGAAAAAGAACTAGATAATCTGAACACTGCTGAGCGACATGATGAACTGTGAACTCCAGAGTTCAGTCTTCCAGTTCTCAGTTTTCCGTGTTTGGGAAAAACACAAGGATGCTCGCCCAAAGAAACATCTCATGAGGTGATTGTGCAGGTTTCCTTCCCACTGAGAAACTCGGAAAGAAACTCTGAACATACTCAAACAATGGGCAAGGGAAGCTTTACTACTTATTTCACATGGTCAAGTCACTGTACACACCTACCGTAGCTAAAAATACTCTGTTCCAAAGGGATGGCATACAATATTACCTAACAAACAGGAAGAGAGTACTGTAAACACTTCGAACATTTAGGGGACGGAGAGAAAACTTGATGACTGTTCTACTATGACCAATGCAACAAGTGAAAATTACTGGGGAAACAATATCAATCATCAATAACGATAATAATGATGTCACTGTGAAAATGTACTCAAACCTGTTCAAAGGTCAACGCTTGCTGCACCCTAGTTATCAGTACGCCAACACGTGGATGTGTAGTGGAAGTAGTACCCAGATTCTTTATTTAAGTGAGGAATGAAGTACTCAGATGAAATAGTGCTCTGGTAAAAGTACAAGTCCATCCATCCATCCATTTTCTACCTCTTATCCTGTTAAGGGTCGCGGGGGGTGGAGCCTATCCCAGCAGCCTTCAGGTGAGAGGCGGGGTTCACCCTGGACGGGTCACCAGTCCACCGCAGGGCCAACACATCAACCATTGGCTCTCCCAGCCACGCCTACGGTCAATTTAGAGTCTGGATTAACCTCGTCCCCTCTTGATGTCTTTGGACTGTGGAGGAAGCTGGAGTACCAGAGAGAACCCACACAGGAACAGGGAGAACATGGAGACTCACCCAGAAAGACCCCGTGCTCCAGCCGGGGCTGGAACCCAGAACCTTCTTACTGGGAGGCCACAGTGCTGACCACTGCTCCACCGTGCCACCCTAAAGCTACAAGTCTGCATTCATAATTCTACTTCAGTAAAAGTAGAAAAGTTTTCATCCAAAATGTGAATTTTGCCTTTCACGTACTCACAAACGGGTATCAAGGTTTTTTCTTTTTTCCTTTCTGTATTACCTCTTTCTGACTCCAGAATGCAGGGAGAGACAGCCATGTATGTTTAGCTTGGAGCTAACGGTCACTGATGGCTAATGATAAATTGTTCCTGTCAGTAAATCATAAAATAATCAATTAGAAATGTCGTGGAACAAAATGACAAAGTCCTCTTGTACAGAGTGCAGACACTTGGACATAGAAATCTACTTCTCGCAACAGTAATTTTCCATTCCTGCCTGTCGAGAAACTGATTCCCCGCAGCCCAGAAATCCCTTTGCACAATCAACAACTGCCAGAGTCTAATTTAGTCTCTCCTGTTGCACCACCACCACCTCAGTAATAATGGTCACATGTAGATGAATCAAAGGACACAAACAAACCAATCTCTTAAAATGAAATTCACATTGGAGGGATTTTACCAGCTGAGCATCACGGAGGCCTTTTTTTTCCTGCCATGTGAACAAGAGATTCTTGTTTCTCTGGTCACTGGATACTTCTAATACCATTGCTGCCATGTTGAATGAAAGATGGTACTGTCCAACTTTCACCTGGAACACTGAGGACTTCAGTACTCTCCATTCAGAGCTTTAGAAGAAATGGGATACGCCGCTAAGCAGGTTCTCCTACCTTTTGTTGGTGGTCTGTATTTAAATGTATATCTGAACGGGTTCTGGGAAAGACGAGACGACCTAGATTTGATTTCAGT
Organism: Aulostomus chinensis; assembly: GCF_037954235.1. Lineage (NCBI taxonomy): Eukaryota > Metazoa > Chordata > Actinopteri > Syngnathiformes > Aulostomidae > Aulostomus > Aulostomus chinensis. The sequence continues at coordinate 23,380,474 of NC_141336.1, forward strand.
GGCCGAAGCCTTTTACCAAAATCAACTGTGTAATGTTGTTTGGATCATACTTGCCTGTTAGTGGAGGTTGCTAAGTAAATGTCAGGGGATGGTAAAATGACCCAGATCAGATCTCTAAAACGTCTTTTGGGCACCAAATGAAGCGTGTGTTAATGCGTGCGCTATCTGATGTGGCTCATCCGGTTGTCTTATCTGGTCTGCCTGAAACTCCAGAAGTCCCTTTGAATCCCAAAGGGCTTTTCACCAGACCACCATGAAAGACTGGGGCGGCTGTGACATACAGTATGTGGTATCTCTGCAGACGAGGGCCACAGCCTCGGGGGAGCAATGGAGTGGCGTTTATGCAAGATTCAGCACTTAAAAATCGTGGAAAGGCAATCGTGACGTCAAAACCAGCCAACTGAATTCTCTGGTTGCGCTTTGAAAGCATCTTGTGAGCAAACAGAATGTGCAGATCGACATCACCATTTGACCTGTAGGTAAGGTCAGATTTTTTTCATCCGAGGTTTGTACTTCAAAGCAGCCAAAGCTGCCTGTTATGAAAGCAACTGTATGTGTCGGTATCTTGTTCTACATGGTGAAATGTCTTCAGGCGCCTTTTTTGGTTTTCCCACAACAGAGACACCAGCAGAGACTCTTGCCAGTGGCCCTGAAAACAGTACACAGCTGATTCAGATGGTTCAGAAAGTCCCTACTGTCTGACGACAGTATTTGATTAATGTAGTGTACTGCCTCAAAGAAACACAAGCATTATAACTTAAAACACTTCATCAACAAGTTATTGAGTAAAATATAATTTGACGGCAAGGGCAAAATGCATGTCATGCTACAGCGCCGCAGAACATCTGAATGGACGTGGAGCTCCATGCCAATTTATGGGGAAATGCGCTTGTTGCCCGTCCTCCCCAGCGCCAGACACCAGTACCCGGAGCAGGACCCTTCTATGTGCAGCAGAGCGCTGAGATCCACAAACACCAGTTAGTTAGCTTAGCACAGTGAATGGTTGTGGGTGGGAAGTGTTAGCATATCTCCGTCAAACGTCATCAAATGCACTTTAATCCGAAACAGTCTTTGCCCGCGCTAATTTAATTCGGCTTTTACACAACATTTGAATGAAAAGATAATTTAAAATGAAGAGATATTATAATTTTGTAGCTAGACTGAGGCTGAACCTCTGTCCTGGCAGGGCAGAGTGATTTGTCGTAGCTTCTTTAAAAAAAAAAAAAAAAAGCGTAAATAAAATGTTTTTTGACAACTAGAAGAGCGGCTGTGACTAATCATGGCCAAGATTCTGGATACAGCAAGATCCTAGACCTCAAGTTTATGACTTTTGACAGAGATATGCTAATGCTTCCCACCCACTATCATTCATTGTGCTAAGCTAACTAGCAGCTAGCTGCTACAAAGCCCATTGCTCTGTGGGTCTCAGCTCCCTCATGCAGCTCATTGGAGAGAACTTTATCCATCCTCCTGTCTGGCGCTGGGGACGATGGTGAACATTTTCCCCAAATGTTCCTTTAAACTTATAGACTGTTTGAAAAAGATGTCAAAACAAACTCTTGCCATTCTCATGTGCGGCTCCACATTATCACTTAATTCATACGTACGCACTCGACTTACCCAGGAGGCGCTTGGCTGACGATCAGACTCGGCCCGCGGACACGAAAGGAGGATCTTGTCATGAACACACACATAATTACAGCCAACCTAAATATTTGAACGAAGGGAGATCTTGTATAAACGTCTGTTCGTCTGCGCTCTGCCACCTTCGACCTTTGCAAAAATATGATGTCAAATGTGTTCTCTGACAAGAAGAGGGTGTCTTTTATGTGGGGGAACAAAATCAGAACGTGCTTTCTTTCCTTCAACGGCAAATTTTAAGAAAAGTTAACACATGCATGACCTGCTGTGGAGCTGCAGCGTCACTTCAGTTGCGCAGGGATCTTTTTTGTACGGCTGTGCTAATTTTGAACGCGCGTTCGACTGCCTTTGATTCAGTTCTGCTGCGTCAAGGCAGAACTTTGTTATATCTGTTGTGACGGGAAGTTCAACTCGCCACACTGTCATTATTGAAAGAAACAAAAGGACAACAAAATAGAGCGCCATTTCCTAAATACATAGTTTCTGTGTAACATGTACTTGAGCTGCCGCAGCATAACAGCACACACATAACCACACACACACACACACACACACACACACATAACCACACACACACACACATAACCGCACTGGGTGAAAGTGCCGAGGGCAAGTCGTGCACCAGTGATCATGATGCAATGTCTTCTTGTCTTGCATGCCACGAATTCCCACACAGCCGTCAACTTACACAGTCAGACCACAAGTACACTGAGATCTTGCACGGCAGTGATTTTGGAAGTGTAAGTCAATAGGATTTTTCCTTTTTTCACGCCCTCTGATGCAAATTATACACGGCGTCCGGCTCTTGAGGGCGGATCGACGGGGAATCTGCTATCTCGGAGGGGGTTTTTCACGTCAGGACCACAGTGGTTTCTGCTCAAGCACTAATCAATATATCTGTTCCTTTGTTTGATCTTTGCTCCTCTCGGCATCGACACACGACGCATCACTTGAGCAAACATTTGAGCAGTTGACGTCTGGACGTTGACACAGTCGGTGCGCCTTCTTTTACAATCATCGCTGTTCCACGCCGCCTTTGCAGCAAACCGATGAGCTCCCTGGAGATACATATGCATGAGCCACACCTGCTTTTTTTACCATGTCAGAGAGCCTCCTGGCTGTATGGAGAATTCCATGCGAGATCAAAATGATTTTAGTTGATGTTTATCTAAAACTAAGAGCACACGCTAAAATTCCACTACTCTCACGACAGGCAGATAAATATCAGCCCAAAAGGAGAAAGCCTCATGGCTCCGATTTTTTTTTTCTGTCTTAAAAATATATAAAACCCCCCCCCTCCACAAAAAAAAAAAACAATCCAGGTTATAAATTGTAAATCAATGCAAGAAAATCCCTGACATCAGAACCCTGCAGAATGGAGAATTCTGACACATCGATAGGCCCTGTCCACCGCAGCCATTTTGTCATCGACAGGTAAACACAGGTGTAATTTACAAGCCATTCCGGCAAGTGTGTCTTTATGCGGGTGGGACTTTGACCCGCCTAAATGGAGCGGGGCCATCATTAATCTCATTAGATTACAGCCGTGTTTACCCTGCGACGACGCGTCCGAATAACTGGTGAGAAAAGGGGGCCTGTTTTATCTCTTAAAATTGCAAATAAAACAAAAAAAAAATTTAAAACACAAACAACACAGTCGGAGTCTCAGTCGAATGAAATATTTGTTAGATCGTGAATCACCAGTGAGAAAGTACTTGAAGTATATCATTCATCCAAGACTGGAGGTGAAGTATTTTTTGGGTACTTTACAGTGATATAACCCCCTTTCACAATATTGTAATCCTCATGGATGCACCCCCCCCCCCCCTCCCCTCCAGTGGTATTCCCTACCTTGTGAGTGGAAAGTTTCAGAAGTTGTGTAACCAGCACATTAGCACCTCAGATGTAAAGGATTTGATGCTCAATTTACTTAAATTTCTCTTCACACACACAAAAAAAAAAGGGTTTTCTTGCCTTTCAAGTCCCTTTGTGTTTTCTGGTGCTCATAAATGATTTTTTTTTTTTCACGCTCGCGCATTTGTTTTTAGGTTGTTGTTGTTGTTGTTTTGTTTTTTGGTGACTCGCTCAATACGGAAAGAGCCAGCAACGTTCCGAACAGCAGGTCTTAGATTTGAGCTAAGAGGAAACTAGCTAGCACCTTCGCTTTGGTCGCCAGTGGGAGCGAGCCTGCTGAACCCTGAGGCTCCCAGCTTGTTTGTTTCCAGCTCCAATCAAAGCTCAGATTACGAAGACGTGGAATGCAGCAGATTAATGCACTTTCCAGATTATAAATGGGCTTCTTTTTTCCGGCGGGGTGGTTTTGTTGTTGTTAGGCTTTACTTGCTGCTACTTCACGCGAAATGTGGGTGGCAGCACTTTCTTCTTGTTGGAGCCTCTGAGAAGTATTGCGGGTCACGTGACTTGGAAGGGCGGTCGCCCAAGCACTCGCAGCTTCAAGTAACTTTACAGTGGAGGTGGACTTCTGATGACACATTTCAGTTTTACCTAAAGCGAAACAACCCCCTCCCTCTCCTTCCCCGCCTCCTTTCTCTCTCTCTCTCTCTCTCTCTCTGGGCGGAACTTCTCCTCCTCCTCTCTCTCTCTCTCTCTCTCTCTCTCTCTCCTTCACTTGCCCTGCCGTTCCGCAGCTCAGTACTTCACCGGCCGCGCACGTGGAGACGACACCAGTAGCGGCTGCGGGTCCCACGCGCGTTCTTTGCGACGACCTCTGTCCCGGTAATGTCGCGAGCCCGATGCTGTGCTCCATCCCGTGGCACGCGGTCTCTCAGTCCTCTGCAGAAACGACCCCTCGCGCGGGAAAGAAAAAAAACAAACCCCGTTTTGTGAATCCAAACAGCTGCTTGTAAGAATGACTCCCGCTTAACTCTCGGGTCAACCCCCCGCCTCTCTCTCTCTCCCTCTCTCTTTCTTTTCCCCCCTGTCCCGCGCTCTCCAGGTTGAGTCATTGCACATAATAATGGTAGATAAAGGCCCCTTGCTGACGTCTGCTATTATTTTTTACCTGTCCATTGGGGCGGCAATTTTTCAAGTTCTGGAGGAACCCAATTGGAAGCTGGCTGCAAAGAATTATAGAACCCAGAAGGATAAAATACTGCGGGACTATCCCTGTCTGACTCAACATGATTTGGACAGAATATTAGAGGTATGGACTCAAGAATGTCGCCGGCACGCTTTCTGCTTGTGAATTCATCTGCTGCATCATTGATTCCGTCCACATGAGCTTGATTTCTGTCTAAATGTTTGTGTGTGACACGCCAGCGTCGAATGATCCTCAGCTGCTCTCCAGCTGCCTGTGAGTGTGGAAGTTAATTGTCATCGCTCCACAGAAGGGCTTGATTGTTGGTGTCTGCTGGTTACCTCAACATGCACATGGAGGATCGATGGATGGTCGGCTTGGTCTCGGGTGTTGGAGTGGGGTTGTTCTCATGTCGTCCATCTCAGCAGTTACGTATGGAAGGAACGCTGTTCTGAGTAGAATCTGAAAAATTTGACTTGAGACGCTTAAAACATCTTTCAAGTATTTATGTCCCTTACGGCTTTGACTTCAAAGTTATGCGTGTTTCATTTTGTGTTTTAAAGTTTTCACTTAGTGCACCTTTTAACTAAAACGCCGCTCCATGTCACGCGTGATGCGGGTTCGTACTGCTGTAAGTTTCAGCACTGAAACGTTAACCTTTCCTGCAACATCAGCTGCAGGCATCAGCCTCTGTCACTCACTCTTCATCTGTATCGACAGTGAAAAACAACATTGATTTATGCTTCCGTGACACTGTATTGATGATCCAGCCCCTGATACGGATAGGGCGTTGCTGTTTATGTTGTTGTAAAGTGTTTATGGCAGACGTGTCCGTGCGTCTCTGTTCTGAGTTGATGTATCTGTCAATCTGACCTCTCAGCAGCTGGTGACTGTGTCTGATAGAGAAGTGCTCAGCTTTGCAAAACTGTCATTCGAACACGTTTTTAATGCTTCCTCTGCTGAGCCATCAAAATAACGCAGCGTTGATGTTATTGGACGACGCAGGTGGCACACAGGAAGTTGTGTCCTGGGTCTGTTTCTGATTTTTTTTTTTCTTTTTCTGTAAATAATCAATCGATGGTGACGATGTAGGTCGTGATAAAGCGGTAAGCAGCGCTTGGTGGACCCCGACTGATGGATTTATTTCCAAGGTGAGGCTCCTCTCTGTTCCAGGCTTGGCTGCCTGATAGCGAGTAATGTACACGGTGTTCTGTGGCCAGCCTCCACTCAGTAGTAAAGCTGGTGCGTTGACCCCTGTGGTTTCCCCTCAGCGAGCACACGCACCCAGGGAGGCGTTTCCCCCTCTGACGTGTTTCTTCACTTCCCTGAGACGGCCGTGGTTGTCTCCACCTCAGACGTGTTGCTAGATGATATAATCCTGAAATACAGCGAGCTGAGCCTTCCGAGGGAAAAAAAAACGAGCGTGGAAAGCAGTTTTGATTTATGAGGGGACGGATATCTGCCACATTCCATGTCAGAGGAATTCTCCTCCATGCTAATAACTCTGGTTCACATCTCTCAGTGGAGGGATTTCTGTAATTATTTCACCGCATTTTTCCCCCTTTTTTTGCAGTTGCAGGTAGGCCCAGAGACATGTCTCAACTTGTGCCCCCTTTTTTGCCCCTCCTCAGTATTAGGGAGGTTTATTATCCCCTTCCTCCCTACCCCCCCCCCCCCTTTCCCTCTGCTTTGTGCTGCTTCTCCTTTTTGTGTTTTGGGTGGACTGAAATGCATATGACCCCCAGCGCCCTGCCCCCCTCGTTCACAGCCGCTCTGCAGCAGCTGAATCTCCACATTCTGCTTTGGGAATTTCACCTCGGAGAGAGGTTTCGGAGGTGCAGCCCTGGGTTGCTGCTGTGCAGCTGCTGAATGACCGGCCATTTTTCTGGTTGCACTGCTGGATGCCGATCCAAGTGAAAACAAAAACCCTCCAAATGTGGGGTCTTGAGTCCGCATGTTGTGTTTGACATGTAAACAGAGTTGGTTGATTGTGTGTGTGTGTGTGTGTGCGCGCGCAGCACCTGCTGCTGGCGTGAAAGCTGCTGATCTCCCTTTATCAACCCGGCGTGTGAGTTTGGACGGTTCTGTCAGGTTTCCACGATGGAAACTTTGTTCACTCTTAAAATGTATATAAGCAGGCTTCAGGAGAGGAGGCGACGCTCGTATAAAAGTCTGTTCTCTCTGTTTTACTAACAAGGGGTTTACTATTAACTATAGGTCCCTTGATGTGGTCACAGTTTAAAGATTGCATTTTACGGCCCGTCAATGTTGCCTCTGTTGTAAAAGTTCTGGGGGGGGGGGGGCAACAAGAACCCACCATCCAAACATCCTCCCATGAAGCGTAAGCTGCATATTAACCCAGAGGCTCTGACTTTTCTAGAATGACAAAAATATGCACTTTGATAGAAAAATCGAAAGAATTGTCGGCAGAGATCGCACTTGAGATAATATTTCAGGAGAAAAAGAAACTAGCAGTTGTATCTCTCATGACAGGAGACGAGGTTTTGTCTCAGAGTTTGCGTGTCCTGATATTGCGACATGTTGTCTCTTCCCTGTTTTTAAAACCTGCATTACCTCGCAGCTCCAGTATTTGTCGTCCGTCACGTCGCCATTGTATCCACGTTGCTGGCGATCATGTAGGCAAAAAAAATCGAATTGTGTTTGATGCTTTTGTGAAAGCACCGTCCCACCCGGCGTCCCGACAAAACTTCTCACAACATCAGTGTCGCAGTTTTTGGTCAAATCTTAATGCGTGTAGGACGTTTGGTTTGGTCCGTCCCACCCACTCTCGTCTGTCACCTCCTTGCAATGACAAAAATATCATTTTAGAACCTCTTAAAATTGGGCAAGCGGCAAACTGAATGTCTGTAATGGAAAAGCGACGTCGGTATAACATGAAATCACGTGCAGTAACATGAGGTGTGACCACGTTTTTTTTTCCCCCCTGAGCGCTCGTACGGGGCACAACCTGAGATCACTCGACTGCACGCAGGAAAATATTCAAGTCATGCACAGAGATGTCAGCAGCCTTTTGTTTCCAGTTAAAGGAAGAAGGAAGATGTATGTAATGTTTAGAAAATAAGTTTCCTCCTCGCAAAGTCAATCGGCTTCGTAGGAGTTTGGTTTACTAAAACCTCAATAAAGAGGGTGATGGTGGAAACACAAAACGAGAGCTCTGGCTCTCTAGAAAAGCTGATCGTGTTTATTCAAGTGATGTGTTAGTTAAGATGCTGACTAGTCTTCAGCTCTGTTGCTCTGTTTTTTTTTTCTTCTGTTGCTCCTCCCCTCTATTTAGGTTAATTTGTTTTGTATTCTTCAAAAAGTGACTGATTTCCGAAGTAACAAAGAAGACAGCGTCATGGCAGCCATTGTGCATGCAGCCAGAAAAGGAGGAATATCCGCAGAGATCCTTTTAAAACCTCCAGATTCAGATTCAGATTCAGATGACTTTATTTATCCCCGAGGGGCAATTCAAATGTGCATGTGCAATTACCGCTATTAGATGGCATATTTTGATAGGACAGCCTTATTTTCTAATTTGGCCCAGTGCTCCATGTCCTGGATAAATGTCTCACATTTGTCACAACCAGACTGTTTGTAAGTGGGGTGAAAATTCTGTGAGTTGTCGTGGTTGTAATTGCGACATACGTTCATCAGAGAGGCATGGCTGCCCTGTGCCAACATGGCAGCCAGGTTGACGGCAGCCAAGGCGTCGTCTACACGCTCGAGGTTTGTCAATGTGACAGACTTCCCCACTGCAGATGTTTGAGCTGCATCCTGTCACCACGTGCTCTGCGTTGACTGCTCGTGACGACTGACACTGACGAAAAAGATGATTCCGATCGGGACAAATATGTTCACGTCTCAGATTGTAATTGTTTCGATCTGCTCGGGACATCCCTAATTACTTTGTAGAGAGAACGGGCTTTTCTTTCTTTCCTGTCTTTCTTGTGTGCCTGGGATAGTCCCCTCGCACATGACCAAAAGGTCACGTTTGCAGACGTGTTTATCAATGCGCTGCTGTCACATATTTCAATTGAAACATGGCCCCTGGTCAAAATGAAACGGCACAGATGAATGAAGTGCCGCACTGTCCGTCTGTGCCAGTTAAACTTTGTCATGTGCCTTGGGTGCTGTAAGTGGTTTGGTGTGAAAAAGCAGACTTTTTAAATCACTGTTGCTTTTTTTCTTCTTTAAAAAGTGGGGAGGGAAAAAAAAACACTGAAGCGCTGGAGTTGGCACTACATCTTAGTATCATGAGCACAAACGCGGGCAATTGATCTAGAAGACTCAATGTGTCTGACCGGCTTTGTACTCTGAGTACTTCCGACCCAGATGTCAGTCTGTGTGTTGTCAACACAGTGTCACCGTTGATGTGTTTTCATTACCACTTTAGAAGCACTGATCTGAGGCAAGGTAGACGATCTTCAAAGAATCAGGCCAAAATGCATTCAAGTCAATGTTAAAGCGGCGGCGGCGGTTCCTCAGCAGCCGTAGCTAACCCATGTTGACCTCATTTCTCCCGTTCAAACGTGTTGCAAGAGTCTTCTCGTGTCTGGAAGCCAACTATGAAGTTATTTAGCATTTTCCAACAGAATGGCCTTCTTTGTAGTGCAGTTTCTCATGTGTCCTTGTTTGCACGGTCATATCTGTTTTACTGCCTCATGTTTGCTTTCAGCTGCATGGTTGGAGAGTTGCGGTTGATGGTGAAAACCGTTCACTTCTAAATTTTGCCGCTTCAAAATAAAAAGCCTTTTATCAGCTTTGCTCTTTCACCACGTTGGAAGTCAAAGTTGGTGCATCGCTGGCGTTCTGGAGCTCGAGCAGTTCTACACCTCCGAAGATCTTCATTCTCACCGAAACATGCGAGTCTCAGTTAGCCACGAAGATGATTTTGGACTGATGGAACGTTGGATGTAAAAATCACATGAACTTTTGGTTAAGGGAGCCCATCACGATGCTGGCTTAGCCAGACATAAACCCTGCGGCACTTACGGCAAATACTTTAACATCAGCCATCAAGTCAAGACACACATCCAGCTGGTAGACCTGTCGCCATGGCGCTGGAGTTCCCTGCCATCCTGAGCTGGTGTGCTGTGTTAAATCAAGCTAGCTCGTGAATTTAATCAACTTGGCTTAAATTAAGTTTGATTGCGTTATGCAGCATTTTTTAAGTGTTGTGTTATTTTGAATCTGAATGGTGTCTTTCGCTTCCATTCTTGTGCACCAAATGTGTGTGTCTGCAAGATGGAATTTCCGCTTTCGCAGCTGCTTGCTTGCTAGGTTGAAGCACTTCGAGAAGCTAGCTCTGAATTCGTGGAACAGAAGTCATGCCAGTTGGAAAAAAGCGGGATGTTGCTGGAGGAAGAAAACCTGGATCTTTCCCCACTGCTAGGCAAGTCGGCATCGCTTTACATATCGTGACAGTCGTGCAGTACCCTGCCAATCGTCCATGAACAGATGACAATTCATCAGAGCCTTGTATTTTACCGCTTGTATCAGCAGACGCCACAGCTGCTCCACAAAACTACATAATGCTGCTTTAAATGTTATTAGAGCCATCAAGGTAATGAAAAAATAACCATGGCCATGTGTTAATAAAGTCTTGCATCTTGCAAGTCTGTTTATGGTATAAAATCTGCCAAACAGATGAATCGTTTTTCTGTCTGGAAGATTTAAATGCCCCAATCAAATCCAGAGAAGGCTATAAACTTGATATGTTGCCTGTACATTTTGACTTTATCGACAGCAGTTTCCTCTGTTGTTTGGTGATGAGACGACTGTCTGGTATTTTGGAATAAATGACACAAATTGCATCCCCAACCCTCTTAAGATTTTCCATCTCAGACAAGGTTTTTACCCTCCTGGTGGCTACGTGAGCAATGTATTGCAGACAGTTGTAGGTCAGCGTTATCTCCCTGATGTGTTGTTTGCAAGCCATCAATCTCTGTGTCAGAAATCAATGGAGAATGACATGGAAGCGTTTGCAACTTCTGGGTCAATCTTGACCATGTGCAGCTGTGCTGCTTGGCTGCCTTGTGCTCTTGCTGGAAGTGGAAAAATACCTAAGAGCTGAGCCGTGTTGTGGGCCGCCAGCTGTCCTGATAACAGTTGGAGTTTGTCATCGTGGTTTTACTGCTCCCGGGTTATCAGAGTGGCAGCGGCTGACTGCTACGCCTGCAGTTTGGCAGTGAGATCAGTTCTGTCATTGTATAGGAATCCTTCATGTATAGACTCTAGAACTCCCCTTTGGTCACGCGTTCTGGTTTTGCTACTTTTTATGGCACCGGGATGCGAGTTGCAGTTTCTTTTTCTGAAGGTGGCAGAAATACCACTTTTCGGTCAATGTCACCGTTGCATTGAAAATTTTTCTTTTTTTTTTTCTCAATTTTTTTCCTAAAACTTGTGGCTGGCGGCATCATATTGGTAACATAAAATGTGTATTTTGAAACCATGATCACCAGCCGTAGCCTGACATACCTGGATGTCTCTACCTTGTTTGTTTGTTTTTTGCCTACTTTTTGATTTTTATTTTTTTATTTGCATCTGGCATAAGTGATCGTTGTTTTTAGAAAACGTCATATTTGACATTTATTTCTACAGACAGCTCCGTTTCCACTCAGTCTACCACAAGCGTTGTCCACTTTTTAAACATTAGTCAAATGATTTGTAAAGGCAAATATTTTAATGTTTCACCAGCGTTCAGCTTGACATCACATTATTCTCTTTCCGTGTCATTTATCGTTTGCTGCTGGGTTTGCCGTGAGACATCGCGATAGATTTACAACCACAAGACTTGACCAAGCTTAGCTGAATATTTATTTATATTTCTATTTTCCAGAGCTAATTTCAACATTCAAAAAGGGGAAAACCTTTTCTGAGGGACGTTTCCTTGAGATGGTTTCTATCCTGGGGTCATGTTTTCCACTACTCTGCCGTGGCATGGATGATAGAAGACATGAGCTTTCCTTCAAAACTCCATTTCATGCGACATGTTTTCTAGTAATTCTCCACCAGAACTGTACCCCCGTCGGCTGCCTGGACTTGAAATCCACTCTATTCTTAAGACCCCCCTCTAGAATAGATGAGCCAGTTTTAAACGGTTTCCTCCAAGCAGCATTTGACTCAAAGTGTCTTTCTCCCTCGCTGCTTGTGCTTCCCACCTTGTTCTCAGGGTCACATGTGACATTCGGCAGCGGGGAGTTGACCACCGACTGACTCTTAACCTTTTTAAAGACCTTGGGCATTGCAAAGCCTGATCAGGAGACCGTGGAGAAGATTTCTCTGGTTTATGTTTTGTGTGCTCAGGCAAGGTTTCCTCTGTCCTAGTTTCAGTGTGTATTGATGAAGACATCGCCGTCAGGATACTTCAGGAATGCCATTAACACTTAGAAATGTTGACCTCTGATACCTGTCTGTAGTCTATAATCTTCATCTTGACACATATTTAGGGGTCAATGCTCAAGCTCGTGATTTTGCTTGTACTCTGCCCTTATGGTATTCCTGTGTATCAGCATTTCACATGTCTCAAACTTCAGCACTTTTTATCTCAAACACAAACTATGAACTTGTGCAAGATCACCCGCATGGGGCTGGAATAAGGTGACAGTCGTCGCTCTTTTAGATTATCTGCATAGCAGACAAACCTCAAACTGCTGAGCGAGTCACAAGCAGCAGGCATGAGTTTCATAATCCATAGAGATCGAGATGGAAGACAACAGTTAGGGGATTTACCTGTCTGAAGTCTATCGTTTCAATTTTTTATCATACCCTTTTAAATTTTGTAAGCTGTGTCATTGAAAACCTTGATCACTTTCCATTTGCAGAACCCTTGGTTTGTGTTGCAGCTCTGTAAACCCACTGTAAATGTCACTCCCTTTACCTTCTGCAGGTTGGTTTTAGGGGTCCGGACTGTTTAAACGTCCCGTCCTGTATTTCACCATTTGCACGGCGTTGCAGGTAAATTCAGTCTAATGTTCCATGGCCAATGGAGAATTTACCCCATGCATTTAAATGCAGCCAGCCGTTACAGATGTGAAGTTGGACAGGGGACCACTTGAGTTAGGTTTTGCCTCTTAAATTGCTGCTCATATTTCAAACCTACTCGGTCACCACCGCTGTCATCTTAAAGGCCAACGGAGGAACTGTGTTATTCCAGCGGACAAAAGAATTGCCTCCCGTTGTGCTGGTAATTATAGAGAAACTGTCACAGACCCGTTATTATTTAGGAACCAAGCATCTTTCCGTGCTTTTAGGGTTTAAGTGAAACACACATGTACCCTTTCAAGCACATTTTAAGAAGGAATAATTTTAGTGTGGGCGGAATGCATTGTCCCAGCGCACACTGCGAATACCTACAGGACACATTCAGTTTGTGTATTGGCTGTTTAAGCACACACATGGCCCGGGATGATTGATTGATTGTAAGCTTTATTTTCCTGTCCTCTGGATTTCTACACCAAAACTTCCGTGACGCTCAGTGTATTAACTTCTTCCCTGAAACCTTCCGTGTGTCGTACATATTAAGGGCAAAAGGGAAAAACAAAACATACCCACCAAAAAGCCACCTGGCCCTTCTTAATCCGCACATCATCATGTGATTATGAAATGGCTGTTTAGAGATGCGGTGCTTGCTTTCCTGTTTGCCCTGCAAAGTAAGCAGTGGTTAGAACTATAATGCCCGCGGGTTAACTACAGCTCTCCTGGGTGCCTGAGTGTCGTTTCAGCTCATCAGTTCTGCAGATATCATCCTCATATCACAGGAAGGATGTGGTGGAAGAAATGAAGCTCACACATAATAAACTTCCTGCCTTAACCAGACTGAATTCCGCTCGAACTCTGTTTGTGCAGTTCACATTTATGGTACTTTCTCTGAAGTAGATCTTCTTAAGCCGTCACTTAATTCTTATCTTTGTCCTCAGGTGGTATCAGATGCTGCAGGCCAAGGGGTCACAATAACTGGCAACAAGACCTTCAACAACTGGAACTGGCCTAATGCTGTTATCTTTGCTGCCACCGTTATCACCACCATCGGTAAGGAGGTCCAGCAGTGACAGTTCAAGTTCTGATGGGGAGAGAGCACACTTGCACTTTGCGTTGTTGACTTTTATTGCGCTGGGGCACGATTGTCCCTCCTCTACGCGCGCTCCAGTCGTCATTAAACTGTACGCATTTTAGGATTTATTTGGGACAGAAGTAATGTTGTGGGAGAGAAAATCCCCTCCCATGTTGCACAGTGTCAGCATTTGTTATAAAGTTCACGTTTCTGCAGAACCCACAAGTTATGCGAGTGTGCAGAAGCCCCACTGGTCCCAGACTACAGCAAATGACTCTGAACACATATATGTCCAACACCGTCTGAAAAATAAATAAATTACAACACTCTTCTTAAAAGGAGACGGAGCTAATGGTTGACCTGAGCGCCCGCTGTAGCCTGAGCGCCCGCTGTAGCCTGAGCGCTCCCTATATAACAGCAGTCTTAACTGCTTCTTCATTCCAACCGTGACCGTAGCATAGATGCATCATGTTTTTCAAAAGCATGTCGGCGTTAATTAGCTCGGAGGAACACAATGCCAATGAACTGGACAGTTAATAAACCAGTTCTCAACTGGAACATGTTCCCCTCCCAGGGCTGCTGTCCAAGTTCTCTGCAAGTGTTACTGAACCTCGGTGCGGTGCGGAGCTATCGCGCTGGTTGAGGGAGAGTTTGACTTTTGGGGACAAACATTTATAGTACAGATCATCCAGTGTGAGTCAGCTTGTAGAAATACTAAAGCCAACAGTGTCTGTTCCTCCATCATTTTCTCATGGGGCAACTAAATACCTTTTTTAAGTTGCTTTTTTTTTTTAGCTCTTACCTTAACTGTCCACTTTCTCGTTGAATTTTTACAGGATATGGGAACATTGCCCCCAAAACGACGGCAGGCCGTGTATTTTGTATCTTCTATGGGCTCTTTGGCGTGCCTTTGTGTCTCACCTGGATCAGCGAACTGGGAAAGTTCTTTGGCGGCAGAGCCAAGCACCTTGGACAATTTCTCACCAAGAAAGGATTTTCACTGGTAATTTGATCTGGTTTATTGTTATGGCTGGCAGACGACTTTGTGTCTCCATATGATATCACAAAACCTCTACCTGGAGTAATGTGTTTTGTGTGTGTGTGTGTGTGTGTGTGTGTGTGTGTTTTGCTTGTCTTTTTCTTTATCTTCAGAGAAAGGCTCAGTTTACCTGCACAGCTATTTTTCTTCTCTGGGGTTTGCTGGTGCATTTAGTCCTTCCACCTTTGGTATTCATGTCCCAGGAGGGTTGGTCGTACGTCGAAGGCTTATACTTCTCATTTGTCACCTTGACCACTATTGGGTTCGGGGACTTGGTCGCAGGTAAACACAGACATAAATACTTAAGCTCTTTTATTTATCCAAAGTTGTTTTCTGGTTGAATAATGCTTTAACATTCATCCTCTTAGGCGTGGAACCGAATAAAGAGTACCCGACTCTGTACCGCTACTTTGTGGAAGTGTGGATTTACCTGGGTTTGGCTTGGCTCTCTTTGTTCTTCAACTGGAAAGTACGAATGGTGATTGAGGCCCACAAGGCTCTGAAGAAACGCCGGAAGCTTCGCAAACTCTCTCTTGATGAACTGCGGCACTATAAAGAGTCTCATAAGGCCTCCCTCCGTTTGCCGCCCACTCCCAATGATGTCAACATCTTCAGCTTCCTGTCCAAGAAGCAGGAAGGTTACAACGACTTGATTAAGCAGATTGGCTCTAAACACGACGGCCGAAACAACGGCAGTACTGGGAACACCAAAGGCAAAGCCAAAGAAACGAATCGATCAAAGAGTTGCAATGATGCCCCTGTGTTTAATGGCCACACTATCCTCAGTCTGGACCGTTCACCTCGCCAGAAGAGACGCTACAGTTTCACCGTTGCATTCTCAAAGTCCAAGAACTACCTCATGGGCTCAGACAATGGGTTGCTGTTAACAGAGGACCAGGTAGAAGGAGATGCAGAACTAGACCAGGAGCAAATGTATGAGAACCAGCTTGACAAGGACGTAGACCTAGAGAGCAGAGGAGGCAGGGAATGTGGAAGAGGTGGTCGAGGGACTTGGGATTCTAAAGAGTACCATTCCCTTACATTTCAAAACGCAAATATTACTTTCATTGATGAGGAGAACTTTCTAGGCAATAACCTAGAAGAGGAGGAGGAAGAGGAGGACGATGATGATTCCAAAGCAAAACTATCTATAACGACATGTGACGAGAACATTGAAACGGACTCCAAGGAGGAGCAGAGCTCTGAATGTGAGGGGTCTGTGTTCACCAGTGACTGTTCAGAGCACAGCCACTCCTATGAGAAGCTCGTGGAGGAATATGCAAAGGAGGAGAACACAGACTCTTGAGCGGTCTGGACCACACAGTCCACACTGGTCCTCTGGTGACTGCGTTGGTATTGAAGTATTCTAATGTGAACTGCGGTAGTATCGGATCCCGTTGTACCTTCTGAGTCCGAGTACAAAAGGCTGCAAAGTCAAGATCGCATTTCAAACGAATGTTGCTACCTTTTTAAAATTCACAACATTTAGACTAATTCTAAGAATTGAGCTTCCTGTAACCTTTTGAACAAATGATGTTTTACGTCTTGACGAATAAGGATTACAGAGCATAATGAATTATCTGCTCTATTTATATCTTTTATACAGTTGAGAAACGGCGTCACCGCTGTTATATGTCCAGACCAATGACTATTTTCCTTGAGTGATTCCTTTTTCTACTTGTGAACTGATGAATAATATGTAGAAATGAATGTGATTTCACATAGTTTCTTCATGCATATTCACCATATTGGTGTTTTGTTTTTTTTTTTTATATTTGATTGAAATGGAGGACGTAGGAGCTCTTTATTCAGTGACTACATGGGTTTATATGTCCTCCATTGCACAATTCTACCAAATGAGGACAGTTCAAAGTCCACTCAAGTGCAGATTGTCTTTTGAAAACCTGAGCCTAACATTTGTCCTTTAGAAAAAGAAGGGACTTAAAAATTCTCCCTATTTTTGTGTGTGTGTGCGTGTCATTTCGTTCCTTTTGTGAAGTCCTAGATAAATTCTTTTGTCTGAGATTGCTGTTTTTGTTTTGACTGTAAGCAACAGACTTGTGACTGCACCAGAGGTCATCGATGACGCATGGGTGACATCTGAGACCAACAGTCAACTGATGGTAAACTCTATGAGGAGAAGCATCAAGAATAGAAACAGATTCATGGCTAATTTAACTTTTTTTTTTATTTTTAACACTGCTGTAAAGTTAAAAAAACAACAACCCAAAGTGCCTTGCAAATGATCCTCCAGATGTGCCAAACGGCACCTGAACCTGCTCTGTTGTCCTGCTTTGCTGCTGCCAACATGTCAGGTGTCCCAGCCTCACACACGGCACCGTACAACGGGAACTTTCACAGCGACAATATTTTCACTTTTTGTCTCTTCAGCACCCTTTCACTACGTTGTATTTGCCATGTAAACATTGGCTTCCAGCCCATCAGTAGCCACAAGCATGGCTCTGCTCAGGACACAGCCTTGCTACTCTGTTTGCTTTTGGGGGGCTCAACTCTGACATGAGTGACTGAAGTAGCGCTTGTGACAAGCCAGCCAAGGTTAACATGCAGCCGATCAACGCTCTCTTGACGTGTGTCGCAGTTGTGACTTACGAGGCAAAGCTGACGGTATTGCAGCTCTCGGTTTTTATGTAATCCAAAAGTGCCAAGTGGCGTTGACCGTAATTCTTATGTCCGTTGCTTTTCAGTCCCTTACTTAAACCTGCTCGGCCTTTTGCACAGTAACTTGGGCGCGCACAAACTTGAATCAGTGTTCCTTTGAGTAGCAAGACGGCGGCGACTGCGGTGTCGCACAGGGCCAATTTAAGCCATATTCTGTGTACTTTAATTGGTATACTGTAAACATAATCTCATATTTCAAGGTTTTGGGACACCACAGCATCCTAACGTTGCCTCATAGACGACTGTTAAAAAGTACAACTGCCTTAAATCCACTGTAAATCAGAGGAAAGCAAGTACTACAGCTGAATGTACTGCGGAATGACTCACTGAATTGATGAAATTTAGCACACTGGGTGTTTGTTTTTTCCTCCCTACTTTTTATGTATTTGGTCACTTTGAATTCATTTCATTTTTCATTGTTTAGTGGGTGTTGGTGCAGTGCAGGTCAGCAGCCTTGGTACTTGTCAGGACTGAAGCATGCAAGTACATCTCTAGATTCACATCTCTAAAAGCAGGTTAGGGTGTTTTTTTTGTGTCCCACATTTTCCTCTAAATGTTGCTCCATTGTGTAAAACTCCAGTATGTTTTTTTTTAATGATTAAATTATTCATATTTGTATATGAATGAACAAAGCTGTGTTTCATGTAAAATAAACATTTTAATGAAACTTGCCATTTGTAATTATTACATTTTATACGTTTCCGCTTAGCTTTTTTTTTTTTCCTGTAAAGACTAGCGTGCGTGTGTGTTGGGGGGGGATGTCATTTTTTGCTCTACAGCCAAATTTTTGCAGTGAATCCTTCCACAGGCGATAACATTCCTTAGAATGACTATTTATATAGCGCTTTTATCCAAAGAGCATGGCAGTTTGCCTCTGGTGCCCCCATTCACACACAGCTAGCAAGCAGAGACAGACGTTGGCCTCACCATCGGGAGCGAGCCGTGGTTGAGAGTCGTGCTCAAGGACGCGTGGTTTGAAAGAGAACGGGATCAATTAGTGGACCAGCTTCTCCACTAACAGCCACAAAACTGAAGTGTTAAAACATCACCAGAGATTTATTCCTTTATTGGGGGGAGTTTTTGCTTTGCTTTAATATTTTGCTCTTTTTTTTTTTTTTTTTAAATGACATTTTTACATTTGCCGACCCAACTTTCAAGCAGACATTCCAGATGCTTTATTTGTCAGATTCAATTACACCGTTGAGAGCTAATGACTGTAAACACTCGCAAAGTATGTTTGTAGGATTTCTTCCAGTCTTTAAGATTCATATCTGCTGTAACATTTCACCACACGAAGGAAGTCAGAGTTATTCTGGAAACCTCAGCAAGCCACAAAAATATGGAGGCTTTCGTGTAATAAAGTATTTAATGTATGTATATATAAATACAAAAATAAAACAATGTTCTGATTTTATTTAACCAAAATAGCTGGTTAACCACACACAAATACTATCAAGCAGTGCAGAAATGGCAGTAAGAATGTTCAAGTTCAGTTATGCACAAGTATTCTTGTCTATTTTACAGAAGAGGTCCTGTGAAAGTGGTTAAAATGGTTGGTAATTTTTTTTAACAAGAAAGAAACAAGTTTTGGGAAACACCGATCTAAAGTTCAACCTCTGTCTCAGGGTCAACAAGTTAATGTGCAAAATGTGTGTAGTGTATTAACTTTTTATCAGGGACACCTTCACACACACACACACACACACACACACACACACACGCACACTCTCCAAGGTCATGTAGTCAAAAACAAAATGCTGATATGCAAATCTCGCTGTTGTACCAACACTGAAAACCAAATCATGACAAATAATCAGCAAGCAAACGGGGTTCCTGCACATTATCGTGCTGGATTGAGAGTTATCTCTCCAGCGCGTGTTAATGATTGGAATGCTGTTGAATTTTAATAAGAGTGGAGCCGATGGTGCCCGGCTGTTGACATTTCCTAGTCTGCCAAAAAGACACAAGATTAGTGTGAGCAGTCAGTTGTATTTGCTGGCACATGCTTGAAATGGACAGTGGTTGAGTGGATTCAGGAAAAATAACCGCAGAGCGAAGAATGCGCGTAAAGCACTGAATCATAATCTAAACATTTGTAATGTATTTTGTTGCAATTTTGCAATCAGTGTGTGACTCGAGTGAGTGGTTTCGCTCGTATGAGCGTTCACTGAAGCGAACTACAGAGAGGGCTCTTTGTGAGAATGTGCTGAAGCCGATGGAAAAATGTCTCCTGTTACTGTGGGATTCCAGGCACAACATAAATAAACCCTCGTTCGAGTCTTCAAGTTCTTCAGCCTCAGTTTTATTCGTTTATTGAAAATGTAGCACAAATTTATACCCTGAGGAATAATGGGGGCAATTTACATGAGAAGTCCAGTTTCATTTTGGTGAAAAATCGCAAAACCTAAGGATGACTTAACATACTTTAATGCCTTTTTGATGCTTTTAAAGTTTTAATTTATCGCAAACAGTGTCATTAAAGTGGGAGTTGGTGATATTTTAATTTAAATGAATGTTCCTTACATTCAAGCCTTTGCTGAGGAGTTAACAATGCTCATGAATTCATTGCCAGAGATGGTGTATGTAGCATCGTTGCTGAGCCTGAGACCTGCGCAGGTTAGCCATCCGCTAACTTGAGTGTAAATTAATGACTTATCCTGCCACACCTTCAAAATATTATCAAACCAAATTGATTAAATTCTGATGATGAAACTAATCATTTTGCAGGGGATCGTATGACCTTGAAAAAATATTTTATCCACTGTTTTACTGCCACGTGAGAAACAACAGAGTAAGTTATTGGCAGAGTAGGCTACATTTGGTTAGCCCACTGCTAACTTGAATGTTGATAAATAACTCAGTTAAGTGGCTATTTTAGACCTTCCAAATGTGATCAGACTAAACTGATCAAAATCTGATTGTAATTAATCATTTTGCAGGGGCTTGTATCATTCTAAGAGGAATTTATCTGCCATTTATCTCGCCATAACCCAAAAATAACAACAGAGTAACCTAACGGTAGAGCAGGCTAAATTTCATTAGCCTTCTCCTAACTTGAATGTGGGTAATTTTATTATGCTACTCTTCTACACTTTCCAAATAAATGTTATTAGACCAAACTGATAAATTTCTGGCTGTGAAACAAGTCATTTTGTGGGTTGTGTGACTCCCAAAACAATTTATCTACCATTTTACAGCTGCGGCAGCCCTGCAGACAGGGCAGCATCCAGTTAGCCCCATGCTAACTTGTACCGTAAACAGATCGGATCCTCATAGTGAAATATCATCATCATTTTATTGGGGTGATGTGACACACAAAACAATTTATCCATCATTTTGCCAGCCACGATAGCAATAGTCAGTAGTTAGTAGCTGTAGCTTTAAATAATGTTTACACTAATTCATCCACAGCTCTTTGGGGTACATGCTTGTCCTCACTCCATATTTGGACACTGGTGCCTTTGAGGCTGGTCTCACCATCAAAATCCCATTACTGTAGGCCACATGAACACGCTTGTATTCATAATGATTGCCGTTAAGGAAATGCCTTCAAACAGCGAAAAATAGCATTTGTGCCATGACAAATTACATCAGTATCTCCCTGTGATGGGAATAAAAGGGAGGATTCAGAGCCAGATGTAGTGGGCTGGTCATCTGAATGAAAACCATCAGCATTCACATTTGTCTGGCGGCTTCATGTCCCCTCACAGGTGAACATGGATCGCCGTTTTTATGTCTTCCGTGGAACAGCACTTGAAATTCACACACTTGACCAGCAGCCATGATTTTGTAAGGTCGGGGCATTTCTTCTATCTTAGATGAAGATCGAAATCAGCAGACTTTTGAGATAGGATGCCACCTCTCAGTTTGACTTCTCTCCTACTGACCCATCTTGGAACTAAGTACCATAACCACATTTTAAGATAAAACCTTTGCCCATAATTTAGCAGACACAAGTGGAATATTGTCAGGGAACACCTAGAAACTTCCACTGCTGTCCTCGCAGAGCAGATTTTATGTGTCATAAAAGAGTTACTATTTGCCCTTCGGATTCGTATTACTGTTTCTTAGCTGCATTTGTAGGCTGTGATTTTGTAGAACAAGTTTCCACACATTGTAAATTCATCCCCATTTGGACAAAGAAACAACATCATTTAAAAATTTGATTTCTGCAATAGGCATAAAAAAGTGGGTCAAGCATTTCATTTTTAAATAACATCAGGGAAGTTCCCTTGGTTGAGTTTACTGGTATGCAGTTACACTCGTTCCCTGCTGTACCCACGATTATTTGCATGGAATTCTTGGATAAATCAACATTATACTGGATGCAAGAATGCAAAAGTGTGATGGTCACCACTGAATGTAAAAATCAGGGTGGAAACTGAACCCTGGGTGTGATGAGCAGTGGAAATTTTGCAGGGATATGTTGAATGGTGTTATACAGCCAGCGATTATGGGCCAAAGCTAACACATCATTTTTGCCATTTAATCATGAGAAAAAAATATTATCAAAATCCTTTTAATCATTTTAAATTTATTCCAAGTTATGTTGAAATCTCTGACTACTCCTTCCACACGTTTAGCACCAAAGCACAGCAACCAGCATGTGTCTTTCACTGCCATATTTACATTGCAGCAAGGAAATGCTCTCTGTGGGTTGTTCTTGTTCTAATCCAAATAGATGATACATAAAAGGCAGGTTCTTTACTGAATTTAACTGATAAAACACTTGGTAGCCTCTGAGTTTTAATTGTGTACAACTGACAACATGCCACTAAAAGTATTTAAAAAGAAAAACAAACTCAAATATTAAATTGCACTGGCTTTTGATACATATTGGCTTATTGATGAATAACAAAAGATAGCGTTAGCTTCGAACTATTAACGAACACTGAAATATAACGTTAGCCTAGACCAAAACACAAACGGTGTCAGATCACGTTAGCTCAGAACGAACACTGAAATATAACGTTAGCTTAGACCAAAACACAAACGCTGATAACGTTAGCTCAGAACTATTAACGAACCCCTAAAGGTAACATTAACTTAGAACAAAGAAGGAACACCAAAAGATAATCATAGCTTAGAAGAAAGAACGAACACCAAAAGATAATCTTAGCTTAGAACGAAGAATGAACACTGAGAGATAAGGTTGAGCTTAGAAGTAAGAACGAACACCAAACGGCAATGTTAGCTACCCAAAGGTTTCCTTGGTTCTACTCGTGTTTAAGCCATTCACGATTGCTCAAGAGTGGCTGTTTGCAGTGACCAATATAAATATTATATATATATACACACAAATAGTATATAAATATAAATTAACTAAACTAAACTAATATGCCTACTGAAGTGATTTTCATTTATTGTTTATTTTTATTGTATTGGAATAGTCCTACCAGCCCAGGCCCGGCGTGTGACACTGTTGTATTAGCCTAAGTGGTATCAAATGATGCCGTCACTCTTTAACTGGCGATCAGTGAGAATTTGGACCTTCTTTGTCTGAAAACCTGCAGCACAGAACAAAGAGCTCCAGGCCTTTCTAGAGTGACTCTCAAGAGTTTTAAGAATAAATCATGCCTTCCATCTTTGTGTAACATCAACACTTCCATCCTGGAACCGGGCCATGCCAGTTCATTTCTTTGTCAACAAAGGAAGAGGGGAAACCAGATGGAGAGTTGTTTCTAAGGCTTGTAAAACGGCCAACACAACAACAGCTTGATGCTCCTAGTGGCCCAGGACGGGGAATTGTGATGAAGTCGGGCCCAAGGACCTCTCTGACACCCAATTATTTCCTGAGTTTCTGAGTCTGGCCTTCCAGTCCGGAAAGTTTTGGGTACCCCCCTGGGATGAGTTTGTATAAGTGTGTATGGACTGTACTAGATGCATGTGTGTGTGCATTTTGGACAGGGTGGAATCGTTAGTGAAAATGCAGGAAGAACACTGGTAAAAGGCCTTTTTAAAGCGTACGGGAATGGACAGGATGGGAATGAAAGACACTGTGGTGCCACTAACAGCTGTTCACAGAGGAACAAAAGTACTGAGCTTGACCTTTGACCTCGCACGATCCTACCAATACATTACACCACTTAAAGCTGAGAGTCCAAGCATCTTAAAATACTTTAATAAAACTAAATATTTTGGCCTCATCCAGTTCTCTCTGGCAAATCCTCCATGAGAACATAATCATTCAGCGGCCAGTTGTCTTCACGCTGGTGACACTGGTCATGTTTGGATGTTTTACCATACAGAGGCTCTTTTTGCTGGACCAGCCATTTTCCCCATCGTTTTCAAAGTCTCACACTGAAAACATTAGGATTTTTCAACAATCTGTAGCTTGAAAAGCCCAGCAAAGCAACCACAAAACTCAGAACCGGCTTCTAAACAAAATGCAGGACAAAGACCACTGCAGTTGTCCGTTCGAATACGAGTGTAGCTGCGAGGATGAAAATCTGCAACGAGAGCATGTAATCGACTGAAACAAACAAACTTGATTTAATAATAACATTAAATATACATTAACATGACATTATCACACACTCAGAATCATCTAAATACAGTAGTCTGCTTTATAGCGATACATCCACGTTTCTCATACAAGAATAGCTTTAAATCATATAAGAGATACCTGTATATTGTTTAACTAAACTGAGATCAACAATAACAACGACAAACCAACAAGAAATACCAATGAAAGACATGTATTTTGTGAAAAGAAAAATACTTCTATCACCATCTGGTGACCAAACCATGTCAGTACAATGACAGCCATACTGTCTACAAAAAACAGTAGATAGTAATATTAAATTCTATTTTGATTCTTGGTCAATATTATGTATGTGTTGATGTTTGTTTTGTTTTTTTTCCCTAAATAATACCAGAATAAGAACACGTTTTTTCAATCCCTTTGGGCTCTGGAAGTGAGGTGAAGAAAAACAGAGTGCCTGAAACTTTCTTATGTAGGTATTTAAAACAAGACACGAAACTTCATTCATTTTCTTCCGCTTCCGTGAGCCTCACACTCACATTCATACCTACGGTCAATTTAGAGAATCCAATCAGCCTAGTCCCCAAATTGCATGTCTTTGGACGGTGGGAGGAAGCCGGAGTACCCGGAGAGAACCCACGCAGGCACGGGGAGAACATGCAAACTCCACACAGAAAGATCCCGTGCCCAAGCCGGGACTCGAATCCGGAACCCTCTTGCTGTGAGGCCACAGTGCTGACCACTGCACCACCGTGCTTGATTTATGTATTTCTTTTATTAATGTATTATAAATATTTTTGATTTTTTAAAATTCTTTAATCATTAATTTTTGTGCTGATTGCAAGATTTTTTTTACTTGTCATTATTTTTTAAGTTCTTCAATTATTGTGATTATATTATTATTATTATTATTAGTAGTAGTAGTACTGTAGTATACATGCAATTGTAATGAAAAGGTCTGACTGTGCCTTTATTTTGAAATTATCAACTCATCCCTAACCCGGAAATACATTAATGTTATTATGCTAGTGATGTCGTCAACACAACAGCACCAGGGTGGGAGCTGTTTTTTTGGGGGGGGAAAATAAGCACTAGACCAGTATAAATGTTTGTTTAGAAGTTAATTTTAAACCAGTAGGAAACCCCGACTTTGTGGAGAAGCTGTCAAACGGTTAACACGTCAGCTGGAGCCGCAAACGGACCCAAGCTGCAACGTTGGTCAAGTGGACGGTTAGCTAGCAGGCTAACTGGCTAATTTTCTGTTAACTTGGATTCTGACTGGGCGAGGAAGACATGTCTTGCAGCCTATTGGAGTTTTGTAGGCTCCAGGAGTTTAAAACAGTCAGAGACTACTTGTTCCAGAATCAGAAAACCGAGCCGGTGGAGCAGAAGAGTCAAACAGGTAACCTGGCGACACAGACATGGTCAACTTCATCTCAGCAGCAAGCGAGAATGACTCCTCACTTGTCTGCCGGGCAGCTAGCTAACTCTGGGGGAGCCCTTTTCATTTGGTCCTCTCTGGTTCTGGTTGGGTAGAATGACAGTTGGCTTTAGCACCATTAGCCCGGGGGCAGAGACTTCTGTCTGCCCTGTCTCATCCCTCTGGAGTCAAACTCCCGATCAGTCACTTGGGCGTGGGTTGTGGAATGTAAACACATCATGCTACCAGTTAGCGCCTAGAAGGGCGTGAGTAACGTGCACATAGGTGCTTGTTTAGAAATGTTTCTTATTGTTAAACAATGATTGACTTCATATAGTTGCACGATAGCTTGGAAATCAAATAAAGGGAGATTGTTTTTGATCAATCTTTATATTTTACAGACAATGAGCTTTCCTGGGACACCTCCGACTGGGAGTCAGCATGGGATAACGGCAACAGCAAGCTTGAGGACGCTACGTCTCCCTCAGCGGTCTGTCATTTTGTATTTTCTTGTTCAGGGATCAGGGATGCACTTCACCTTATTTATGTTGATATATTCACCTTTCTCCCCTCTTTTGAGTTTGAGGAACAGAAACTCAAAGAAAACCACTCGTCCATCTAATTATACACATCTGCTGGAGATTCATCCATCCTCATTTTTTTCATTCACGTTTTATGTCTCAGTTCTGATCTGATATGGACACACATCTGCCAGGTCAGATTCCAGTACAATACTGTTTCCTATGATATAATAGTTATTATTGGTTTTGTTCTCGTTATACTTTATGGTTGGTTCGTGCAGCCGTAGTAAACCCCACTGCACTTCTTTGTACTGAAGAGGGCAAAAAAAACAAACAAACTCTAATGCTTTCAATGTAGTTGTATTCCAGAGCCGTTTATCTAAACGGTGTATGGATCAGGGAAGCGTCTCAAGTTGCGTGACAGCGGCTTAACAGTCAGTGTGAGAACTGGATCGATACAGGAACCAGCACCTATCCCATCTGCCAATAGCATCAGTCTTTACCGTGGTTTGTGTTTCATGTTGAGCTTAAAGTGTTGTATAGTTATTGATCACCCTATTGAGATACGTCATGATCTCTTGCAGGTTGAGGGGGAGGCCACAGACCAGTGTGGACCCTGGCTGCAGGACTGCGTTGTGTCCCTGTCTCCCTGCTCAGACCTGCTGGTGGTCGCACGCGAACAAAAGGCCGTCTTTCTCTCCGGTCAGATATTCAAACACTTACAGGGCTGCATGATATTGGATATTTTGCCGATATCTGATACTGCTGTGATTTGATTCCTACAGCTAAGTGGAGAACAGATGATGGTGGCAGAGAGGAGATGACCCTGGCCGTGTCTTGGAGTGGAAGCCTCAGTACAGACGAAGGGTGAGATTACAATGAACTGGAAATGAAAAACAAAAGTCAGATGAATATAAAATAAAGAAATCTGGCTTCCTCCCACCGTCCAAAGACATACAAATGGGATGAGGCTGATTGATACTCTAAATTGACCGTAGGCGTGGCTGTGAGTGTGAATGGTTGTCTGTCTCTATGTGTTGGCCCTGCGGTGGACTGGTGACCCGTCCAGGGTGAACCCCACCTCTCACCTGAAGGCTGCTGGGGTAGGCTCCACCCCCCCACGACCCTTAACAGGATAGTAGAAAATGGATGAATGGATGGATACAAGGTCTGAAGATGGAGAGACCATTTTAAGAGTGAGCAGTGGCCTGGAAGAAACCTTATGATGACCAGGAGGCGAGGATGAATCTTCGCATTAGTCAGGGAAATCTGCTCAGAAGTAGAGAAGTGAAACACAAGATGAACCCTGTGTTCTTGAGTATAAAATTAAGCAACTCACACAGACACTGCAGCCTAATTTGTGTGTGTTCTCTCACTGCAGGGAGTGTGTGAGCAGCTCCATCTGTATACCCTTGGCAAGCCAGAAGAGGTAAAAGAGTTTCTAGTTTGAGTGAATGAGAGATTAGCAGGATGATGAAGTGCTTGGAGGTGAGTTTACAAGTGGGAAAATCTCATTTAACTGTGAATGTTTGTTTGTGTGCTTGTGTTTGTAGGAGCTCCACAGGGCGGCCTGACTGGACATGTGTCGTCGTGGGTTTCACCTCTGGCTACGTCCGCTTCTACACAGAGGTACTGTACTTGTGCAGTACGATTGTACCTCCATCCTTTGTTGTACTGCAGTGCTGTTGTAGCCAGGGAAATAAAAGCCTTATTCAGATACTCAGTGGATCTCTGAGAGCTTTACACTTGTTGTTCTTGTTAGAACGGGGTTCTGCTCCTGGCCCAGCTGCTGCATGAGGACCCTGTTTTAAGGCTCAAGTGTCGCACATATGAGATCCCTCGTCACCCCGGAGTCACTGAGCAGGTAGAAGCTGTATTATTGTGAACAATGAGATTCATTCTCGACACTCAATACATTTATATGATGTTTGAAAAAGTCAAATTGCTTCTAGCCCAACTAAAACTGGACTTTTGAAATAAGGCAAAAACAGTGGCCTAATTGAGCTCTCATGTATCAGTGATTGTGTATGTAAGCCAAGTGACTGGGAACAGGTATGAGAATGTACTTTCAAGAGGTCTACCATCTGTCTGATCATGGGTTTATTTGCGCACAGCACGAGGAGTTGAGTATCCTCTATCCTGCGGCGCTGGTCACCATCGATGGCTTCAGCCTCTTTCAGTCTCTGCGTGCTTGCCGGAACCAGGTTGCAAGAGGTACTGCTGCTTGTGTTCGTGTGTGTGCAGCAGAGTGCATGTGGTGCCATAGTTTGTTGCATTGTATTAACAGCATGATTTCTCTACTTGCTGGCTGGTTGGATAGTGTTTGCGACAAAGCATGCAGGTACAAGTGAGATACATACACAGCACAGCGCATTCACACATAATACTGTGAGGCAGCGTCTAGAGGGTTAGTCTTACTTATGTGCGTTGAGGCCTTAAAACCAAAAGATTCTAAAGCAGTTGGCAGTCAGTCATTAGTGTTGAAAGATGGTGACAAAGAGCTGCAAATTTCTTTTACAGCATCCAGCAATTACACACCCGCGCAGCTAAGTAAGCAAGCCAAGTAATACACTGTGGAAACGTGAAAAAGAGTAGCTCTACTGCAATATGGATAGTGGTGTTGGAAGCACTGCTGAAAAAAAACTACCCCACTCAAGCCCTACCCCTCTGCTCAGGCTGCTCATGAATCTTTTGGTGTGTGTACAAACGAAGTCAGGCGATGCTTGGTACAATGACAGGACAGTTAAATGTAGTTAAATTCAGTCAGTGCATGCTTGCTAGCAATCAGGGAAGAAGAGATGATGAAATCTCTCATTTAGAATCACCAACTCTCCCCATTCCTCTCTCTATCTCTGTCCATCCAGCTGCAGCAGCAGGTAGTGATGTCATCCAGCCTCCTCCCCTGGCCTATAAGAAGTGGGCTCTCCAGGACATGGACACTATTGTTGACCACAGTAGTGTGGGTAGGGGACTTTTCTGAAATCATCATTGTTGTACAGTGATTTTTCGACACATCACAGGGACACTGGGACTAAAGGCATTCAGAATTTTACAAATGCAAATATAACTTAATACACTCTAAAGGTGTATTTTGCCTCTGAAGTAGTCATGTTTCAGACGTTTGTCCCTCCTGCATCACGTTTTTGTGAATCCAGAATGCAGAAAGAGCCAGTCAAAGTATTTAGCTCGAAGCTAGTGGAGCCTGACAGCTTACAACAGCAAAGCGTCAAACTGTAAAGGTTCTAGTTAGTTTGTTTTTTTTAGCACAAATCAAAGCGTTGGAGGACTTCTGAGTATACAGCTGGATGAAGAAGACGTGCATTATTCCAGGCGATGCTCTTGACTGGCAATATCCCACTTTGTTCATCTCACATTTCAAATAGCTACAGATTCTGTGTTTGCCTGATAACATAAGAAATCAACACTGAACTAGATAACTATCATCATCATCATCATCATCATCATCAGTTGCTAAACAAAAACATAATCGCATTATAAGTGTGAGCAGCAACATGACCCACATGTCTGTTAATGTGTTTGCCTGCTATTCATCCTTGTTCTCTCTACCTGGTAGGTATTATGACACTAAGTCCTTTTGATCAGATGAAGAACGCCTCTATCCTGGGGGGGTTCAATGCTTCGGTGAAGGGCAGCCCCCCTGCCATGAGCCAGTACGTCACAGTGGGAGGGGGACCTTACACAGGCTTCTACTACGCTGTAGAGGTGAGTGTGTGAATTTCGCTTACACATTAAATATGTTATGCAGAATAAATCAAATGATGTAGGTGGCATGTGTGGACAGTTTGATGATGGTACTGTCCCTGTGTTTGTCTCCAGGGATCCTCCCAGCCTCTTCTTTCTCACGTGGCTCTTGCCGTAGCCAGTAAACTTACCTCGGCCCTCTTCAGCGCTGCCAGGTAGTGTAGTGATTGTGTGCCTGTGCAACATGTGTTATCACAAAAAGAAAAGCGCACAAATGCCAGTAGAGGAGGACAAGACAACCATTGCCCAGACTGTGGAGCGGGGTAATAAAACGACAAATAAGATTGTCCAGGCTTGCTGTGTTAGAACTGAATATTGGGCTGTTCACAGTCCTAGCACTCCGTAGTCAGTACTGTTTTGTGTTCTTCTGTCTTCCTTTGGACAACATTTCGTCATCTTTTTCTTCCTTTCAGTGGATGGTTAGGATGGAACAAGAACAAACATGAAGATGAGGCCATCCAGAAGCAGAAGCCCAAAGTGGAGCCTGCAACACCCTTAGGGATCAGGTACCAAGCTGATATCCCTTCAATATCAGGCTTTGTTGATGCCCTTCTCTCACCCTGGCCCTTAAACCTGACCCCCTTCATTCCAGGTACGGTCTCCCAGACTCTCGTCGCCACGGCGAGTCCATCTGCCTGTCCCCCTGTAACACGCTGGCTGGTGTTACAGATGACTTCGGCAGAGTCACGCTGCTGGACTTGGCCAGAGGCTTTGCCATCCGTATGTGGAAAGGTGAGGACTAAAAATAGATTTCTACATCTGTGAGCTGTGACGGTGCTGAACCTGCAGAACAAGCATCTGAAGATCTGTGAGGAGAACTGATCAGGGGAGGGCCTCTCTTATTTTACCCTTGTCTACTGCCATTGAACATTGACACAGTGACTAGTAGCATTAACAGTATTGTGTAGTATGTCATGTAAAGATAACTAGTCTATTCTCCAATTCAACCGTATGGCAGGTTACAGAGATGCTCAGCTGGGTTGGCTGCAGGTTCCAGAGGAGCGGGGTGATCGTGAGTTGTCCCCCTCAGCTTCCCTCCCCAGACGCCATGCACTCTTCCTGGTCATCTACGCTCCCCGCCGGGGAATCCTAGAGGTGTGGGCAATGCAGCATGGGCCTCGAGTGGGAGCCTTTACTGTGGGAAAACATTGCAGGTAAACACAATGCCCTCTCATCACGAGGGGTTTTAGTCTATTTCTTACTGTTACGTAGCATCAGAGACAAAATAGCAGTGCAGTAGCTCACAATGCAGTTTATGGTACTCTGATTTGTGTGTGTGCGTGCGTGCGTGCGTGTGTGTGTGTGTTCACTTCCAGGTTGTTGTATGCTGGCTACCGTCTAATGGGGGTGAACAGTGTGACCAGTCAGGGCTGGCAGCTGCACACCCAGCAGGTGTGTCTGCTTGATCCCATCACAGGAGCTCTGAGGACAGTAAACATTCCCTTCCACCTGGCCCTCAGGTTTGAGCACGCACACACACACACACACACACACACATACACACACACGCACACATTCACACACGCACACATTCACACACGCACACATTCACACACGCACACATTCACACACGCACACACACATACACACATACACACACACACACCAGCTCTTACACACAGATTTTATCAAAGCCCAGCTGATATTCCTTTAGCTGTACTGATGATTTAACTTAAAACCCCAGTGTTTTAAAAATATGCAGATTCAAGTTTTTCAACACATTTTTAGAACATTTATATTCATTCACATTTTCCCAGCCTTTTAAATGTAAAACGTCACGTTCCTCCATCTTTTCCATTCCAGTGATAAGAAGAGTGAACGAGCCAAAGACATGCATCTGTTAAAGAAACTGACAACAATTCTCAGGAGCAGAGATCTGGAGCCTGGTGAGAAGTGTTCAGTGGCTCAGACACCCCATGATAAATCCAATATTTTGGTGATTTTTTTTTTTTTTAATTGAAGACAATTAAATGCCGCATTTTCAGTATTTAATTTCAAGGTAATAAAATGATGGAATGGTACAAACATAGTGGCAAAGGTTTCGTGAACTTTTGAGTTGTATTTTTAGATGTCAGACCACTTGTTAGGCCTGAGGGATTTCAATCGTCATGACTAGTAAAGTGACTGGTGGTGCAATTTTCCAAGTGCGCGGTTCCCACAGTGTGAAATGTGATGAAGAGATGGTGCTTTAGGATGAACTGTGGAGGTCAGGATGAGACCCGGAAGACCAAGAGAAACTCCGGCAGGGAACTCGTCCTGCAAAGAGGACCAAACCTAAATGACTGTATAAAACCTACAGGATGATTTAGTGGACTCGCTGGTCCACTGTGTGGGGACTCGTGCGCGAACATGACATTCATCTACGACAAGCAAGAATGAATCATTATACCGGGCAGATTTTCACAAAAACATCACATTTTAACAAAATGAAAACTGAATTTAAGTTTACGTCTGCTGAAATTTGCATGAGCATAATTATTTTTCAAATGTTTAATTAGTTTTTCTTTCAGATGTTTTGGAGAGTGAAGTCAGGAGCACACTGCTGGATATCAAACACCCAGCTATCAAGAAGCAGGTAAAAAGAACTTCAGTGCAGATGGTGACGCACGCTATCACATGGCAGTTAACGTCACATTTTACTTTTGGGCCTTTTAGGGTTTGGAGTCTCTGCTGTCAAATAAGAACGCTCCAGTCTCCTGTCTCACTAACGTCACATGCGCCTTATTCAGCTCTCTGAAGCTTCAAGGTAGAGAATCGGCTCATTTATGATATTACAATCTAACAGACTGAAGATTTGTGAAACGTGATAAGACAAGGATGATAGAACAGGGCTCCTGCCCGCTCTTAGATAAGCTAAATGCTTTCTTTATTTGTAAATGTGTGGATCTGTGTAACAGACCCCGAGGAAGTGGATCCAGGTTTACTGCAGCTGTGCTCCTCCCAGCTGAAACTGCTTCAGCTTTACACAAACATCCAGCAGCTGCACACAGCTGCAGACACAGAGGACGGCCCTGAAACTGTGAGACACACACACACTCACACACACACACACACACACACACACACACACACACAAAGCCTGGTAATGTCAGACAAACTATTAATAATGGTGATTAGATTAAGTTATTGCTTGTTGAACATTATAAATAGTGAGATTAACCCTCTCTCCTTACCAGCTGGACTCCCTGGAGGGGGTTGAGGAGGAGCTGTCGCGAGTGGGTCCAACTTTGCAACGTTATGCCCAGCTGACCTCGAGACCCAGTGTTTCCTTTGCAGAAGACTCACCTGATGTACCCCTGCCTGCTCACACTTTCCTCTCCCAGATGGACTGCACTGAAGACGGGCAGCTGAAGGTGAACCGGGGATCTGAATCAGAGTGGAGCCAGTTAGGTAAGAATAGCGGGTTGCCTTGTTGAAAGGCCTCGTTCCTCTCTGGGCTGTTAACGTGATCAGACATCTTGGCAATATGTCGCTGTTCCCACACGTAGTACATATTTCCACTTCAACAAAGAGGTGGCTGGTCGACGTGGTCCAGGACGCATTTACATTCACAGTGCTAAAAGAATGCGGTTTCATTGATCCCAGGATGTAATCAGGAATCAGATCTTATTACCAGGTCTGAACAGTAGATCCTCAGGAGTGTTCTCCTTACAGCAATGTGTGTGTGCTGCTTTTCTCAAATGAGGGTTGTGTGAGGCTGAGTGAATCTGATAAGTAGTATGGAGAACCTGAGGGTTTGTTCTTGTGTCTTCTGCACAGGCAACTTCATCTTTTGGGGTTGTCTGTGTGGTAAAAGTCCGCTACGTAAAGTCTGTGACACACTACAAGAGGCCGGCATCAGTCCGCAGCAGCTTCTGGTAAGATGTCGTCTCCAGAGCTGTAATTAGATGATTTGGTAAATCCTCATGTATTGTTTTTCCTGAGTTTACTCTCATATTATACGTTAAATTTTTCCTTGTCCTTCTGTCTTTTCATCAGTCTCTGTTGCTAAGTGTGTGGTTTCAAAGGGAGAAAGAGGTACTACAGAAACCACAGGAAAGTGTTAGAAACCTTCACACGCTGCTCATGATCCTCAGCAACATGACAGGTGTGTATCCATTGTGTAAAGGCTGGTTCATGTCTCTAAAAGCGACACTTCCCCCAAAAACTGTGTTTTCACCCTTTCATGTACTCTCAAACTGGCTTGAGATCACAAGACATTTTTTACACCACTTGATTACTTCTCTGTGGCTCCAGACTGCAGAGGGAACCCGCCATGTGTATTTAGCTTGAACCAACTGACGGCTAACGAGAGCAAAACTATCCAAAAATGTCAGTTTACAGATTCATCAGCGCATCATCTGGTATAATCTATGTCGTCATGCTCAGTAATCTGCAAACCTTGATATGAGCATTTGAGAGTTTGTAAATGGACAGTTTTCAGATAGATATTGGTACCTGGCTCTTTCTGCATTCTGGTGTCACAAAGAAGTGATGCAGCAATGGAAAAAAATATCTTGGCAGGATCAATTCAACTGTTTGAGTACTTTTAAAAGACAAAAAGCACTTTTTAGGTGAAGTCACACATTAGATGCAGAGCAGATGGCGTCTCAAACTCCAGATTGCTTATGCCAACATTTTATTATCCAATGAGGTTCTGCTCCCTCTCACGGTCCTCTTATCAGGTGCGGTAGAGGAGTCGTGGGACCCCCAGTCTATCTCCCCCTGGTGGCAGCAGGTGCGTCATACTTGTGTCCAGTCACACAATGCTGGAGCTGCTCTGCTGGCTGCCTTTGTTGCTCATCGGGCTGCCAAGACGAACATCACCAGCCGGGCAGACAGCAAGGTAGCCTCGTCTCATGTTCACACTCTGATGCTGTCAAAAATCACTACAAGGAGTCTGGGGGGGGGGGGGGGGGGGCACTTTGTTTTTGGAGACCACATCCACTTCTACAAACTGATTCTAACAGTATTGCTTTGACTCACACCATGTGACCTAGAAATCAATTTGTGTGTGTGTGTGTGTTTGTTTCAGTTGCAGTCAGAGTGGGAGGCCGTGTCCCTGGAGCTGGAGCAGTGGGTGGTGTGTGTTCGACAGCTGGAGGATGTGCTGGTGCTGCAGACCCTGCTGCTGGTGCCTGCCCCCTCTGGATCACCAGGGGGCGCAGCCACACCGTGCTCCATTAAAACGCTGCTGGAGGGGGGCACAGGTGAGCCTGCCGTTTCTTTCATTGTCCTGCTTTCTTTATTCTTTGAATCTTCTTTTTCCACTTTCTGATTGTTGGTTGCTTTAAGACAAATATTAAATGTTCAATTTGATTTTTTTATTATTTTTTAAGGAGGTATCACCGACAGTGTCTCCAAGTGGGTGTTCAGGCACAACTTGGTCCCTGAGCAGCTGAAAGAAATTCTTCATAAAAAAGAGGATAAAGAGGCAGATGAAAAGCAAGATCAGACGACGAAGGAGGAAGGAGGAGAAGGAAAGGAGGAGGAGAAACAGCACGAGGGCACTGACAGAACAGCAGGTCAGGACGGAACAGCAGAGGCCGACAGTTCTCATGTTTGGTGTCTGACATCCATATATTTGACATATTATCCCTCCTGCTGTCGACCTTTACTGTTATCTTGTCAGTGGATGTTGTAGATGAGTGTTATAACCCTGGAACCTCCTCATATCCTGATATTAACCCTCTGCACGCTTCTACCAGAGCTGCTGGCTGCTGTGTGTCAGCGGTTTGCACACTCGCTCTCGCCGGACCTGCTCTTCGCCCACTGCTGCTGGGAGTATGTGGTGCAGTGGAACAAAGACCCTGAGGTGCTGTACCACGTGATTATTGTTGATGCGATGTGATAATAAATACTAAGCTTACAGGAGTTGTGCTGGTTTTGCAGATCGTTAGAGTAAAATATTTTGACCTCCGTGAATGTGTCGCTGCCACGAGTTATTTTCCTCACGTATAATTTTCTCAAGAGAAACCTGTGATAAAGAACCAAGAAGTCTTGTTCTTACATCTGGACCTGCACCTGCTTGTCTTCCCAGGAGGGTCCATACTTGTGTCGGGCCGTGGAACATTTGAAGCTGGTCTCCAGTCCACATATCCAACTAGGTGAGGGGCTCACTGATGAACCAGCTGGCAACGTCGTCAGCCATGATATTCAGTTGAATGCAGGTTTACAAAACTCAGTCTAGATGCTGAGTGCAGAGCTCAGTGTGACACAGGATATTGACTAACAGCCGCTGTTGTGCCATTAACATTGTACTTTTAATGGCCACACTGTAAATTGTAACATTGATTGTTTAATATTTTGGGGGTTTTAGCATTAAGATTTTCATTTTCAAATGTAACAAGTCTGATTTAGATGTTTAGGTGTCACAATGTTAAAAGAACAGAAAGGCAAAGGAAATTCTACTCTGAAGCCAAACATCCATGCTTTATTTGGGCTTGTATTTCATATTTTTATCTACTGCAGATGCTTAGAAATAAAGGTTCCAGTTGATGTTGACAATTCTAGCAAGTCTCTCCGAGAGGCTGCTGGTTTTACTGTTGTCCCCGGATCAGATTGGATATCGTCTTTACAAAACAGAGACCTGACTAAAATCCCTCAGTAAGAGCGGTGCTGAAGTAAAGCGCTGATTCAGATGTGGGTCAGATGGGATGGGCTCCCTGCCTGAGTGACAGAATGTCTGATGATCCGTGGTTTGTTCTCATAGGTATTTGTACAATGATGTGGAGCACGTTCATTGTCAAGCGTTTCTCGGCGGCGGCCTTCCTCATTGAGAAGGTCAGTCATGCACACACACTGATGTGTCTCCTCTGCTGCTCTTCTTCTTCCTCTTAATGGTTTCAGAACAGTTTAACTTGTTTTTGCTAGGTGGGGAAAGCACCCAAAGATCGCCTGTGTCGACGGGTAAGTACGATCGCGGGTCGGTTTGATGTTCTAATAACCGGCTACACTGATCCCGATGTTTCACGTGTGTTGATGAGCAGGATGTCGGGATGGGAGACAAAGCCATGACGACGTTCCTGGGCTGCTGCGTCCAGCTGCTGCAGATCCTCATGGAGGTGACTGGACTATTGGTTAAGAATCAGTGCCCTTTGTCTTTTGTGAATTATTATGTAAGTACGGAGGTTCTGCAACAGAGCATGAAGAGGCTTCGTCTCAGTCGACAGCGCATGGACAGTGAATGAAGCTAGCAGCTCCAGCTGAATTGATACTTTATTTTACCAAAGCATCGTTCAGGCCAGCAAAGCTCCTTGTTCACACTCAGTGAAAATGTGAGGCTTTTCTCTGAGTGGGTAGAAGGTTTGCTGGATTTGTAAACCTGCAAATGATGACAGACATGTCGAAGGAATAATGTGAAATATTTCAGCATTAAATGACAAAAAATCTCCAGACCGATGGTAAATATTTTACGTTCCAGCTTTATCCCAACAATTCAACTCAGGGAAAACTGAAATTATAACTCCTGTTGCCACCAAGTTAATGCAGACGGAACGTTCTAACACGACGTTGTGGTTCCTTCGACTCATTAAAGCCATCATTCACTCAGAAGTTGTATTTTGCCTTTCAAGAGCTCACAGATTAGTGACTTGAGCTCACAGACGTATTTCACTTCACGCTTGAATAAGAAGCTAAAATTTTCTGTGGCTTTAGCAAAAATTGTGTTGGCTAACTCGAACTTGCAACTGTGGCATTCATATGAAATCATAACATTAATAAGTGTGACCAAACATAATGTGAATTAAACTAATAAAATTAAAAAAATGGTTATTTAACGGTTGAGACTTAGAACCCCCATGATTCCCTGCTACATTATGTAACATGATTCTACTACTGTACCCTAGCAGCTGCCTAGAACAAACACACATTTTCAATAATTGTTATTGCTTATTTCAAATTATTAATAGAGTTAATGTGTCCATTGCTAACGAGTTAGTTTATAACGTATTAATACACCACCAACAGGCGCAGGTGTGTTGTCCCGCAGTGGATGACAACACTCTGGTCCTGGTCTAAACTGGTTCTGACTGCCACTCAAGTGAAGAGCAGCTTGCCTGTGTGTATCAGCATGTGCTGTATAACCTGCACCCTCACACAGGTTATAGCCACAGTACAGTGACACCAGCTAATAGCATGCTAGCTAACCAGCTAACACCATGTTGAACTAGCCTGCGTTGTTCTAGTATTACTAGTAAACTGATTGGTCATTGAACTTGTGTGTTCGCTTAACATCTTACAATCGACTTAACTCATCTGTGCATGTGCTGTACTCTGCTAGCGTCCCTTCTCACCACGGTCTCTGCTCCCCTCCAGGCAGACTCGGCGGTGGAGGAGGTTCCTCTTCCTGAGCTGTCAGTGGAGGAGGCGTGGTGCGGAGCAGAGGGTCCCGCCTCGATAGCTGAACTGGCCCTGGAGCAGAAGGGTGTCCACTACCCACTGGTGCAGCATCACTGCCTGTTAGCCTCCCTGCTACATGCTGCTATGACCTTCAGCGTCAAGGTCAAACCTCTCAGCCTGTTTGACAGCAAGGTGAGGGCAAAGACTCGTAGGGGCCTATGACCAGAACGGCTGCTGGGTTCAGAATTAAGTGCGAGCATTAATGTCATCGTGTTTCTAAAGCTGGTACACGACTTGGACCTGAGTGACTAAAGGTCAGCTGCACACATGGATGGAGAAGTGTCCTTGTCAACTAGACTGAGCTCAGTGAAATATCGAAATACAAAAAGCCTTGTATTCTGGACATGCCAACATGTGTGTGTGTGTGTGTGTGTGTGTGTGTGTTTTTCAAGGGTAAGAACGCTTTCTTCAGAGACCTTACAACCATTCAACTGATGCCCAGTGGAGACATGGACCCGGGTCTGGTCTCACTTCGTCAGGAGGTCAGAGGTCAACTAATGAAACTTGAAAAGAACACATTTCTGCATTTTGTTGTCCATCTTCTCCTCATCCTCATTGTTTCTGCCTCAGTTCCTTCTCCGGGTGCTGACCGCCTGGGTGCAGGCTATAGACGATTCCTCCGGCTCAGCCTCTGGAACGAAGCCCCCCACTCTACCCACTAATGGCCCCAGAGCTGACTGGTGGCCTTCACTGTGTCTGGAGCTGGGCTCCCTGCTCCAGGTCAACCCTGACATCCTGCGACGGCACTTGGTCTGCCAGCTCTACAACCAGGCCCTGGACCTGCAGGCGGAGGAGGTCAGAACACTGCTGGTGGCACTCAAAATGATGTCATATTCGTCAAAATGATGTCCTCTGAGAGACTCTTTGTTTTGACATGTTGCTGTAAATGTTCCCTTCTTGTCCCCCAGGTGGCGTTAGAGGTGGAGGACAAGGACGTACTGGGCTCTCAGCTGCTGGTCCTGACTGGTCAGAGGTTGTGTTACTCGTTACTCCACAGCCAGAGCCAGACGCAGGCCGCCATGGAGCTGCTGGCCCGCCTGCCCCCCACCCTTTGCACATGGCTCAAGGCTATGGTGAGAAGCCCAACACTCTTCTGAGGGTTTCCATGCATGCGGCTCTTTGGCGGCATTGCTTTGACATTCTTGCTATTATCGGCGTATCAGTCAGACCGTGTGTGCAGGGTCTGACTGAAATGAGCTGACACAGAACTACAAGTCAGCGCCATCACTGTAGGATTTCTGTTTCAGCCGTGCCAGCAGCACAGTTCTAGGGCTGGTCCGTGCTTTATGTTGGTAAAAATCTCACAACTACAATGACTGGTGGATGGATCGTCATGACATGCACGTTCCACTCTGGAAGAGTTCTTATCTCCAGTGAAAGAACCATCAAGTTCTATCTGGTGGAACCAAAAGGTTAAAAAAAGAAAAAAGAAAAGAAAAGTCAAAAACCCAGTCCCTTCACCCGAGCTGTACTTTGCATTTAGTTCTTACACTTGATGTTTTTCATCAGCCTGTTCAACCATGTGATCCGTCTCCTTCGCTGTAGGACCCCAGCGAGCTGCGGTGCCCCCTGGTCCCCTTGTCCCAGACCAGCAGGCTGGTGAGCCGCCTGATCGAGATGCTGCCAGAGAACCACGGCCAGTACAGCCTGGCCCTGCACCTGATGGAGGCCGTGGACGTCCTCGCCACAGAGGACTGATCCTGGAGGGGCCAGTGCGCCCCCTGGAGACCCGTGGAGGCGGTGCAGAATGACATTGTAACTCTGGGTTGTGAAGTCCAGGAAGGAAGGACGTGAGCATCGTGCCACCGTCTTCACGGAGATTTCGTTGATTCAAATCATGATAAAGATGAATTCAACCTCACCGCTGCATTGTAAAGGTGATCACGTATGATGGCTTTTAACCTTTTTTTTTTTTTAAATGCCAGATATTTTTGTGCATGTAACATAAATTATATTACTTACATCATTGAAGAGTATTGTTAGTTATCACACGGATGGTAAGAAACGGGCATCGTTGTCACTCATCTTTCACTTCTTGGTTGTCCTGTTTGTCGGCCATATCTGAGTCCTGTTTGTTTGACATTTCTCCCTCCTCTCCCCTCGACAGGGCGAGTGATGCATCAAAGAAATATGAACCTTATTTTTTATTTATCAATGCAGACATTGCTGCGCTCGCTGTGCCTGTACACCTTCTATTCTGTAGTTCCCAACGAGCTGATCGACACAGAATAAAGAGGTTTCCTAACGCGGTCATCTGGACGTCTCAGATCAAACTTTATTTACAGTTTCTTTTCCCCATTTACTTGCAGATTAATAGGACATTTTCAAAGAAAGTTTATCATACGAGGTTTGTCAGGCACCCACAACTGTTCTCCTCTGGGTTCAGTATAAATTCTCTACCGTTATCACACAGTGATACTTTGTGTAGTAGACGTGTACCTCATTCCTTGTATTCACCACAGAAACAACCTTCCCTTCTAGCCTGAAGATAAAGCCAGCAACTTACATTCCCAAGGTAGAACACGATGAGTGTCACTTCACACAAAAAGTGTGTTTTGTCTTTCAAGTACTCACAAAGTGGTTTGAGCTCCCAGGTTTTTCCCTCCTGCGTGACAGTGTAGCTGTTGTTAGCCGCCAGTTTCCAGCTGCTAAGCTCGATACACACGACCGGCTCGGAGAGAAAACATTCTCACAAACTCAGGACAGCTACTTGTGAGTACTTGGAAGGTGAAGTATTGTTTACAGGATATTTTGGTTCACACCTGTTGAGATGGACGTGCATAAAGAGTAAAGCCAGGAGGTACTGAGAGTGCTCTAAAGCCATTTCCTGTGACGGCCAGCGCGGCGCCGAGCTGCAGCTTCTCTATCCAGGCAGGAACCGAGCGGAGCTGATCTGGAGTCTCAGCTGTTCAGCAGAGGTGATGCTCACTGGTCGCCATGGTGACAGGGTGTCATTGAACCTGGGAGATGATGGTCTGGCAGCGCGGACACAGGCAGTTGGGTGATGTTGTGGTGTAGCGTCGGCATCGAGGGCAGCGGGCGGCGGAGGTGGGCACCACTGCTATGCTGTAGGCACTGTCCTCCCGGATAACACCACCTGACAACACACACAGTACAACATCAGCTCCTCACAGCTACCGCAGGCGCATCTGCTAGCGTAGCGCTGACGCTGCTCACCCTCCAGGTTGATGAGGAACGTGCCGTGGCTCAGCAGAGCGTCTGAAGGAAGGTCACGCGGCAGCGAGCTGCTCAGGTTGACCCGAGCTGCCATCATCAGCTCCACCAGCTGGGACGACGTGGACGAGGGCTCCTCCTGCAGGGACTGGAAGTGGGGGAGGAGTTTTAGTTTGCGTGTGCTCAATTCTCCAGTCTGATAAGAGTGAAAAAATAGCAGTGATGGAAGGAAGTCACAGGAGATGATACAGGGGGATTACAGCAGTATGAGCAAAGCATTTCCATGTTCTTAGAAGAGCCCAGTATTGATGATGTACTGGGCAATGATCCACATTCAATTTATCTATAAAGCAACAAATCTTCGGTGTGTATGGAGGTGAGCAGTTCTCATTTTTGGTTTCTGTTGGGTTTGTTAGGCTCCTGACCCCAAACATTCCTGAGTTCAACTTAAGGTGGTGATCTGATGGTGTCCGTTGTCTCCAAGTGTTCCAGTTTTACCTCCATCAGCTCAAACAGCAGCCCAGGCTCGATGGCGACGCTGAGCTCGTACTGTGCAGCATTTTTGCCAGGAATTGAAGACAAGAAGGAGTCCCTGATGGCACACGCCCCCTCCACCGCCTCCTCCAAGCCTGGTCGCTTCCACACGGGGCTGCTCTTGATCCAGCCGCTGCGGAACAAAGTCTCCCCCTCTGCAGGAGCACGGAGACAGGCAGGGTATAAACCTGGACAGCAGAACTGCTCACAGTGCTGAAGAAGAAGCACATACTGTCGTGTCCTGGCGCATGTACGTAGACCTCTTCTGCTAGATGAGGCAAGATGGGAGCGATGGATCTCGTTACTCCGTCCAAAATCTCCTCCAGGGCGGTCTGACAGGATCTTCTGCCCAGCGAGTCCTTCGGATCGCAGTACAACCTGGTCGAAGAGGACGGACTTCAGGAAACTCACCGTTTCACATCAGATTTATGTACAAAAATTGAAAGACGTAACGCAGACGAGGAAAGCCAGTGAATCAAAGTAGCAGTGGATACTTTTTAAAGAGGTTTTGAAGGACTGGACTCTACTACAGGATCACTTTGCCAATTCCCTCAAAACGTTGTTTGCTTGTATTAAAGTGTTTTTTCGGAGGCTCGTTACAGGCCAGTGTGCAAACTGCTCACCTGTCTTTGATGATGCTGAAATAAAAGTTGGAGAGGTTTCTGCTGATGAAGGCCTGGAGGATTCGTATGACCCTGCCAGCATCAAACTCGCTGTAGGCATCAGTCACCTGCAAACACACACACACACACACACACACACACACACACTTCAGCTGAAACTGAATGGAGACACCTGAAGAAGTTGCATGTGCCTAAACACACCTTCATACTAAACTCGCGGAGCAGGTGCAGCATGTACTGGTCGATGTAGTGCATCTCTTTGGGGTCCACGGCCTGAGAATGTGGGTCGAAGCCATTCAGGTTGCCCAGCAGGAACTTCAGAGTGTTTCTAAGCTGAGAGAGCGAGAGCGAGAGAAGATACGATGAAGAAGCGACTTTCACCAACATCTAACTCCTCACTGTGCGCTGGTACCTTGCCAATACTTTCTTTCGCTGAGTTTAAAGCTGTTGGCCCGATCTGAACCTCCGAAAACACATTTGACTCAGCCACCCACCAACGTAGCACATCGGCCCCGTAGGCTGGCGTGCTGGGGTCCTGACAGACGAGAGGCATGGAAATAACAGAGCGTGAATGCTGTTTGGAGCAAAATCTCAAGAACAACTTGTTGGGAAATAGGCTTAGTGTCCATCCTCCTCAGAGCCAGACAGGAGGACCCATCCCCTCCTCTCCTCTGTGCTGCATTAGAGAGCTGAGACACAGAACAGCTGACAGCTAGTTAGCTTAGCACAATGAATGGTGGTGGATGGTTAGCCTGAGAAAGGTGTCTGGCTCTGGGGAGGACAGAAAGCACCCCTGAAACTGGTTGTTTTACCCCCTTGAGAAGAGTTTCTGTGCTGTGCTTTCTAGAACAAAAAAACTATCGGGTTCCACTAACAGAGACCCATAAACCATTGTCCCCCCGCGTCCCCGAGTCTACCTTCCCTCCATTGATGATGGTATCAGGATCCACAACATTCCCCAGACTCTTGGACATCTTCTCTCCCTCCTCACTGACAGTAAAGCCATGGACCACCAGAGACCTTGACACACCAACACACAAAAATGGTGGTTTTTTTCCCCCCAAACTCGCCATTAGAAGGAATTTAACTGGTGAGCACCTCCTTCTCATCTACCAGCAGAGACAAACCCAGCTGACACACTGATGGGTACACACAGAAACAAAGGAAACGCTCAGGCGTGTGAACGGGACACTGACTTGTAAGGAGCTTTGTTCCTGACGGCGACGCTGGTGAGCAGCGACGACTGAAACCAGCCTCCGATCTGGTCCTTCCCCTCCACGTAGGCGTCTGCTTTGGGCTCCGACTCTGCAGGGAGTGAAGCGCATCTTTATACCCGTGTCACTTAAAAAATAAATACAGCGAGATGTTAATTTATGTGAAGACTGTGACCAAGGAAATGTCTGGAAAAGATAAAAGAGACCAGCTGGTGTTAGCGGTTTTAAACATGCTTAGAGACAAATTAAGTTAGTCGGTCATAAAGACAGTGAGACGTGGCATCCCAGGCGTCTGCTTTCCCAGGCGCCATTCTGAATCCCTCAGAGAAGCACAAAGCACAGACATGCAGCAGGCCAGCCAGTCCTGGAGGAAGAAACCAGGAGTTCTGCATTGATCCCCCAGGCAAAGGAGAGATGTCTGTCTTTAGTGATTGTTATAAAGAGGTGCTGGGATTTCCAAGACCTCCACCAAGGAGGTCATGTGACTTTACGAGCAGCCTTTGATGACACCACGTCCATGCTCTGTATCCATGCAACCTCCTTGGCAGAGGTATGAGGGCCATCAAGAAGCCTGACGGCCTGAATTAAGTGAGTTCTGTTGGACATAATGACATCACATCCAGGAGCACTGGAAAGGTCAAAGCCTGAGAGAGAAAGAGAGGCTGCCGGAGGAGGAAGGCTCGGTTGTGGTGACCCCTGAGCCAAAGGTCAAATAACCTGTGACCAGCGGGTTGCGGAGCGAGGCGGGGAGCCAGCTGAGACGCGACTCAGACTCCTCTGACTCTTCCTCCATCTCCTCTGGAAATGACAACACAACCAAACACTGACAATGGAAAACACTATGAATATTTCCTGGAAGACAAAACTGTGGGAATACACAGCAACACACCAGGAGCGCAAGTGGGACTGTTTGTTTGTGGCCCTAATCAGAGTGTGTGTGTGTTACTGAATAGAAGCGTGGATTAAACCGGATGATGCGCCGTTTCAACACAAGTTATTGGCAGCTTTTTTGTCGTTAGCCGTCACTCGCCAGTAGCATGAAGCTGAATATACATGGCTGGCTCTTTCTACATTCTCGAGTAAAAAGAAGCGGTAAAACAGGAGGGGAAAAACCTCTCTAAACTCAAGACACCAATTTGTGAACACCCAAAAGGCAAAAAACACACCTTTT
This sequence comes from Aulostomus chinensis, assembly GCF_037954235.1. Taxonomy (NCBI): domain Eukaryota; kingdom Metazoa; phylum Chordata; class Actinopteri; order Syngnathiformes; family Aulostomidae; genus Aulostomus; species Aulostomus chinensis. The sequence continues at coordinate 23,425,207 of NC_141336.1, forward strand.
GGGTGAAATCTCACTTTAAATAATTATTCATTTCACACTGTGATTCAACGTGGCCAGATGTGGCAGCAGCAGCAGCAGAGTTTCTCTGCGACCGATCCAGAGTTTTAACCGCAAGGCATTCGCTGATTTTGCAATCTGCAGTTCAGGTCAAAAACATCTGAGCGCTACGGCGACTAATCCAGCTCTGTCTCAGCAAACGACTGCTTATGCTAATACACCTGGAGGCAGGGGTAAGAAGCTTTCGCCGCCATAAAACTAATGAAAGGAGACGCGATTAGACGGTGCTTGGAAAGCCGTCATCAGTTGAAGTGAGGAGTACTGGAGCCGCTCAGAGAACCGGATCTGACGTCCAGTTAGTTTAGCTGCCAGTTCACACAGACGTCACTGGACCCACGTGTGTGTAGGATCGTCAGCACCCACACAGACCTTCTAGTACTGCTGCCCAGGAAGTTCCGCTGTCAAACCAGATGTCCAGCACATCCTCTCCGCGCACGTAGTCACTCACTGGACCAACTTTACTCTGATGAGGACAGACACACGCACGCACGCGCGCACACACACACACACACACACACAAACACACCTGTGATTTTTCTGAAAACCTGTTGTATAAAAGTCCACCAGTGAGCCCGAGGGTTGCTGGGCCCAGCCCACTCATCCCACCACACCTTCTTAAGTACTTCTGCCGGCAGCAGCGTCTCAAGGGGAAGCTCCCACCAACAGTCGCTGCCCTTTTCTCTGAAGAGATTTGCTACATGAGCCACTGAGTGTCTGCGGAGGACAGGAAGAGTTCAGGGACCGAGTGCAGATATGCACACATTTTGGTGAGCCACTTTTACTGCGTGAGTCAGGTGTTACTTGTTGATGAGAGCCTCTCCGGTCTCTCTGTGGTAGAAGACCGGGATGGGGACGCCCCAGCTTCGCTGTCTGGAGATGCACCAGTAGGTCCGTCTGTCCAGCATGGCCAGCAGGCTGCCCCGCGCCGACTCTGGCACCACGCGAACCTTCTGCAGGGCTTCCTGGACAAACCCAGCAGTCCTTTTTACACTTGGAAACAAACAGTAGATGACAGAGGGAAAAAAAAAAACATCCCAGCTTTACCTTTGCCTTGTCTTTGAGTGAAGCTGTGTTGATGAACCACTGTTTACTGGGTCTGATGATCACCGGCTGCTTGGTCCTCCAGTCACACGGGTAGCTGTGGACACACTTCTCCTCCTTCACCAAAGCGCCGCACGCCGTCAGCATGGAGATCACTAACACGAGGGGATTAAACGAGACAGACAGGAAAAAAACAGAAGATTCCGATGAAAGCGCAGACGCCGAGGCTCTGTTCTGTCCTTCTGTCAAACGTGTGAGGCACCTTTCTCGTTGCCTTCACTCATCACCGGCAGATCCTGGAGCTCCGGACCAGCCAGCTCCGTGAACTTGCCGTCCTCGTCCACCAGACACTCCTTTGGTAGAGAACACACAGTTGAAGCTCCGGTGCGTCCCCGTGCTCCGCGGAGCGAGCTACTTTCAGTTCGCTAACTTTAATGTGGAGAGAGAATTTTTCAGAGGCTCTTCTGGACTTCCCAGATTTTATCAGACCAAACGGATCAAATTCCGACGGTGAAAGGTCTCGTCTGGCGGAGGCTGCAGGACACTCAGAACAACTCATGCACTCTTTAACCGTCAAACCAGCACAGGACAGCTCCCTCTGTTAGCTCTCTGATGTGAATCGAATGAATAATTTCAAAATGATCTGTTGTTGGCGTGCATTTATCTTGACGACAGAACAGGTTGTGGTTATTGTTAGTTTCATCTTAACCCCTCCCCATGTTTGGAGTGGTGCAAACCACAAGCCTCTGGAGGTCCAGAGTTTCAGAGCAGAACAACGTACCACTGAAAGTTGAAACTGGGAAGCCACGCCATAATCCTCCATGCCGTGAGCCGGGGCGGTGTGGACCAATCCCGTTCCTTTGGCCATGGTCACATGATTGGCTGGCAATAGCGGCACTTCCTTGTCGGGAATAGTGGGATGTTTGCAGACGCCACCTTCGAGTTCTGAGCCTTTGAAGGGAAACACAGCAGAGACCAGCGTGATGATGTCACAACCTTTTGAGTGTTCGTTTGTGAGACGCGTGTTGTAGAAATCATTCGATTCATTCGTCATAATTATTTAGAGGAGGAATTGAAGGTCCAGAGAAACAGGAAACGAGAAAGGTACTGCACTGTTGTTGTGACGAGTTCCTGTCATAGCGACCTCGACCTTTGACCACAAGGGTTTGTTTTTGTTTTGTTTTTTCAATTTACTGTCGACTCTTGGCGGACATTTGTACCGAATTTGAAGAAATTCACTCAGTGCATCCTGACTGAGATATCACGTTAACGAGAATGGGACAGACAGACCGAGAGTGGGCGCACGCACACACACACACACACACACACACACACACACACAGAGGATTTAATTAGTAAACGTGTGTATCTTCGAGCCTAGGAACCAGATTAATCTCAGTAATGCACGTCGTGCTCAGCCTGGTGGCGAGTGTGCGCTCCTGTCCGGTCTGTGGCTTAGCTACAGAAGCCATTGGCGAGGGCGCTAAGACAGCTGGAGTGCTTTGGCGAATGGTGGGTTGTGACTGATCAGGACCACTCTGAGATTTTCTTGGCACCCAAGTAGTGGGTGTGGTTCTTGTATGAGGCCCCGGGACCACGAGTGCGTTACCTGTGAAGGTGCCGACACTCTGCAGCTCGGTCCCTAGCACTGCCGCCACGGTGGCCGCCCGCTCAGTGGCCACTAAGAGCGGCTGCGAGTTGTCTGCTCTCTTCACCACAGAGTACCTGCAAACACAACACAGAGCTCCACTCAAGGCTCACGGGATCATTTCAGTCCAACAGAATCATTTGATCGGGTGTGTGACATCAGAGCTTCTCCGACTGGGACGAGCAGAAATGTCTGCCGTTGCCGTTTATAGCACAGAGCAATAAGAAGGCGGCTGACTGACAGCCCAAAGCTGAGACAAGCCGAAGTGTGTGAGTGTGTTTGGTGCTGCTGGTGCTCACTGGGTGTTGGGCATGTAGCAGACGGCCTGGTTGGCAGGAATGGTCCAGGGCTGGGTGGTCCAGACCAGCACAGAGACACCATCCAGACAAGCTGAGGATCACAAACAGACGTAAGAGATTCTTCACCTGGTCAAAGGAATTGCCAGTGTGTGTGTGTGTGTGTGTGTACCTGCGTTTGATGTGATCTTTGGTGGCAGTGTGACCAGAGGGAACGTGGTATAGACGGCTCTGCTCACATGTTCATGGTTGTACTCCAACTCTGCCTCTGCCAGGGCCGTCCTGAGGATGAGGCACAGCAGTCGGACTCGGTAACCAGTAACTCACCAGTATCAGGCAGAGCCGTGCATCAAAATACTGCTGACTTCCTGGAGCAACCTCTCCAAAAAGCAAATACACACAGTACCTTGATGATGGAGACCAGAAAATTGGTTTGTAGTCCTGGTAGATGAGCCCCTGAGGAACAACACAGAGAAAACCGGTAAGACCAGGGCCCCCAAAGTGGGGCAAATACTAATACTGCTCTTTGAATGTGTACGATCCCTAGTAATTCAATATGAGTTCATTACTTCAACCAGCAGCAGAGTGACAGAATCAATGGCAAAAGGCATTCTAACAACACAGTAAGCGCTTTCTTTTGGCCCCTTGTCCCCCGTCTAGTCTGGGTCTTGACCCGTTAGGCTGCCTGGAGAAAACGCTGGTGTGTTGGAGAGAATCGTGTCTGACCTTGTTGTGCATCTCCTGGAAAACCTTCAGCTGAGCCGCCTCATAGGCTCCATCGTAGGTGTAGTAGCACTGGCTCCAGTCAGCCATCACCCCCCAGCGCTGGAACGCAGCGCTCTGACGTGCTATGGCTCCTTCTGCGAACTCGCGTGCTGGATGGGATTAAAACGTCACATTACAGCAGGCGCCGACGTAACGGAGCTCCTGAGACACAACTTCTCTCCTCTGCTACCTTTCTGTCTGATTTGCAGAGGATTGAGGCCGCTGGTTCCCAGCTCACCCAGAGCCTTCAGCTCGATGGGCATCCCGTGACAGTCCCAGCCCGGTATGTAGTGGACCTGCCGCCCCCTTAGCATCTCAAAACGGTTACGGATGTCCTTCAGGATCTGGATCGGACAGGAGACGGCAAATCATTGGGATTTATTCTGTCAAAGATGAGCGGCTGTGACAAGAGTGTGTGGGAGCTGCAGCTGTTGTTATATCTGCTCGTCTGTAGGAAACAAGTCAAGAACACCTCAACTCCACTACCTTATTCAGTGCATGTCCTACGTGAGGGTCTCCATTGGCATAGGGGGGTCCGTCGTGAAGACAGAACGTCTTCTTGGACTTCCTCTCTCTCTGCCAGGTGTACAAATCTGCAAATCCACACTCCTGCAAGAGAAATTTCCAGAGGTGGAGTTCATTCATTCATTTTCCTTGGACATAAACCATAAACCAACTCTGAGGGTCGAACCATTTTGGAAGAGCTTTTTCTCCTGCAAATGTGAGTCTGGTTCATGATTAATGAACTGAAGGGGCAGGGACATTTTTACTCTCCCATTACAATGAACAGATCAAGTTCTTATTGTTCCATAAAATTCCGATTTTTATTCATTATATGAACAGAATTGTAACATTGTCAACTTAACACTACTCTGAAAGATAAACGTGCATTCTAGGCAGGTGCCAGGTGCTGATGTGATGGAGGAGCATCCGCCTGTGACTGCTCGTCGCCTCGTACCTGCTGGATTTCCAGTTCCGTATCCAGCAGCTTCTGTCCACTCAGTTTCATGGGGAATTCCGTCCGGGGAAGGAGCACCGTGTCTCCGTACAGACCCTGAGCCGAGCCTGCAACGCTGGACGGAGCACTGTTTTGTCCCACGGTCACACCCTGACAGCGGCTGGAGCTTAGGGAGAGATGTCGGTGGAGGAGGCCGCCTCCCCGGCGTGACCCCCGTCCCCATCTCACTAGATTCCGGCTCACCGCCGAAACACGGAACAGCAGCATGGAGATGCAACACACCCGTGACCTCGTCAACCCTCAATAACAGGAAACCGCCCGGTTTGTTTTCGTACCGGGACAGAGGACAGAAACCTCGTCGGTCTAAACGCGCCCACTTCTTACCGTGGAGTGTTTCTTCCGGACGAAATAGCGATGAGGACAACTACGGACAGCCACAGCGGTCAAAACTAATAAACGCAACCGTATTTTACAGTCACGCTAACGTAATGAAACCCGCCAGTAGAGGGCGCCGTTTATCTAATTTCAAGGAAAACGAGCGACAATAATGTTGGCGTCTCATCCATAAATATATTCAACGCCTGATTTGCTGTCGTTGTTTTTATGAGAGGTTTTCAACCTACAACGTAGGTACTGTTTCAGCCGTAATTCCAAACGAGGTCATGGAGTCGTAGTCTAATGGAGCTCCTGATAACGACAGTTCACCCCACGCGTTCTTACACTGGTACTCACATTTAGCAGCTTCAATTCAAAAGGAAATTTAGATGGATTCATAGATGTGGAGATTTTTGTATTTGTTTTTTTTTTTAATAAATTTGTTCAAATTCCAAGGCGACAGAAGGGGGGGAAAAAATGCCCTTTAGAATTTTTACCAAGCAGCTCCAGTATGAACCTGAACGGATAGAACAGCAGTTTACATCCGAACATTTCCGACATCACTCGAACGCGGCAGCGTGCAGCAGGTGTTCTGATGATGTCACTGGGCGGATAGGAGGGGGAGTATAAATTCAAAGCTGCATCTCCCGTTTCATTCATCTGCTCGCTCCCAGAACGACCGGACCGGACTTCAGCTCACACGCCAAACCAAGATGAACAAGCTGTGTGCCGCCTTCCTCGGAGCTCTGCTGCTGGCTCTCCATCTATCAGCGCAGGTTGGCTTGATTTTTAAACACCTTTACTCATTACTTTAACTTCTACAGATCAACGTTTTCTTTTTATTTCTTTTTTTTTTGGCAACTAATCTGTAGACTGAAGTTTAAAGTGTCCCAGGTGACTTTACTTTCCAATTAAAAGGCGTGTTGTGTTACATTTCTAGCCGGCGCCAGGACAGCAGTTTGAACCGTTACCTTCAGTTGAAGTTTGGCTGCTCCTGAAACGAGTCTTGGTGGTTTGGTTTTTTTTTTAATAAAAAAATTGAGCGGCAGGCGCCATTGCTTGTAATTTAATAAGCTTCTTATTGGGTAGTTTGGAGGGTTTAATGTAATCTGAGACCTCGGCAGCAACGTCACGAATTCTAGGCGCCCCCCCCCCACCGAATTTTATTTTAAATGCTCCTTTTGGGCTTTTGCTGCATGATTTTGGTGAATCAAACTACAACTGACGATTCTACATAGTTTAAACATTTTCAGGTAACTCTTGTCTGTTGTCCAGGACTGCAATTTACCTGGGGGGGGGGGGGGGTGTTTGAAGTGGTGAATCGCATGACGCCATGTCAAAAGTCCCGTCTACAAAGTAGCAGTTCAGGTTCCACCTCAGCTGAACACTCCATCACTCACGTGCTGTGTGGTTTCTGCAGGTGACTCTGAGCCAGACTGTCGACACGAACTCAACCATGTCCAACTACACCATGACACCCACCGCCTCCAGCAACACCACCTCCAGCGAGAAGGGCGGGTGCAGCAGGACGGAGTCCTTCATGCTGCTGCCGCTGCTGCTCGCCTCTCTCGTCCACTGTCTGTCCTGATGACAGGCCGGCGTCTCTCCGCACTGAACACACGGCGGCTGGACTCGGGACGCAGCGTTAAGAGCAGAGCTTACAAAAATCTACTAAATCACATTTGGGACTCAGAAGAAATGATGGGGACTTGCAAGAAGGTGACCTGCAGAGGCCCAGGATGTGCTGCTGCACTGGGTGGCTACGTTCCAGTGTTCTCTGTGGGGTGGGGGGTGGGGGGGGGACACTGGACTACCTGCTGAATCCTCCACCAGGACTCCATGCTGATGTCCTCCAGCGGTCAGCCAGTAACTGTCTGCCTACTGCATATTTAAAGAAAACAAGACTGGGCACTCGTTAGCAGGCTTTGACATAAAAAGATTGTAAAATTTAGAAATTTCTTTGTATTGCAAATTGTGGAAAATATGCATGTGATTGTGCTTTTTAGGACTTTTTGTAAGTTCAATAAAGATTTTGAATTGTAAGTGACCAGATGAGTGTTCAGATTTTGAGGGAAACGTCTTTTTTTTGTTTAGGCTAAAATGGTTTGCGCACGGCTGGGCGGGAGACTCAAACTGGATCATATTGCACGGAGATTACGGGAGGTAGGTCACCTGAGAATGTACAAAGGCGTGAGGATCAGGTGGAGTGTCTGCTGGCTCTGGATGCACCACTCCGCTTCAACTCGCCAGTGCAGAAGTGACGGTAGGGGCCCCGCCTCAACCCCCGCAGCAACAAGTGACATCAATTTAAATCTGGCAGGAAGCGGACTCGCGGCGTTGTGTGGGCCAGCGCCCACCAAGATGAGCGGGTGTTTGCTGCACATTGCCTCAAAAAGGAGCCTGAGACGGTTAGAGCGTCCAGAACTCTCTGCACGTGACTTCAGAACCACAACTCCCTTCCAAACTTCAGTTTTTAAGTTGTAAATCGTGCCTGAGCAGTTGCATCAAGATGTTCCTGCTGCTTCCTGCAGTCAAAGGAGGAAGCAACAAGTTGACGAGCGCCAACGCTGATTTTACTGAACGGACTAGAAGGCCTCCTGCAGCTCCAACGGCCGCTAACGTAGCAGCCAAAGCTTCCCTCTGCCCGTAAACGCCAGGTTTTAAGTACTTGACAAAGAAAGGGCTCATCAATAATTGACTGAGGTGAGCAGGTGAATAATTCAAACGTTCACCTGCTGCTGCTGCCGGGGCTTCGATCAAAAACTCGTTACCTGTGAGGGACTTGACCGGTGGAATTCACCTGTCTTCCCTTCCCCCACGGTAAACCCTGCGTGGGAATGACATCCCACCCTGATCACATGACAATAGCCGTATTGTCCCCTCTTCTCGATACCTTCATTCCTCGCTCTTACAGCTCCCTCCTCCCTCAACTCTCTAACGTCCTCCTCGTCCCAGGTTCAGGAGCCACATTCCAGCAGGGAGGCCACTGATACCAGCCGAGTGCAGTCAGGTGATCGAGAGTAGAGTTCCCCTTCAGGTGACCGCCAGGTTGTGACCACTTGAGCCCCCCCCCCCCCCCATCTCCTCCTGAAGACGAAACCTGAGTTCAGGTGTTTGCATGCCGTCAAAGTGGGGGGGAAGAAACAGATAAAGAGAATCTCACGACAAACCACAGCCGAAACCGTGACGAGTGGTCTGGCGCCACCCTCCCAAAACGACCCCCTACCTTGACCCCCCCCCCCCCCCCCCCCCGGTTTACTTGGTAACACCTTGGTGAAGCGTGCGAGTGAAAACCGCGAGTTTCTGTCCTGAATCTAAGTCACAGGTTAGTCTCACGGTGTCGGGCTGAGACAGACGGACAGTTTCGTCTGGTGCTGCTAGCATTTGATTTACACCAAAATGGCATCGCTCCCTTAAAAGCGTCAAACGGCAACATCAAAACATTTGTTCTCTAGCGCCGCCTGCTGGACGCAGGACATTATAGATTCATCCCAGTGCACACGTCTGTCTGCGTCTTCATGTAAAATGCAAATATCCTGTTTCTCCTCCCTGGCGCCTCATGTAACAGCCACACACACTCCGACGCGTGCAGAGGGGTGAGGGCCAGATGCTAAAAGTTAGACTTAGCAAAGTCTGTGCCCCCCCCCCCCCCCGGTGCTTTCAAGTCTTACGTGTATTTTGTTGTTGTCCAGGCACAATGACAATCACTTCATTCTTCTTTATTTCACATTTATCAGCTTAAACCGACAGACGTTCCATAGATTTACACCTCCAGCGAGTGCTGTGGTGGAGGGAGATGTGCCAGGAGGGCGTAGGGCCCGCAGGCGGCGTGTGCGTCGGTGTGTGGCACAGCGGCAGATCCCGCTTCAAAGCCCGCTGTGAGCTTAATGGCTGCCTGGGAAGTGACGGGCAGTGACTCCTTGGTGGCAGCTATTGTTCTAATCCCCATCGCCCTGATCAGAAGCACCGACGAGCCACCGCTGCCACGACCACTGGAACATGGAGGCTGTGGATCTGTCAGGCCACAGAGGAGCAGCACACCTGTGCACCTCCTCATGAATTCATGTATATAATTAAAAACTCTCTCGCGGCAAAAGTAAAAGAACTACATTCATGCCATGTTAGTGATATCAGAATGAACCTGACCAGGCAACAGCTCAGTCACCTGGCCGCGTCATCGGTGTGTTGGCAAACACTTCCAACTTGAGCCTCGGCAGCTACACGTCAACTCCCCGTCCGTGGTAGTTTGGCCGCATTAGCTGCTGTGTATGTTAGCGTGCTACCGATTCTGTGGAATGTTAGCAAATACCACGCTAATCAAGCTTAGTTTTTTTTTTTAAATCATTAGTTTTTTTTATGTCTTTAAACCTGTATAAACATAAAATATTATTAATTACAAGACATCGAAAAGGCCTGCGATAAATACCTACGTGCAAAACAACCAAAGAAGACATTTCAACAACTACGCCGCCAGCGACGCAACTGCTGTCGATGACTGATGACATCGACGCTCCCATGACAACCGCTGCTGGCCGAATTCTGAGCAACAGAGAAATGTAACAGGGATATTCGCAAGAAATGACTTATGAGCGTCTCTGCGCTCCACTTAGCACATTTACTGTGCATGAAGAAGAAGAAGATGATGGCACAGTTCAGGGAAGTTGTGATTTTCTGAGAACGCATCCTGTACAAATGAGGAACCTGAGAAATGGTGAGAATTGAATCAATTAGTCTTGGGGTTTCCTAACACCGAAAAAGAAAAGCAGAACACGAATTATTCGGTGTTCTCCTCTCCATCGATTCTTCACTACATATTTATTTTCCACTGCGACTAAGCAGGAAGCCACGCAACACCTCGACTGGAGATCACCACGTGTCTGTGCCCTCGCCCCCGCCGCATGCACATCACATTCCATCAGGTTAATTATGACATTTTCCATCGTTTTGATTTAAATGTAACCTGCTAAGAGTCAATCACTGGATATTAATAGAAAAACATCCCCAAACACGTAAAAAAAAAAAAAAAAGTCTGCGTCAATATCACCTGGTATCGTCCACATCTTCTTTATCCAGCTGAAACACCGCAATTATAACTTTGTTTTTGGGGTTCTTTTGGGACCCTGTGACCATGCAGGGGTACCAGAGCTTTGGAAGATATTTTGAGTGTGTGTGTGTGTGTGTGAGAGAGAGAGAGAGAGAGAAATCTTTGCCAAGATTTCATTAGCATGTCCTTCTCTGTCAGCAGTGAGCGAGGGTGACATTTGTTTAGCACCAGCAGGTGTGAGGCACTGAGCAAGCGGAAGAGGGGGATAACATGTAAATCCACACATCAGACTCAGAGGAGAATGTCAGAGGAAATAGGAGCCTGGTGTGGGCCCACCGTGTTCACGTGTGTGTGAGAGAGAAATACTAAAACTAAGAAGGATGTATGTAACTACCTCGAATGGCACAGAAATGAGTCCTGAAACCAGGACGTGTGTTTGCAGTGCTGAACTCCTCTTCTTTCCCTCTGTGTCAAAATATTGGAAGGTTTTCAAAGGTAAACGCCTCAGAACAAAGCATCTGGTTCCCACGCCTCTGTGTCTTAAAATCAGCGGCAGGTAGCGAGCGACTAAACGAGACTTCAACAAACACCGTCACCCCAAAAAGGAAGCGCAAAGCTGGTTTTGTGACCAAGTCGTTTGTCCACAGCAGCTCATAGCATAACTTTAGCCTTGTTTTTCTGAAGATTGTTATTATGTTTGTGAGGGTTCTTTTACCGACCAAAACGTGTAAATCTGAACCTTCCTTTGCGATGGAGTTTATTTTTAGCGGCTTTCGGTCGAGGGAACTCATCGCCGTGCTAACTTCTGACCTGTGGCGTAAATAAGAATTTTGCAGCTTTTCTGACATGTTGTAGGGGACCCCGGGCGGCTTGTAACAAAGGGGCCACTTTAAAATGTGGTCAGCACAAGTTGAGACTTGCCTGTTTTGTTCAGCAAAATCTTGAAAGATGAATGCAACTTCTATAATTTCCGATTTTCCCTTGGGTGGGATGATGTTGTATGTCCTCAACAACCTCTGCAGTCTCGTTTAGCTGCTTGATAGTTTACCGTCTTTATCAACACACCTCGGGTCTGACACCTTATCTTCATCTCATGAGCAGCGAACAATGTTTCACTCAGAAAAACCACACGCTACCAAAGAGAGGAACTAGTGTTTCATCAGGACCTTGAAGCGATAACGCTCCTGCTCTATCTCCACAGAGGAAGAGGACACACACCTCAGTTGGCCTCATAATCCCACTATCAATTGTCTTAACCAGGCCCATCATAGGGAAGGCACTATAAATACAGTAGAGCTCCCAATAAGAAGCTTTCTACCACTCAGCAGGAGTTGTCCAAAATTAGCAAGTATGCTAACTGCATGCTAATTGTAGTATTGGTTCGCTGGGATTTGGAGGTGCTGACTGGTTTGTGTTGGATTTTCACAGAAGCCATTTCCACAAGTCACTGCAGGATGCATGCAAGTATAATTAATGATATTATTCCTTTAAGGTATCGTTCTGCGCCAGGGTCCTGGTACTGAGCATGCTAGCTCACTGGAATGGTCTCAAACAGATGCTAACGCATTACATCTGTGTTTCTGCGGCTGTGACATGAAATAACTGCAGCGATGAGGGATTTACAGCAGAAACAGGTGGGAAACCATTCATAAAAAAACGCTAGTTTTGTCACATAAAAAAAAAACAAGCCTTACATTTTGAATTGTTCAATTTTTTTGTCTTTTTTAATGTTGCAATTCCGCATGAGTTTCTGAAATCGTACAGCAGCTGTAGTTCTAGCTTACGGAAACACTTTAACTTTAGTCAAACAGAAACAACAACATACGTCTGTGTACAGACGGACCAAGAAGGAAAACAGGGAGCCCGAGCCCACGGGCTGGTGAGCAGCACCAAGCGGGGAAGTGAGGTTCGTGATAAACGGTAGTCAGAGTTCACTTCAGGTTTTAATATTTGCACTTCTCCACTTTATCACATGAACGCAACAAATTGCAAGGAACCTAAATATCAGAGGTGCACTGACACGTTGAACACACTCCAGGCCAGGCAGAGCTGCTAGCTTCAATCGTGAGTGAATCAACTGTTCAGAGGAGGACTTGGGATTTTCATGTAGCTGAAGTCAGTGGGGAACAGGTTAGTTTGAGACCTGTAAACACTCAGTGGAGCACCTTTAATTTGGGCCAGATTCCAGCTCTGTAACTGGAGGAGCCGACTGAACACCTTCATGTGTCACGGGGAAAGTTTCTACTTGAGCCAAAATACTATTTTAGACACAACTTAATTGTTCCTGAGGTCTTCAGGGATGGAAGTAAACCAGTTTGTCTTCCTACTTCTAGACGTGGACCTCTGTAGCTTTAATGGTTCAATACATTTCAAAATACTGCCACAGAAAACTGTCAAATTCTGGAGTTTGTACACGGTCTCGATTTGAGGTGTAAATCCCTCAGTGTGTGTGTGAATCGACTTGCTGACAGGATAACGTATCACTCTACTGATATTCAACTTGCATTTATTTCATTTCATTTCATCGGTTTCCTCCTCCCTGATATAATTTGAGATATAAATCTGTGTGACTCTTTGTTTCCTTTACCACAGAACCACGTTCTCCTGTTGTGTGCGGCTGTATTCTTTTACCCTGTCAGAAGTTCCTGCCTGTGTTCACGCAGCTGAAGTCTGTTCCCTTCTGGTCATTCCTGCATCTCCATAGTCACTGATGGAGGGAAAGCCCACCCTCTGCTCAATCCACTGGGCTACACTGAGCAGCTTCTTGTCTTGGAAGGCGGGACCTATGAGCTGTAAGCCAATGGGAAGGCCCCGTCTTGATAAAGCGGTTGGCACAGAAACGGCGGGGAGACCTAGAGTGGACGAAAAGAGATGAAGGACAGCTCATGGAAAGGAAAAGATTAGGTTTTCAAGGTTAGTTTGAGGAGAGATAAGAGGCTGAAGAAAGTTTAACACAATGCAAACATCTCTGAAGCCCACAGCTACACTTTGACCTGATTCACTTTAACTGAAGACATCTGCTTTTTCCCAAAGACTTGTTTCACTTCAGTGCCTTTTTTTGACAGTTAATTCAAAGAAGTTTGGACCAATGAGCTGCGTGTTCTCAATTCCTCTAACGCCCTGCACACGCGTGAACACTCCCTGATCTTCTGTACCTGCCATGTTGACAGGCTGGGTGAAGAAATCTTCCTGTGCGCTGCGTGTTTGGTTGTCTTCCTGTTTGAAGTCAGAGTACCGCGCCGCGTCAGTCAGAGTGGTGGGCGTCAGCAGCACATCTACACCTGAGCCGAACACGCGCTTGAAGTCGTCTGCAATCAGCCGTCGGACCTGCTGGGCTTTCACAAAGTAGCGCTGGTAGTTCCTGGCAAATAATCAGAGATTCTGTTCAAAGGACCTGGATGATAGTAACAAGATCATGAGACCTGGCAGCAAAGTGAATAGTAGGTCAAAGACTTACTGCTTGAGCAGGAAGTAGCTGCCAGACAGGATCCTGCCTCGCACCACGTCATTGAAGCCCTCGTGGCGGGTGGAGGCGTACATGGCCTCTGTGGAGGTGTCCACACGGCTGCGGTGGCCTGGCAGACGAAGAACAGACAAGTTGTTTTTATTATCAGCGTCTAATATGCTGGTGGACTGGGGGGGGAGGGGTCGTTTCCCCCACATTCGTTTCAACAAAATTCCATCCATCCACAGTTAAAATGCCCACCTCCCCAGACAGGAGACCCACAGAGACAGGCTGAACGCTACTTAGCTAAGCACAAGGGATTGTAGTATCGAGACTCTGACTGAGCTATGCTAACACTTTCCATCCACTGTCATTCATTATGCTAGGCTAACTAGCTGCAGGTCTGTGAGGGTCACAGCTCTCTACGCTGTGGGGAGGATGACAAATTATTTCCAAAGAAGTTGCCGTGTTCCTCCAAACATCGCACCTGGGGTTCGTACCGTATTCAAGCCCATCAAAACGAGCCATGTTAGACGCCACCTCAGCGTAGCACAGGACGTGGTAACACACAATGGAATACTTGGTGTGGGGGAGGGAGACCTGCTCCACCTGAGCCCCCGACTTCTCAAACATGTCAGCGACTCGACTCCACTGTGTCACAGTCTCGTTGGACAGCCCCGGGGTGTGGTACTCCTGACACACATCCACAGACAGGAAAGACAAGCGGCGTCATATCATCACCATCTGTGTCCATGCAAACTACGCATCAGAATAACCTTTCAGGTTACAGTAGAAGCTCACGTATGTATGAGCTTGTTGCTAAGACCGACTAACGTCACTGGCATGTTGCATTCAACCGAAATATCATTGGAATCAGTGTTGATTATGGTTTGCAGAGACTTCTGAAATAAAAACAAAGGTTCACTATTTTTCTTGCAAATTAATTTCTGCTTTTATATTTCTTGGTTTCAAGGTCTTGTTGAGGAGAGCAAAATGTGCTTCTGCAGAAACACACTGAAACATTCGTGACTGGAACAAAAAGGTAAGCAGTCGTCAGGACACCTCCACAGCCATAAAATAATTGAAGGATTAAATCAAAAAGGTATTTTGACCTCAGTCAAGGAGGTTATTTTTGTGTGTGGCATCAGCAGGATTAAACACAAACTATGAGGATTTTTCACCGCACTCGGCGGAGGGGTGTAGGACAGGAGCGATAGATTACAGTTGGGTTGGATTAGTCATAGCGCCACCTAGTGAAATCAGGAAATCACCTGTATTTACATTTAGATGAACTCCTCCCGGTGAACCCATCTGTTGTCAGAACCACCTTTAGAACTTGGTGATGTCTTACTGTGAAGAATGTGAGGTTTCGGTTAAACTTTGTTACCGTGGCGATGCGGCCAATCTTGACACATCACAAAACTTGTAGGAGGGACGTAGTTTGATGAGGAGCCAAACAGCCAATTTGTTTGTTTTTTTGGATTGGATGGAGTTGACCCTGGCAGTATGAGCTCTCCGTTTGCTCTCCAGAATTTTACTGACGGCGGCTGACAACGACTCTCCTATGAATGTTCGGGATGTGTGAGGCTCCAGCTGATTGGCCAGTGGTATATGATGTCACTGATGCTGAAATAAAACAAGGAGTGTATTCCAAGACCCAGCAAACCTTTGGAATGCCTATACGGATGTTCCTGATGTCAAAGTCTTCCGGCAGCTCTGTAGAAGATGAGGGTGCAGTAACTGTTGTTGAGTCTCTGCTATCAAAACCTTGGAGTATACCTGTGGGATATAATCCCAGATTAGGTGGAGTTGCAGGTTCCTCTGTTACATGTATGAGCTAGTTTACACAGGAACAACAGAGGCGCATATGAAATTACACACAGTTCCAGATTACAGCTTGAAATGTCAACACTGTCATAGGCACTTCATCCAGTCAATCATGTGTTGAAACAACTGTTCCGCACAAAAACTTCTGAAACATTTACAGTGGCTCTCTTAGGTCTAGGACAGGGGTGGCAACCTTACACACTCAAAGAGCCTTTTGGACCTGATAACCACAGAAAAGACAACATCAGGAGCCACAAAACCCTTTTGACATCTAATATGAAGCGAAAACTGGTACGCCAAAAATACAGACCACCCTAACTTGCTTTAATCTGCCGAGGTTGGTCCCCTGACCCCGCGACGGATTCAGATGGGAACTACGAATTAACCTTGAAGTGTAAGTGTGTCATGAGTTTCCAACCTAAGACAAGAGCAGCATCACTGGCACTGCGGGTCATAATGCCGGGGACGTCCATGGAGTTGACCAGAGGTATGAGGCCATGCCTGGACAGGAGGCCGTAGGTGGGCTTCAAAGCCACCACACCACACAAGGCTCCAGGGTTACGGGTGGATCCACCAGTGTCTGAACCTAAAGCCCTGCCAGGAACAGAAATAAAGGAGTTTTCCTGCTTTGTAATATGCGTGAGTCGACGAAGGTGAATGTCTGTTCTTACAGGTAGCTGGTGAGTGAGGCCACGGCTGCAGCGCTCCCTCCTGAACTCCCTCCAGAGATCACCCAGTCCAAGTCTGGCCCCGCCCTGGTCTGTTCACAGTAGGGAGCAGCGTAGCCCCAAGGGTTCCTAACTGGACCGAACAGCCCATCCACGCTGCCCGAGCTGGGAAAAGATCCTGCACTCTCAGTCTGTTCTTGTATCTGTACAGATATTTATGAAAGAAATATGAAGGATATAGAAAAGAATGTTTTTACCCCATAGCAAACTCATCCATGTTGGTCTTCCCAATGAGAACAGCTCCTTGGTCAAGGAGCTTCTGAACCACAGTGGCATTGTATGGTGGAGTGAAGTCTGTCGTTAAAGGAGACAGGTTATTCTTCCTGGTTATGAAAGACACTATGAGAAAACACGAGACCCACACTGGAGTGACCTTTGAGCATCCTGGAGGCACAGGTGGTCTTTATATTCTCTGTGCAGAAGTTGTCCTTGACTGCAAAGGGGATTCCATCCAGGGGACCTTTGGAAGAGCCTAGAGGAGACAAGGTGGGACATGGTGGACTCCAGTCAGAGCAGATTAACTACACACTTGCACGTCCTCACCTCCAAGCAGGCGGGACTCTGCTTCTTGTGCCTGCTTCAGCGCCTGCTCCTCCGTCACGGTGATGTAAGCATTCAGATGTTGGGTCTTCTTGACGCGGTGCAGACACTTCCTGCAAAGCTCTGTTGGGGAGATTCTTCCCTCCCTGAGAGCCACAGACACCTGGAATCACATGGTCACTGTTATCCAGTTGGATGGTTCATTAAAACACTCGTTTATCTTGATCAGTTTCTCAAATCATGTCCGAAAGATGTTAAATTCCTGTGAAATAATCTCAGTTTCATCTATCACTCACAGGTGATGTGGTAGATAGTACTTAAGCTCAGAGTTAAGGTGAGCCCGGGGGCCAATGGTTGACTAAGAAAAAAACAACACAATTTAAAGAGTTAAGTGAATCATTGTGCATGAACGCTAACACAAGTAGCAGTAAGAAACAAAACCCCTCCCTGAGTGGAGGGGGGATTACTTTAGCACTCTATGATGCTACCCTACAGTTACCTAGACAACATCAGTTAGCATTAGCGCCACTATACATTAAAATGCTTCTCAGCTTACTTCAACGGCTAAAATGCCCGTGTTTAACTTTTTTTTTTAGTGCATTACGCTATAAATACTTGCAGGTATAATTGATGACGACGCGGGCCTGTTAGCCACGCGAGTCCTACATATATCGATTCACTGGCAATAAAAATGCAGGAAAAATAGACGGGAGTGGTAAAATATCCGAGTTCCCTGTCAGGTTGTTCGATAATTCTTTAATGTTTAACGGTGCGTTACGTAAAAACTGTCCATCATTTACGCTAAAAGCAGCAAGCGAACACTCTGAGTCATCGCACCGACCTCTCTTATTGTCAGGCCCAGCATGTTTATCATATTCCAAGAGAGAATTTGTCAAATTATTGTCAACCTTCTGGAAGTTGTGCGGCACCAATAGGCGGCCATGTTTGTTTGGACCGCCGCGGTCTAGCAGTGCTTTGTTTGATTGGATAGCAGTTGAGTAACCAGCGCGCTGATTGGTGGAGAGGCCGAGGGCCGACCTGGACGCCGGTCCGGCCAGGAAGTAGCATGTCACTGACAAGGACGATGTTTGGAAATGACGGAAAGCTTTGCTGTTTGATGATTCGTAAAAGAATGGCGAGATGTGATTGTGTGACCATGTAAGTTGTGTTTTCAAACGGCCGCTAACGAGTCAGTGTCCGTCACGCTGGTCGCGCCTGCTTTCATCATTGTTTTGCGTGGCGACTGTTTAGCTTTGTAGTGTTTTAAAAAATGAGTTTAATACCCAGGAGGTGGTTGTTTCACCTCAGTAAGTCACCCCGGGTGCACGCCTCCGTGTCCAGGCTGTTCAGTTCCTCCAGCAGCTGCAGGACCGTCATGCCCGCCTGGGTCATAGATAAATATGGAAGCAATGACGTCCTGCGCTTCACCAACAACGCCAGTTTCCCAATCATCGATTACCCCAATGAAGTTATTGTTAAGGTGTTTGCAGCAGGACTGAACCCGATCGATATCAGCATGAGAGGTGAGTGACACTCAAGCCCTGTGTTGAGTACCTTAGGTGTGTGTGTGTGTAAAAAAAAAGTTAAATGAATTTGACTCCACTGCTCTCATAAATAGACTTTATATGCACAAAGTTGAACTGAGTCCGTGCATCCGATTCCCGTGAATGCCATAGTTGGAGTCAACCTGGCACCAACATCCACTGGGACATGTGGATGAACCGAGGAGGTCCTTCAGGAACACCTTGAGGGAATTTCTCTAAATCTGCCCCCACTAGGACTCAGAGATGAATGGAATAGACACTGGCACCTCACGTAAACACGGGAGGGAATTTCTCTAATTTGGTGCTTACGTCCACTGGGACATGTGGATGAACCGAGGAGGTTCCGGTCTTGGGAGTGTCGCCTCGCACCAGTGTTCATCCAGGAATGCCTTGATGGAGTTTCTTCACATGCGCTGTAGGATGGAAGTCCACTGGGACTCCAAGATGAACTGAAAGGATCGTGGGGGGTCAAAGGTCAAAGTCACTGTGACACCCAGCAATGAGACATAGACTGCAACGCAGTATTTGTAGTTTCTTCCAGTAATTCTTACTTTGTAATCCCCGTATTACCACTCACTATCAGGATGTTTTCTGTTTGTCAGTGTTTACTGCAAGTAACGAGCTCCCCTCCTGTCTGCTTAACCAAACTTGAGGGGGGAAAATATTGACTCAGAGTGGCGGTGAGCAGCCAGACCGACTCCAGTCAGCCGGTTTGTTTGATGTTTTCTGGGTTTTGTTCTTTTCTAAGAATTAATCATTCAACCCATCTGGACTCCCACTCAGCCGGGCTGCAAGGCTGAGGTGGGGGATTTGTGGTGCCTTGCAAAAGCAGAGCAAGACACTTTCACTGGCTGAGGGTTTTCATTGGGTTTTTTTTGCCCTTTGTCTTTTGTAAAATTAGTTTGTCGGTTGGCAGGTTGGTGATACGTTTTAAGCTTTAAATCAGCATGTATCAGGTGAGTCGCTGTCTGTCTCCCAGGTGGCTATGGTGCGGCCTCTCTGTCTATGAAGAGAGACCCTCTGAATATCAAGCAGTCAGGCAGCGAGTTCCCTCTGACTCTGGGGAGGGACGTGTCCGGCGTCATCATGGAGTGCGGCCTGGACATCAAGTACTTCAGAGAAGGAGATGAGGTAACAGGAAGTCAGTCAGAGGCGCATACATACATATATATGTGTATGTGTGTGTAAATATACATAAAATTACAGTTACCCACGATCACATACAAGCAATCCCCGGATTATGGAAACATTTTATTCGCCCTCGTGATTCTTGGATACATAAAAGCAAGTAATCAGGAGGGAGAAGAAAGGACAGATAATTCCTCCTCCAATTCCTGAATCATTAAAACAAAACAGTGAAACTAGAAACCCTGCTATGATGGATCTCAATTTCATGGCGTGTGTGTGAGTGTGCGGCAGTGCTAGCAGCTGGCAGTGTAGGAGTGTGTGTGTCATGCCATTTGAGCATCATCATCTCAGGGTATCTGAGCGCTGTGGCTGACCTAGTTCCTCCAGCCAAGGCAACAGTCCCGGTTGGAGTCGGTACTTAGGCCAGGATTAAGCAACCTGCTTTAGAAACATGACATGACTTTTCCACCTTCGCCTGACTCACACTTTTTTAAATTTAGTAAATGTGAATACATGACAAACTTCTATTATTCATATGTTTTAATAATTTTCACTTGTTTTCTTAAGTTAAACCTCAATTGTCTTCAATCTGCGTACATTATTATTCTTTTATTAAAAAAAAAAAAAGGATTTTCCAGGTTAATTTAGCGTTGTTTTAACCGTCTGGGTTCCTGCTGCTCCAGTTTTCTGTGCAGGCTGGTTTAGCACATCAAGAAGTCATCCATCATTTATTTGTACAAGCCTCTTTTAGAAAGAGACATGCAGAATTGGTGTTTTTCTCTCTGTGAGTGTCTTATTTTTTCTACGTTGCTGTGTGTCTTCCTCAGGTGTGGGCCGCTATCCCGCCGTGGAAGCAGGGTAGTCTGGCTGAGTTTGTGGTGCTGAGTGGCAACGAGGTATTGTTGGTTGTGAAAATGTCTTGCATGCACGTATTTAAAGGAATGCACCAACTCTGTACAGACAGTAGGACGCTGAGGAACCCCCCCCCCCCGCCCCCCCCCCCCCAGACGAGCTGACCGCCAGTTAGCTGAGCATAATGAATGGTCGTGGATGGGCAGATTAGCATACTTCTATCAAAGGTTGCCAAATAAATAAGTAAAAGTCAGGATCTTGACTTTTCCAGAACATTTTCATTGTCGCTTACAAAGTCGGCTTTGATTCGTCGCAGCAGTTTCTCTCCTTGTCATCAACCAACGTTTGGTTTCGTTGGCCAGAGTTAAGAGGTGAGGTCCGGCTATGTGTCCGATTCTGAAATAATCGTTTCTTGTTCTTTCAGACGGTCATTTCACAGTCAGTTATGCACAACCATAGTCACATCAAAGCATGCTAACTTGCCCCTCCACGAGGAGCAGTCAGTGGGTGGATGAACGCCCCCCTGCCCACACAGAGGAGCAGCGTCTCTGTTCTCTGACCAAAGAAGCAGGCTTGGAAGCGACTGTTTCTGCAGCTTAATCAGTGTCAGTTGTGTGCTGTATTTGAACATCAGCATCATCAAATCCATGTTTTTTTCCCTCCTTGTGTGGTGTGACTTGCCAAAATTGGACGTAGTCGCGATCCCATCGTGATGCCTTCTCACAATGACTCAGCCGGTTCTGAACACTGTTGTGCTCAGGTGTCCCACAAACCAAAGGCGCTGAGCCACACGGAGGCTGCAGCCATTCCTTATGTGGCGACAACCGCCTGGTCGGCGCTTGTTAACACCGGTGGGCTCACCAAAGAAAACTGTGCCAAGAAACGGTGAGCGAACCCTGCACCACACACTCAGGTCCCACTTGTTTTTGTTCCCCTTCCACCCTGAAGTGCTCCTGCAAGCTTAGCCCCTGTTAGCCTGTTCCATAATGAGGCGTCAGGGCGTCTGGCAGCAGCTCAGACGATCCCTCCCCCTTCACTTGACTTGACGCGCTAAAGCCTTGACATTAATCCTAACAGGGAAAGTCTGTGCAAAAATAGTCTAGAAAGCAGAACTGGTGCTATTTCTGATACCTGGGATGTTTCCTCCTCCAGGATTTTGATCCTCGGGGGGTCCGGCGGCGTGGGAACATTTGCCATACAGGTATGATGGATGAAGAGGAGGAGGAGGATATATTTTGTGTTGGGGATCATTTAAAGTTCATCAGGTGAAAAATAACCTGCCGTTTGTCCCGTCAGGTTTCAGGCTGACCCGCAGACTTTGGTCATGACCCAAACACTGCAGCTCGCATTACACAGACGTGACATTTTGTTGTATTCAGCGTGCGCCGTCTCTGCTGATCAAACATTCTTCTGCTCCTCTGAGTCACCTGAACATGTGGTGACACGCTGTAGCACAAATGACCTGAACCTGGAAGAATCTGCTCGTGTTTCTCCATGAATTCTAACCAGATGCTGAAGGCCTGGGGAGCCCATGTGACTGTGACCTGCTCCCAGAGCGCTGAGGGGATTGTCAGGGAGCTGGGGGCCGACCATGTGGTGGACTACACTGCTGGGCCCGTCGAGGTGCCGCTTGCTGCCATGGAAAAGTGAGAATCTCGGACACAAATGCTTTTTTTTTTTTAATATTTCAAATTGGATTTTAATTGGAGTTTGCCCTTGTTGCCACGGCAACTCCCAGCTGCAGTCAGCTCTCTTTCTTCAGCTCATTAAAAAAACGTAACCCTCTTTGGTACCTAACTTTGTTTCTGCCTCATCATCCTCTGTTCCCCAACCCGACACGCTCCACCTGAAGGTTCAACCTGATCCTGGATAACGTCGGGGGGGACACAGAACGTTGGGCGCTCAATCTGCTTAAACCTTGGAGCGGCGCCAAGTACGTCACCCTCGTTACACCCTTCCTCCAGAACACTGACACGCTGGGAATCGCTGACGGCATGATACAGACTGCTGCCACCATGGCCACCAAGGCCGTCAAGGTAGTCACTCACTCTCTCACACACACACACACACACTCAACCAGGCCAGCAGTATGCGCTGCCGTATGAGCCTCCATGTGCCAAGATGTGTCCAGTTTGTCGTTATCATTTCTGCATTTTGTGCTTCCTCTGTGTGTCACTAAGTCACATAAAGCCTGGACTTCTCTGTTCTTGCCTCCTTCTGTTTTTAGCAGTCATGTTTGTGGTTATATGTTGTGCACAGTTTGTTATTAACCAGTAACCACACGCCTGCATCACCCCTGCTGTGTTGCTGCAGGGCCTGCAAAGACAAGACAGTCAACTCCAATAGTTGTGGGAACCAAATAAGTCTCTCCTCCAGAGGAGCCGGACTTTTTTTTTGTCCAAAGACGTGCAGCTACAACACGAGTTTTCCTTCACGCGTGCATTTTATACCATAAACGCCATCAACAGCTGGCCCTCACGAAGGCAGCAGCTTGTGTTGGTCGCCGCTTTCATCATACAGGAGGTCAAAGGACCCCTGCAGGTGCATATCACTGCCCCTAATGTAGAACACGACATGACAGGCCTTGAAGTCACTGAAGCAGCACGCGCACACACTTGGGAGTTCAGTGTATGTGGCATCCTGTCAGATGTGCCCGTTGGAGGAAATCCTGCAGAGCAAAGCTTGCATGTGTGCATTTGTGGCTTTTGTGTGTTACACATGGGTGCAGCTCGAACTCCTTCCACTTAACTCTTCAGCTTCAGAAAAGAAAAACACATCATGTGTCTACGTAAGTGTGTAACCTTTACCCCCCTTTGACTCATGTTTGGTAGTGCTCAGGAGAACGAGTAGAGCCTGGGAGTTAAACCACGGTGTACAGAGTGTCGACTAGTACCATGTGACGTACCCGGGTGGTGACAACACGCACATCGTGTTCATCAGAACTTCTTACAAATAAAAAAACTGCCTTGCAACACCGTTGTATGTGAAACAGGATGTGAGATGAGGTAATGCAGGAAACGGGACTGAAGATCGTTCCTCATGATAGTAAAGTCTCCAGATTCTCTCCAGCAGACTGCTGGACCACTGACTCCAGCCATCCTTATATGGATGTCGTGAAAATCTGTTGGTGGTTGTTATTTGGGATTGATTGATTGATTTTTAGCATGTAGCCGTTTAACTGAGAACAGGCGAAATGAATCGATGATAGTAATTTTCTTAATCGTCGATGTTTCAGCCGGTTCAGTGTGTTCCATTTTGCCGTCCACGAACTGGAAACATCGCTTTGGTTTTGTTACTGTTTGCTCTCCCTCAATAAGGGAACTGACCGCATGTACTGCTTTTTTTAAATGGGTATCTCAACCTGTTTACCACACACGTACTTCTGCACACGACTCTTACACTGATGCTCACCAGTGAGTTCTTGGCCTCACCGCCACAAACACCACATCCTGTTTGGAGCATGGTGAGGATTTCAACGTTCCTCTTTTAGTATATGACTAACAAAAAAAAAGAAGACGAGGCTCTTGTCAGGCGCTGCCGTCATGTCTTGTTGCGTAACCTCTGCCGTCTGTTTTCCTTTGTTTCCGGGTAGTTTTCTTGTAATGTTCTCTTTGTTTTCTTCCAGCACCTTGTGAGGGGGGTTCACTACCGCTGGGGCTTCTTTGCACCTAGTGGTCCTGCCTTGGATGAAATCAGGGAGATGGTTGATGCAGGACAGGTAGGCTAACACAATTATGCTGTGTATGCTAACTCCTCCCATCCACTAACATCCATTGAGGCAGTCTGGCTCTGGGGAATGTGGGCGTTTTCTTAAAAATGTCAGCCTGTTTCTGGTGTAGTTACTGACTTGATTGCCTCCTCTGTTGCCTGCCGTCAGATCCGTGCGGTGGTGGAGGAGATCTTCAGCTTCTCACAGGTTCCTCAGGCCTTTGAGAAGGTGGAGAAGGGTCACGCCCGAGGAAAGACTGTGGTCCAGGTCAACAAGGGGAGAGAGGACTCATAGCACTGACCCTGGGGGAAATGTGTGATTTTGTACAATACTGACGACGTTGTACTGTCTCTATGGCAGCTGCAAAGAAGATGTGTGGATGGTTGGTTTCGACGTTTGACTGCTGAAGGAGCACAGCAGCTCCTGTTGTGTGCTGCGACTGTCATTCAGTATCATTCTGGTTCAGCTCTTCTCGAACATCAGAGGCCCGCAGCCCTCGTCTGCTGAATAAAACCGACTACAGCCGGTGTTGAGGTTTCTCTGAGGTGCTGTGATGATGGTTTGTTTTGACATTATTAGTTAAAAAAATAGAATTTTTTTTAACACCATTCCATAAAATCATGTTTTCTCTTTTAGCTACAGTGAAATGTGAGAGTTAAAGAAGCCTTGTTTGATTATATAGTAAGTAAAACAGCAGCTGAACTCTTCCACAAGGAGGGGAGGGAGAGGGGGGAGAGAGAGAGAGAGAGAAAAACCACGTATAATAAAAGACTGACTGGGCTTAACGTGAACCTCTGGGTTAATCATTCCAACAGTATGAATGACAACTGCTGGTGGACTCATTGACCTCAGTCTGGATTCATGCTGGTGAACCTGGCAGGTCGGTTTGCCTTAATAGAATAACAGCGTTGTGCTACACCGTCTTAGTAACCTTTAAAAAAGAAATTAAAGCTCCATAAACGTTAAGATAGTGACCAAAATGACAGAAGATCTTGAGAAATAATGCAAAAAGAGTTCATGTTATCTTCGCCTCCAAGATGCCGACGGTGAGAACGCCTCACTTGTGTTTCTGCTTCTGGCGACAGAAGTTGACCACAGCACCAAACCCACAGAGGTCAGCTATAATAAACTGGCTGAAGGCCAGAGGAAGCTGAAACTAGAGATCCGCGCTGTTCAGTCCTGATCCGATACCCCAGATATCGAGTCAGAACCTGAAGTAAGACGCACGTTCAGAAGAAGACGCGATAAAGAGATCACATTTGTTATTTTCACGTGTAACAGTTCTCTCTTTTCCATTCACATATTTACAGCAGTGGGCAGCATCACTACTGCGGTCACACGTGCAATGTATGACCTCACACAATAAAGCTGAGAAAACATATCAAAACTATACAACAAATACTTTTACCTACAGTAATTACACAAGTAGAAGCTGTCAATACATCTTCAGAATGTAGGCACATCAGACTTATATACAGTGTACATTCATATTCGCTGATCAGAGAACAGTGAAACCATCAGGTAGAAAAGTACCAGGAAGTTAAGAGTTTTGCAGCATTAAAACAGGGCTGAGATACACGGAGGAGAGTGGGTGGGGTCTTTGGTGTATCGGGTGGTAAATATGAGTAATATTTTTTTACATTTCTCGCTAATTCCAAAAATAGAAAACAACATTTAAACAAAAACGAGAGGTTAATTTACAAATGCTGCCCCCCTCGACGAGAGACACAATGCTACCAAGGAGTGCAGTGTTTGTGCAAACAAAAAAACCTCTCAGAGCCTCTCAGTGTTCCACAGTGGAGCTGCGTCACAGGGCTCGGTGTCATCGCGGAGCTGCGTCACAGGGCTGTCGGGGGCCTCTGGACGAGTCGACTCTCAGTAGGTCACAGGACCTCCACGGACCATCTTTGGTTCAGTTTTCTCTCATCAAAGGTGTTGAGGATAAGCTGGCTCTTGTCATACTGGTGGCCTCCTGGAAAACACACACACACAAACCTGCTCACACACTTGATTCAAGAGCCCAAATGTTCCTGCACTGCATCTATAATTTTAACAAGGACACGAGGCCTCTTGGCTTGATAGCATCAAACGAGTTAATCTAATTTCCTTCTTCTGCATTTAACAGGATTATGCAAAATTGAGTTTAATACTTTTAGATCTGTTTTGAGTTGCACATAAGTGCTCGTTTCATACAGCATCCGATCATCATGGTGGAAGAGAAAAAATAAAATGTAATTATTTATTCTACGGGTAAAAGGTGATTCAAGGAAAAATTATTTTATAAAAGAACAACATCTGGAGAGCAACCAGTGACTCCCACCACTGCAAATCCTCAACTCACCAGGAGATGGCGCTGCTGCAACAGAGCATGCACATCCATCACAGATCAGAGGCTGAATTCATTCCCACCCTGTTAAAAAGCCACTTGAACTTAATCATATGCAAGACAGATTTATCTGACCTTTGACCTCCAGGACCAGGTCAGGCTTGATGTGGCAGCGCACCAGACCATCTGGAGTGATGTTCCACAGCTGGTTGTCTTTGCCGCGCTCCGGTGAAACACACAGCCGGCTGCCAGCCATCACCACGCTGCCGCTGGTCTCCAGGCAACATTCCTCTGCCAGCTGAGGACAGAGAGGACGTGATGGGTGGAGGCGGGGCTACACAACTAATACTGACAGTAACATCCTCCGTGCTACAGGTTGCAGCGAAACGTGTTCAATCGTACAAAAGTTTGAAATACGAGAAGAAATATAGAGAAAAAAGGAAAGAAACAAAAATATATCCATAAATGTAAATGATAGAGCGAAATATGTCCAGTGTCTACATGGATGTGATAAACGCAGTTTGAGTTAAGTAAAACAAACATGTACAGAAGGATAAAAAAGATTTCTTTATCTTTACAAGCTCAGAGGTAGAGTGGCCGTCTAGCAACCGAAGGGTCGCTGGTTCGATCCCCCGGTGACCAAGTGTCCTTGAGCAAGATTCTGAACCCCTAATTGCTCCTGATGGCCCTGTGACGGACTGGCGACCCGTCCAGGGTGAACCCCGCCTCTCGCCCAATGCCAGCTGGTATAGGCTCCACCCCCCCCACCATTAAGGGATCAGTGGGATAGAAAATGGATGGATGGATCTTCAGAAGCAGCAAGGTTGCATCCATCTTGGTTGCAGGCTTTTGCTCCATGTCAGTTGTGTTATGCAGTGAGCACAAATGTCAGTGTGTGGGTGAAGTTTCTCCTCCTTCTTGCTGATCTCGCAAATCTCAGTTTCTTTCCCCTCCCCTTTTCTTTCTCTTCCTCCTGCTGTTGATTGACTCCTGATTATCCTGCAGGAGCTGAACTCATTTTTGACATGAAAAAGAATCGTTTTCTTGTCAATGCCAGTGGCTTTGAACAGGGTTCAGATGCAGCAGACGTTTGTGTGTGTGTGTGTGTGTGTGTGTTCGCAGGTGTGTTACTGCTTCTGTGCAGCACCAGGAGAGTTTTGTACCTTGCAGGTGAGATGCCCGTCCTTGTAAATCCAGACCTGCTCCACCCCCCCGGTCTCCTCCACAGCCTGAACCCTCATCAGCTGGATGTCATCCAGCGTCCCCGTTAATGACATCACACATCCCGTCTCGCTGTTCCTCAGGCGGAAGCACATCTGTTTCTGTTGATGAGAGACGTGCGTCATGATGATAAACGTCCTTCAGGTTTTAACGCTCACGTACGAGGCTTCGTATAGAAGCGAGTGTCTACCTGGAGGACTGGACGCAGGGACCCAATTCGCTGCCACCCACTGAACTCCCACCAGTCGCCCACCTCACTGGGCTGCAGCAGCACCTGGCGGCCGCGGTAGTTGCTGCCTTCATACAACACCCACCTGGACACAAAGCAGTTTGTCAGCTTGCAGGTAAAAATACGAGACGTCTGTGTTTCATTATTGACTTTGTTGCTTCCTCCCATCTTTGGCAAGCGTGCAGCTCTTAATGAGGCGATGAAACCGGAGCTCAGCTCACACTGTTGAAGGGAATTTCATGAGCGCCCGTCAAAGGATGGACACCTCAGCCGTTTCTCCTCTGGTGCTGTTGCATTCCTCCACCCACCCGTGGACGGGAGCTCCACTTAATTGATTGTAATTTTACATCCAATCCTTTTTATACGTAGAGCGCTTGTTAAACTGGGTTTAAGAACATAAATGTGAAGTAGAATCACACACAATTTAAGGTGTGAATAGGAAATCAATATTGAGCAGGCTGATTATTATTTAAAAAAATAATGTTCTACAATTTAACAACATACATGTAAATGTTGCAGATACCACACCTTTGCACATATCAATTCGAGTGTTTATCATATTAGTTGTACTTCCTGTAACCACTGGGTGGCTCTTGTCATGTGTAGTCCTGTAAATAGTTTTATCTTTTGAAGTGAAATATCAGTGGTGACAATATTTAGTGAGAACGCTCTGTCTTCGCAATCAGTCATCAGTGAGCTCTTAGGGACAAGCAGACCTGAGACGGTCTAGACGTTACATGAGTTCCAGGCTGGGCCTATAAAGGACCCATCAAAGGTAACAACAGTGGAAAAAGCCAAGAAGTGAAGTGACTTACATTCCTCCCTCCACCACCAGGGAGCGCACTTGTTCACCCCAGCCGGCCTGCAGCAGGTTCACAGCTCCGTGGGTCAAAGCCACCCTGCGACCTCTGTAGCCCACCTTACTGAATAAGACGATGGAGGGCAGAGACAACTCCTAGACCAGAACACAGGGTTGGAATCACTGTATGAACACACACACACACACACACACACACACACACACATACACACACACACACACACTCACATATCCAACTGTCTGTATGGAGCGGATGGTGGACTCAGTGGTCAGGAGGCCCATGAACTCTGTGTTGGGGTATTCTCCTTCCTCCAGGAGGTACATGTCATCTGTGAACTGACCTCCTTCATATGCAATCCAGCTGACACACACGCGCACACACACACACACACACACACCCACACACACACACACACACACACACACCATGCAAATTTAAATTCACAGTTTAAGTGTTTGAGTCTTTCGTCTTCAAAAGATGTTTCCTCGCTTTTTTAGATTCCACTGAATTATCAAGCAGTAAACTGGACGTTTGCAAATAGTCGACTGGTTTGCAGCCAATAAACTCGGCTACACGATGTCGGCAACGTCACGCGTGGCTG
This sequence comes from Aulostomus chinensis, assembly GCF_037954235.1. Classification (NCBI taxonomy): domain Eukaryota; kingdom Metazoa; phylum Chordata; class Actinopteri; order Syngnathiformes; family Aulostomidae; genus Aulostomus; species Aulostomus chinensis. Next base: position 23,454,362 of record NC_141336.1, read on the forward strand.
TGACACACCGACAATACTTGGTATTTATTAATTGTATCAGTGGAGACCTCAGTCATGTGAGTTTAAGATTCACTCTTTCACAGCTTATTTGAACTACAGTTTTCCCGCTAACGGTTTTTGTCCAGCAGCGTTTGATGCTTCAGTACCTGCCGGCCAGGACCTTGCAGGACTTGGGCAGGAAGTCCTCATCCAGAGCTGCTACACTGTCCTCCAGAGTCACCAGTCTTCCCTGGAAGTCTGGTTCTGAGAAGAGCTGCACCTGTGCACCCAACACACACGAACACACCTTAGTGACCTGGTTCAACGGCTCATTTGGTCTACGTAAAAGAGTAGATGGTACCTTGAACCTTGGTGTCCCCAGCAGCGAGTCCTGCAGGACAGACAGGAAGCAGCATCATGAACAACTATTAAGTACCTGTTAAGCTCTTGTAAAGTCTGCGAGTGTCTTACGTTCACGACGGGCTGTATGGATGATATCATGTAGTTCTGGGCCCCCCAATCCTCGGGACTGGAATACAGGCCCTTCTCCAGGACGTAGAGCTCGCCGCTGAACCCAGGCTTCTCAAACGCCACCCATCTGTCACAGAAGGAGGTCAGTTACTATCCGATGAAGTGCGTAGGACGAGTGGCATCTGATTTCCCTCAAGGTACAAATCCTCCACTTTTACACCCAATTATACACAACTCTTGTTTTCTGTCTGTCTGTGTGTGATTTAATAATTCAGGATGTATCGGCTCAGAGCAGCTGTCCAAAGCTGAAGTCACACCCTCTTTCATAACATCAAACGAGCAACTAAAACGCAACTTGTTACAGAGATGAAGAGTCAAACTACTAAAAGCACCTCTGAGACAAATGTATTTTGAGGTTTTTGTTCCATCCAGAGGCCCGAGACGGAGGCTCGTGAGCCGTTACGTCGTCCATCTTGAGATCCAGTCGATAAATTAAATTCTAACCCTCGAGAGATGAAAACTTGATCTTTGTCAACTTCAAATATCATTTATACAAACAGATCACAAGCTCATTGAGAACCGTGTCCTGAGGGCTGTGTGTGTGTGTGTGTGGGTGTGTGTGTGTGTGTGGGTGTGTACAGAAGTCTTAGTCGTGGATGTAAGGCGAGCAGCACACGCCCAGACCAACAAGAATGTGCACAACAGCATCAAATGTTTCCTTCTGCATTTGCCCAGCTGGACCTTTGTGTACTTGTTTGTTTTCCTTCGAAACTGAAACAATATGTGACTTACACTCCACCCATCACGTCGACGGACTGGGATTTGATTCCGAAGCCGACGTCCTCCATGTTGAGGACAGGACCCACCAGGTCCACGCTGAGGCCCAGCTCATCCAGGTCCAGCTCACTGAACAATTTAACATGTGGCGACAGGAAATCCTTGGAGAGATCATAACACCGTTCAACCGTTAGAGGAGGAAAAGCCAGCGCTCTCGTTTGAAGAATGCAGCGTCCAGGGAAAAACAGGAAATGTTTGTGATGCGATTCAGGAAGAATTTGTGTATACAGTCTCTAACTGTACATTTCCTCCTGTCTTTACTGTAATTAAATTCTTGTATATTTTGCTGATTCAATCTCTCTTGTTCTGATTCTCTGTTCCATGTTGTCTTGTTGGATGAATGAAGCACCTGATATCTACACAATCGGTGCAGCGATCTGTGCTCCTCACCCAAGATGACATCACACTCTCAGCTCGTTCACAGATGAATTCTAGGAAGGTTTCGGTTTTGAATCCAGGGGCAGGTTTCCAGTCTGAATCCCAGTGAGAGTCTGGAAGCATCTTTGCTGCTGATTACTAGTCTAGGGGTGATACTCACGGTGCAGACGGGCCGCAGTGACAGCAGGCCGTCCTCAGACCCCCCCCAGTCACTGCAGTGAGGATACTCCCCCTCCTCCAGGATGTACTGCTGACCCTCGAAGTCAGCGTCCTGATAGCCCACCCAGCTAGAACCAAAAACGGAGATAAAACGAGTATTTCACACAAATCTGAGCCACGTCTGACAGAAAACTACTGCATGTGATACTTTACACATGCTGGGTTAGAACTTACACAAGCTTAAACATCCATACATGGGAGAGTATTAGGACCAGGTTCAAGGAAAAACTACACATTATATGTGTGGATGTCACAGTGACCTTTGACCACTAAAATGTTTTCAGGTCATGTGCAAATCTCAGTGGACGTTCACAACAAAAATTGGCTGTATGCGCGTAGGAAGTGACGGACGACCTGGAAACATGACGCTTCCGGCCTGCAGCTGTGACTGGCGAGGAGGCTTCACAAAAACACACACATGCTGCATGTGCAGACTCAAGACAAAATGTGGAGGTTTAAGCCGATGCCAGCTCCAGAAAAAAGAATTCAGAAAGTCAAAGTTGACCACCATTTTGAGAATCACCTCTTCAGAGTTTTTGCGGTTTCTCTTTCTGACCAGATATTGTTTTTTTGCACAATCACCGCTTAAACTTACTAACACACTATGTTTATGCAGTAAAAGAGAAGTAATGACTCTGCTGCTGAACCAAATTCAGAAGTACAATCACACCAGTTCCTCTACATAAGACATTTGGTGTTTTTCTTGCTTCAATTTGCAACTTAATACTCAACATTCCAATTTTTTTTTTATGTGAAAAATGAAAATACACATTTGTCTATCCCAGGCTCTAACACTGATAAAAGTAGTCAGCACACTACTTCAAACTCTAAACATTTATCAGATTATCACTTTCATGAAGCATGGCGGATACTCACAGGCCACCAAGGATCTTCAGAGACGCCGCTGTTGAGGGTCTGTTCTTTTTTCCGTCCCCTGTGCTTCTTTCTTCTTCATCCTCTTCCTCAGCCAGGTTGTACAGGTCCCCGTCCACCTCGAAACACTCTCCTTCAAAGTTGGGCTTCTCAAACACTAAAGCCTGGATGAGACAGAGAGGGAGGGGTGAGACACAGACATGGAGGGGTGAGACACAGACATGGAGGGGTGAGACACAGACATGGAGGGAAGAAACACAGAGATGAAGGGGTGAGACAGACATGGAGGGGTGAGACAGACACGGAGGGGTGAGACAGATGGAGGGGTGAGACAGAGATGGAAGGGAGAGACGTTCCTGTTCATATGCTGTTGTTTTCTGCAATAACGACTGCGTGTATCCTAATTACTTCACCACTTGTTGCTCCCAGAGACGCCATTTTCTACTCTCCACAAGCAGCGTCTTCAACTATAAGAACCAATCAGGAGCTACATTACTGTTGGGAGGCGGAAAAGCAGTTATAATAAGGTCCTGATTGGTTCGTTAAGATGGCGGTACCAGGCAGGAGATATTCCAGGTGAAGCTACAAGGCTCCACCGGGACCGTGTCAGCAGGCCAGGGCGTTCCTGCTGCAGGAACGTCACATGATGGTTCATCTACGTTTAAGACTGAAGACTGAATCTCATCTGCTCTTTGTTCAGAGCTGCTCCAAGGTTGAGGGACTGGATCTATACGCCTGCTTGCAACCAGGTTCTAAGTGATTCCTTCACCAGGCAACAAACCTGCAGGAACAAGCTCCTTAATTTCCCAATTCCACATATAATACAGACAAACCCTCAAAGGAATTAATCACAGCAGCAGATCAATGAGCCTATCCTTGAAGCGCCTGACTCACGGAACCTGTCACATCATGACGATGCTTCCTTTCCCAACCGTCCTACGAAGCTTGCGTAACTGTGTGTGATGAACACGGCAGATTTAATCGTCTCTAACCTTGGCCTCTCGAGGATGTTCCACTCGTATCGCTCCCTGTAAGAAAGAGACACACACACGCGCACACACACGTTGATCAGAGTGAGACATTACTACAGGAGCATGCAATTGTGTGTCATACAGTCCAGGTGTTTTACCATCCTGAGGGGTCTGAGAGAGCCAATGAAGGGTTCAGGGAAGCCCCAGGTCTGTGGGCAGGGGTACTCGCCCACCTCCAGCACCCCCACAAAACCTCCGAACCCAGGATCGCTGTACACAAGCCAGCTACACACACACACACACACACACACACACACACACACACACACACACACACACACACACACAAACACACAGGTCAAATTATTTTCCACATCTTCTGGCAGGTGAGAAACGCAAGTTCTACTCATCAATAATGATCAGCAGTAAAAATGGCAACCCCAAGCTGCAGCCTGCAGACCTTTATGGGCAGAAACCAGGTGCTGCACTCAGACCCTCCCCCTGGGAAAGTTCTCATTTATGTGTGTTTCAAACCTAACCACTAGCAGCAGGGTTGCCAACAGCAGAGAGGAAAAAAATAAAACAACAACTTTAAAGAACTTAGCGTGAACTTACACCCCAGAGTGGACCTTGATGGAGCCGGTGGTCTGAGGGAACCCGTAGGAGCCGATCTCTATTGTGTCGCTGCAGTAAGACGACATCCTTCCCAAACCATCCACCTCAGCAAACAGGTCTATTCTGGGTACGCTGTAGTCCTGCCAAACACAAAACCCATTCATTAAAAACCCCTTGACTCAGTGTGATGGTAAACCAGATATTTAAATCTCATTTTGTGGGATCCTCAGAGGGAAACTATGAGGTATTACAGAATACTGCAGTACTCTATAACTTACTCTCACTGCCAGTCGAATAGAGCCGATGACTACAGGAGCTGTTGGAACAGGCTGACCCAGCTGGTCCAGCGTTGGAGGACCCTCGTCGGCCCACATGTTCACTATGTGCTCGGTCGGTCCTTCCTCGAGGGCGATGGTGCGCCCCTGGAAGCTCGGTTTCTCATAGAGGAGCCAGCTGAAGAGAGAAGCCCACACAACGTTTCTCCAACCTGAAGTCATCAGTATTCGTATCGAAGCTGAGGCTGCTTCTTACCATCCTCTGACAACTCGGACTGAGATGACGGGGGAGAGCTTCATCGCCGTGGCGTCCTCTTCATCACGGTAGAGTTCAAACGCTTCACCTCCAAACTGATCACACTCGTGAATGACAATCTAGAGCAGGACAGACACGGGTCATCACCACCTGAGGCTGCAGCGGCAAAGTTCCAACACTGAAAAAACACCAAACAACAGGGACTGTACCTTCCCAGGTCTTCTGTGGAACCCTCTCACTGCAGGTGCCTGTGAGGAAGTGAGACATTTCAGATGTGAACTTGAAAGGCTTCAAAATCCCTGCAGCCGACTGGATAAGTAAAGTTACCCAGACGTCAGCTGGAAGATGTTAAAACAACACTCTTGATATGCCAGAACGTTCAACAAGGAGAGAGAGATAGAGAGAAAGATAGAGATAGAGATAGAGAGAGAGAGAGAGAGAGAGAGGGAGAGAGGGAGGGAGAGAGAGGGAGGAGCGCCTGAGTGCTGTGAGTGGAAAATCAAAAGCAAAACATTGTGCAAAGTTTTGTTTTATTTGCATGATGATGCAAATGTCTGAGGGGGCCAAAGTACACATTCATTACCTCAGTGAAAGTAAAAATACTCTGAGCATAAAAATAGACTTTACTTAAGGTAGAAGGATTCAAGTAAATGCGGAGAACATTTCTGCCAGCTGCTTTTGGGTGCAGGCTGAGTCTTACAATAATATAAAGTAATAATATCGTAAAATATTATCTCTGTATATTGTAATTTTATTATTATTTTCAACAGAACTGAAAATATTATGACCAACAAGATAAGACACATCAGGTCCAATCGAGATTTAAGCAATTCAGACCTAAACGACTGACACCAATGATGAGAAAGTAAAATAATGAATCATTCTGATCAAATACACTACTACTACTACTACTACTACTACTACTACTACTACTACTACTACTACTACTACTACTACTACTACTAAAGTCCAAATTTATCAGGGGAAAAACGAATTACTTGGGTGAATCCCTGAAAAGAAGGTTAATACACACACAATACACACATGCTGATACAGTACATTTCAATGCCTGCATGTACATGTACATGTTTTTACACCGGAGATATCCATGTCAGTATTTACCACTGTATATCTCAGCAAAATGAATCAAAATTCCCATCCTGCATGTCACACTGCACACTCCAAAACACCCGAATCTTTGAAGCAAAATCCCAGGACTTCTCCTGAACCGTTTATTTACTATCCCAGGACTTTCCCAGGTTTTCCAGGACCCTCTGGACCCAGCACAGTCAGGAAGTGTTGGTACTTCCACGTCTGCTTTGCTTATCATGACACGTGACACTTGAGCTTTAGTTGAACTTGGCAAAGATTTCTGCTCAATTCCAGACAGACAACGTGTTCCTGTCTCTTGTCCTCACTTGCATGTTTATTCAAATGTAACAACAGAAGAGAACAAAGGAGGGGAGTATGAAAGTGACACACACACACACGCACACACACACACACACACACACACACACACACACACACACTGCCAACTATGTCTTTAGCACAGGTGTAAAAGCTGCTTTCAAGCCTGATTTGTCTGAACTGAGACAGATGAGTAGAAGTGAAGGGAACACTGGTTTGAATCTTCTTACCTTGCTCTTACAAGTGGAGAGTCCATTGATGGGATTTTGGATGTGGTTGCTGGGTGCAGGCAGACCTGCAGGGCCCTTCGGGCCTACGTCACCAGGAGGAGCCAAGGCCTGGTCCATTGCAGGACTCTCCTCGATATTCCGTTTGGGTTTCGAGGTCTTTGTTGAGCCTTTTTTCTTCTTGAGATATTTTTCTAAGTGATCAGGCAGTTTGACGTCTGAGAACGAGGGCAGAGGAGGAGAGGAGGGGCTGAGTGCTGACTCACCTACAGTAGCGTCACCACCACCCGTCGCTGCACCTTCCTCTACACCCTCCTTATCTGCTCCAGTACCAGGCAACGTTGAATCAACAGCCGCTTGCCTTCCAAGCGTGGGCAGGTCCTGCTGTTGTTTGGATGAAGCACTGCTATTTGGGTCGAGGGTCACTTCCTCTCTGCTCTTCCTGGAAGAGCGAGGGGAACTCAGCAAGCTGGAGAGGATGGAGATCCTTTGTAGTCGTGATGATAGCTTCCCAGGCTCTTCTTCGTTGTTTGCTTCCTCTTTTTTTCCAACTTCAGCCTCTTTGACTCCATCATTTCCTGTCACCTCATAAAGTGAATCCATCTGGTCTGACGATGTGGGTCCGGAGTCGTCTTGTCCACGTTTTTCCGCGGCCCGTCCTTCCCTGTTAGCTGCTTTTTGTTTTAGCAACATCGCCGGGGAAGGATCCCTTAAACTTCTGCCATTCTTTCTCAAGCCAAACTGGAAGTTTTTGGGATCAAATGTTCTCTCTTCCTTTATGGCCGGCAAAGCGAAAGGTGGAGACGGGGACTTCCCCCGCCTGTGCCTCTTAGGGGGCAGTGAGAAGGGGATGCCACCCTCTTTAATGCTCCTGATAAAATCATCAAAATCATCCGGCTCTAGAGATTCGTCCTCACTGGCTGAGGCGTCCACTCTCCTTTTGCTTTCCTTTTTGTGTTTCTTATGGTGTTCCACATCCAACCAGCTGGAGGGAGATTCCTTCTTGAGCTGAGGACTTTGAGGTGGCGTGGAGGATTTCGCTGCGGCGGAAATAGGCGGACTGAGCGCTGGCTGCTTTGCAGGCTTTTGTGAATCACTGAGGTTTATGGTTTTCTCTTCTTTTCCTGTTGGCAGTCCCCGTGTAGCACGAGTCATCGAGTCTTTGGTGTCTTCATCTTTCTTCTGATCCGTAGTACTAACGGGTATTTTATCTGAAGCAGGGGTGGACTTCTCCTTTTGGTGATCCATTTTGTTGGTTGCATCTTTTTTAGCATCGATCTTCGGCGCCTTTCTCTGCTGCTCCTCTTTTTCAGCAACTTCATCTTTAGCTCCTTTTTCAGAGAGATTTTCTTGTTTCCTGTTAGTCTTACCGACAGCGCTTTTACTTGCAGACACATTAGATTTTCCTGGTAATTCTGAATCTTCTGATGTCTTCACGAGAGCTTCTGCTGTTGCAGGCTTGGGTTTCTGCTCTTGTTTCTCATCTGTAGCATTGAAGCCTGTGGGTTGATCCGCTGCTTTCTCCTCACGTTGATCTGTGACAGACTTCTTGTCCTTCTGGCTGCTCTTAGTGGCACCCTTAACTTTGCAGTTAGCCATCAATGAGTCCTCTTTCTCCAGACTCTTCATTGCTGAATCCCCTGTGTCTCTCTCCTGTGTTAGCGTAGCATTTGGTTCTTTTGATTCTGTGGAAGTTTTCTCTCCTGTTTTTTTAAGGCTCTCGCCTTGGTCGCTAATGTTAGCTGCCTCATGTGAAGTTTCCACTGGTACCCTCTCCATTGATGAGTCACATGTTTTGCTCACTTCCTTAGCGCCTTCAGCCCTCAAAGTTTCAGTCTGTCTCACCTTTATGACGTCTTTGTCCTCCTGTTTTGCATGGTTACTCTGCACCCCCTCTGCTTTAGTAAGAGGTAGTTTACACTCCTGCACATTTGTCGTCTGCTGCTCTGTTTCCTGATCGCCACTCTTCGCAGGATTCTTATTTCTATCCCCCACACTTTCACCCAGAACGCTCATTTTTTCTTCCTCACACCGCTTCTTCTTTTCCACGGTAACCGCTGTGTGTGCTTCCTCCCCCGAGTCATCCTGCAGACGTTCTTCCTCTGAGGACAGACGTGCTGTTTTCTCTGGTTTTATAACATGTTTCTCCTCTTCTTCCTCCATGGTTGAGGCCTTGCGCTCCTCCTCGCTGTCGCTGCTAACCACTGCTGTGTCACTCAGACTCTCACTTGCTTTTGAGTCTTTTTCCTGTCTTATGAGAGGCTCTTTGTCCAGCTGATTTTCAACATTCTTGGCTGATTCACAAACAGTCAGGGTCTCTGTTTCAAAGTCTTTTGCCTCTGCTGGTTTCCTGCCAATCTCCTCTTTACATTTCTCCTCTACCTCAAAATCTTTTAGTGGATTTAATCTGGGAGGCACTTTGTCATTTTCAGGAGTGATATTTGTGTTTTGTTCCTGCTCCTGCACTTTAATGTCCACGTCAGCATCGACTGAAGTTGAAGACAGAGCTTGTTCTTTTGAGGCTGATGTAGTTGTAGTAGTATTTGCAGTAGTACCTGTGACCTTGATTGTTGCTTCTACACCTGCCTGATCAGAGTCAGTACTTATGTCACCCACGACAGGTTTGGCTGATGTCTCCATTCCATCCTCCTGAGCTGGCACGCTGTCCTGAGACAACACTGAAGAATCTGACACGGGAATGTCTTTTTCCTGGATTAAATCCAGTTTTGAGCTGCTCATAATCTGAGTTCCCTCTACGAGGAGCTTGTTTTTGACATTTTCTGTAGACGTTTCTGGTGTGACTTGTTCCCCAGTGTTGTCACTCTGAATGGGAGACACATTTTTAAGTGATGACTCGAGTGTGATGCATTCAGAGGGTTCATTTTCTTCTGACTGACTGCTGGTCTGAGCGCTGTTGACATCCGTGACGGGGGTGTGCACGACATCAACATTCACCTGAGAGTTTACCGCCGTCACTTCATCGTTGCTTTCTGCTGGTGTGATTTCTGATTCCACCGTCGCAGGACTGGTTCCTTTTTCCTCTAACTGGCTTTGCTCTTTCATTTTGCTGGTGATAGACTTCTTGTGTGAGAGATCTGGAATGTCTTCCTTCACCGGTTTGAAACTTCCATCACTGGCGCTGTCCTTTGCACAATCTGCTCCAACGCCATCACAGGGTTTATCAGATGTCTCTCGCTCCTTTTTAGATGCAGACGAGCTAGAAGAATCCTCAGTTGGGGTTTGTTCAGGTTTTCTAAATTTGATTTTGTAGGGGCTTCTCTGACCTCGTGTGGGAAGCTTGCAGGGAGACGATGAGTCGACTGAATCATTCACCGGAGCCTTTTGTTGTTGTTTGACGTTGTCGGTATGTTTGGGAAGCCTCGAGAGGCTTCTCTCTTGCTTGGTGGCAGCCGGAGTGTCACTCTCCTCATGGCTGACGCTTCCTTTGGAGAGTCTGGATGGTCTTGGTGATAAAACGCCTCCTGATGGAGGCATACACACTTTAGAGCAAGTTAGCTTAGCATAACAGACCGCTAGTGCTCATTGACGTGTTTTTTTCTGATGAACATTATCAGTGCGAAAAAATAAAGTGAAAATTGACACTTCGCAGGGGGCAAATAGCAAATAATTTTATTAAAAAAGTCAATCTATTTCTTTCAAGTGAAACACGTTCATGTGCACAGTTGAAAATTAGTTTTTCTGAACAATGAAATTCTCTTTTAGTGCTCTTTAAAAGACAGCAATTACCATTACAACCATTTAATAGTAGACTTGTTAAAGCAACAAGCAACGGTGGAAAGTAATCCAACATTTTTACAAATATAATTACAATGTCAACATCGCTATACTTTACTCAAGTATTAATTCTTAAGTGGAATTTGTCGTTTTTTTTCTCCACTACAGGACATACTGCACTTTTTTACCTTATACACTGCATTTATCTCTAGCCATCAACTACTAGTTACTTTGAAGAGATAAATTCTGCAAAAAAAAAAAAATCCAATGAGGATGATGTACTTTTAAGTAGAATATTGAATTGAGACTTGTATTTTTTTAATCTGGGTATTTCTACTCTTGTGCCTCTGTAACTGTTCACTTAGTTTCAGTGAAAAGAAGTCTGACACAAGTGTAGTATGAATAATACTAATACGATACCAAGCGTTGGGAGTACTGTGCAGTTATCTTACCTTTCTTGGGGCTTTCGGGGGTTGTGGGTGGCATCTCACTGGCAGCTCGCTCCACTGCTGCTTCTTGTGGTTCTGGAGTCTTCTGGGGCAGTTTGGTTCTGTCCAAGTCTGTCAGAGCAGATGCCAACTTCCTGGCGTTGGTTCCACTTGCCTGAGGAGCCTCGTTCTTTTTTGTGGGGGACGAAACAGGCAAACGACTCTTTGACGCCAAGGAAGCGTTTTTCTCCACATGCTGCTGCTTTTTGGCATCCAGATTTTCCTGTTCGCGTGTTTTGGTACTTTCCTCCTGGTGTTGCTCCACGCCGTTCACCAGCTTTGCCGATGAGTCAACATCCTCATCTGACTTTGGTTTAATAGGCTTTGTTTTGGTGGGAGAAATGGCTCCTGACAGGGCTTTTCCTCCTTTATCCTCCTCAGAGCTCGGTTTCCTGCTAGGTTTTGTGGGACTGACGGGAGACTTTAATGCTTCTTTGGTCGTTCTAGGTTGTTTCTGGAGTTTAGCTACTGGGGCGTCAGCTACTGATTTGTCAGGTTTATCAGTTCTCACGGGTGTTTTAACATCAGCGTCTAACGTTGGCCGCTTGGGGATTTTAGACTTTAAACCAGACACACCCAAGGGACCAGTGGTGCTTTGGTCTTTTAATGGAGGTATCGCAGAACCCGTTTTCTCTTTGCTTTGCTCCGCTGTGTCTTTTTTAGTCAGAATCCTGGCCTTGCCTCCAACTACACCTGCTGCTGGGGCCTTTGCTACACCTGCTGTCCTGCTCTGACCCTCTGCTGCTACTTTAACCCCTCGTTTAGGGGTTGCAGCCTGGTTACTCCCGTTGGCTCTCGCCCCCACAGCTTTGACTCTGTTCATATCTGAGGCTGCAGATGTTTTGTCAAAGTCAGAAGCCTCTGAGTCTGAGCTGTCCTGTACTACAGCTTCTGGAGTGTCTGAGCGTGTCGTCTCATCTGTCGTCGGGGGTGGCTCGGGTTTGTTTTCCTGGAGTTCCACATTGCTGTTGTTTTCAATGCCTCTGGGAAGGAGAACAGAGGGAACATTAGAAACATTTGTACCCACATTTCAGTCAGGAACGCCAACGCCATGGGCAGTTGCACAGGTAGAATCTTGAATTGGCTACTTAACAATTAGCCTAGTCAGAATGGCTACTTCACACGAGCAAGTATGAGCAGGACCAACACACCCAACACGCCAGCAGACGTGAGTTAAACAGCAAAGAAATGAAGAGAACACATAAGAAAATACATATGAAGAGTTAGGACTCCCTTACTGCCAAATACTGTTACCAGCATCAGCTATAAAACTCCAGTATCAGTCAGGCTCTACTTATTTTGGGTGATAACATTTACTTATGTAATTATATATATCGCACCGGGCTGTGTTTCTGGTAACACTGAAATCAATGAGCCGCGATGTGACTGCGACTGCGTGATAAATCACTGCGACACCATTCATTCCACACGTTAGAATCACACTTTTCATATCTTGTCAGAAATTTTCATTTTGATGGATGCATTTTAAAACATCAGTCATTATTAAAACTTTTAATTTTGAGACTTCTATTTTCAATTTCGTATTTCTATGATTTGAAACACATCAAACTTGTGCGTTTGCGTTCGATTCTCAAGTTAAAGGCAGCAGAGGGAGCAAAGTCAGACCCTGCGTGGCCGAACTTCAGCCTTCTGAAAGAATCCCCCTGCAGTTGTTCTGAAAGCATAAATCATTTTTCAGTTTTAAGGCATTTCTCAGGTGTGACCATCCCTCGCCTGGAGCGCACAATAACCTCAAACATTTGAACCCTAGTCATGTGAGCGCTATCTGCTATTCTACTGCCTCTCCTGCTCTAACAATGAAAGCGTCCAGTCACTCAGCTGCTCATCAGCTTCTGTAATAACCGACTCACTCACCACAGGTAAAAGAAACACCGGAGACCTTCCTTTCACATTGACAGTTAAACTATTTTTAGTCTAATTATGGTGTAGCTATGCAATGATTGCTTTTGGGGAATTTGAAGCACAATCTGTCACCGCTGTGTCTCATTAGACGTGCAGGATATGAATATTTCAGTGGAGCCTGCATATTCCTGCTCTGGGACAATAGGGGGGGAGGGGGGGGGGGGGTTCAGAGCTCAGGTTGCACACAGCTTAACTCTCTCTTTGCTTTCCGGCTTTCTGTTCCTCACAGCTTCAAAGAGGCTTTTTTACACCGCAAACACACAAAAACAATGAAACAGACACTCACGGTTTCGCCTGGTCTGATGTCTTTGAAGTCGAGCCTCGGCCGTATCCCTCTCCCTCCTGGTCACTCCCATCCAAACTTGGCTCCGGGCTAACGTACACTTGATGGGTTAAAACCTTGTGCTTGGACGGCAGATTCACAGTCTTGCGTGTAACACGGATTTCTTTCGACCTGTGTTTCTTCTGAAGGGAACTTTGCTTTGAGTCTGCGCCAGTGTCCAGCTCCTCCGGCTGCGGTTTGTTAGTTTGGAACTCCCCCGTAGTTGCTGCCAAGGAAACGGAGGATTCTGGCGAGCTGCCACTGGGTAGTAAAACCTTGGAGGGGGAAGAGGGGCTGTCTGCAGCTCCCTGGGTAACTGAATCGTCTTCAGGAATTACTATGACAGGTACAGCCAGCACGGGAGGCGAGTCTGCTCTTAGGTCCTCCTCTTTCATTATATCCTCCTCTCTCTCTCCTTCCCTCCCCCAGCTCTCCTCCTCTCCCAGGTGCGTTTCCACCCATATGGCTTTGTGCAGTTGAATTGGAGAATCCCCTCTGGACGTTCGCTCCATCTCCGGTGCAGGGCTCTTTGCCAACTTGTCCCTGACCACATCTGGAGAATCTTCACCCTTAGTGGTGATGAGGTGCGAGGTGGACGAATGAGAACCTAAAGTTATTCCTTTCAGAGCAGTGCTGTGGCCCTTCTCTCCAACTTTCACAGATGTTTTCTTTGTGGTCAAACTTATAGACGTCAAGTTTGGTGATTTGGGGGCATCAGCTGCCTTTGAAAAGGGAGATTTAGGTGATGCTAAGGTGTTCGGGCTAACTGCCCCTTCCTGACTGGGACCTTCTGTATTCTTCCCAAGACGCTCCTCCAGGTTAAGCTGCAGCCTTTTGCTGACCTCCTCCACCACTGATTCTGTAAAACCCACTTCCAAACTAGGATCAGCGCATGAGAGAGGGCTTGCTGCGAGGTCTACAGCGGTGGGGGTCACATTCCCAGAATTCCTTTCACTCCCGGCTGCGCTCACCCTGCACACATGCACCTCCCTCACGCTGCTATGACCGCTGCTGTTACTATCTGCAAAGGGGACATCTGCTGCATCAGTCAACAGAGAGACGACGCTGGAGGTGCTGGGACTGGAGCACTGGCTGAGGGCGTCACCACTCTTTGTGGGTTCCAGCCTCGTTAGCGTGCTGTCTTTTCTTGAAGGAGTTGGAGTCTTCGGCCCGTCTTTCTGTTCAAACTGCGGTGAGTGCGGAGAGAAGGGGGATGTTGGGGATGAAGGACAGCTTGCATCAGTTGATGCGTCTGAGACACTGTTCTTGCTCTTCTTCCTCTTGGAGCTGAAGAAACTGGTGAGACGGTTGAGCACTCCCTTCTTCTCCTCCTGAAAGAGCACAAGAAAGATAAATGCGGTGACTGGTATTTTTTTTCTGGCTCCGGTGGAGCAGGAGCAACTTTATTGGATTAAAAGCAGAAATGCCAGTTCAAAATTCTATTTGAGCAAAAGCCGAGAAGTTTCACCAGCTCTTCAGACGCAGCTTTACAGTCCTCTTATCTTTGCTGCATGCTAAGTTAAACATTTATTACTCTTCACAGTAAAAATATTTCAGTGCCCATAAATAAATCCCAGCAACTTCACACAATCACTTAAAACACACAGGAGCGGGGGGCCAAACCCCTGGAGGACCATAACTGAAGTTTAATACTGGGCTGTGGCCCAAAAGCAAACAGACTCTGTGTTGCTGAAATGTCTTGTGTCTGTAACCGTCTCTGCCTCGCCATCATTTTCTGACTTCACCTGCAACAAACTGACATCCCGCACAACGTGTCCGTCGCCGCCTGATCAAATCATGAAAAAATAATGAATAACTTGAGGTCCTACATGTTTAAAGAGCATTTTTACTTGTGGCTGTCCAAATCTGGCCCACCAACCCTGCTTTTAGCAGCTTTAATCTTGAGTGACGTTTGCCACTGCTCTTCATACAACACATTTAATGATATGTTTTTAAAAAATGTCCCTGACTATCTTAGTTACGTAAATAGAGGTGGAAGCAACAGGTATCTCAGTGCCTCAAAGTTGTTGACAACCACGGTACAAGTACACAAACGTACACAGTTACTCACCACTGCTGTCACTGCTGACGTGTTCTGAAATACTTCACCTTGAATAAATTATCCTTAAAATATGTGAGACAACACTTCAAACATAAAAGTAGACATTAAGACACAAATACCACCACACCAGGACAGCTGAACTCCTGTAGGCGACTAAAAACCAACTCGACAGAAATACGCCTGACTCGAAGCTCAAGGGTCGTTACCGCAGCTATCAACTATACGCGCACAGTAAAAGAATGCCAGGCCCTGAAAACACACCGGCGACCTCTGAGAGGTGAATTAATTATTAGTTGCTATCAGCGGCAGCAGCAACTTCAAACCACAAGTGTAGTCGATGATAGGGAACATTCTAGAGGGGACGCAGAGCTGTGGAACAGCACCCGACACTCACATCACGTCGCCATAACACTCACCTTGACTGTATTGAGTATAAACATTAATATCAGCAGAGAGAGAACCATGTGAAAAAAACAAAAACTGTAACATACCATGCTGAATTGCTGGAATAAAAGGTGTTGAAATCCTGGAGGTGTGTGTCTGATTAATATAAAGATCAAGAAAAACAAAACAAAACAACTCAACGTTCCGGTCGATCAAATGTAAAAATGAAGACTGGTAAGAGATGAAGTGTTTCCCTCCCAGCAGACAGGCAGGACTGGCTACAGTAAGCTGCTTGTGTCTAGCTGAGTGTCGCTGCTGTGACAGCGTGTGACTGCGGGGCATGGCCATTTGCATGGCAGCGACAGACAAGGGGAAAGAAAAAAAACAAAACCATCATGAAAAAGCCATTTCACATGGCGCAAAGGCTGAAGGAATTCACAATCCAGTGGCGTTGAAAGGGTGTGGACAGGCCCGCCAACCTCACCCTTCCTCATTCTACCACAGAGCAGATCAATAGCACGCGTTTTATCCAACGTACCTGCAATTGAGGAAAAATTCAGTTTGGGGAAGAAACTATCAATAAAAGTTTAATCCAGTGCAAATAATAAATAAATAAATGTCCAAATTTGTGTTTAACCGCACCAAGAGGGATCGACAACATTCCCACAGAACTTTCTGTGCAGTTTTCTGTTTCTCTCTCTCCGGTGGTGTCAAATTCACTTTATTTAACTGATCAAACAGCAGGTTAGGACAGTCTGTAACCCGGTTTTCCTGTTCATATCTAAACAGAAGGAAAACCTGAACTGCCTCACTCAGATCTTCTTTTAGATGCTGCAACATCTCAAACCTGCAGTATTTGTACTGGAGGACCATCAGCACTGTACCTGTTCCCAGTTGTTTAGGACCATCACTCAATCAACCACATTTAAGGAAACACTGTTAATATCACAAAAATAACAATGCGTGTTCAATGAAAGCCCTTGTATTTACTCACAGCAGTCATAAATGTCAAGTAGGTGGAGATTTACTACCATATTGGTATGCGTGTTGCCCCACTTCCTCAACTGTCAGCTGACCTGAATCACTTCCTGATGTCAGTAGCAGATAACAAAAGCACCCTCAAGACCTGCAGGGGGGCCGGTTCATTCAGAAATCCTCCAAAACACTAAACAAAGTCGGGACACAAATCTTTCCTGCACTCCAAATTCACCTGGCTTCACAAAAATATTGCCTGGAAATATTTACTGATATTATTCGAGTTTTCCTCTTCAGCACCTAATACCACTCTGAGCTGGTTAGACTGGTTCAAGTCCAGCAGGAACAATGAGATCCCATAGGATTCAGTTACGCCCTGATACACACACACACACACACACACACACACACACACACACACACACACACACACACACACACACACACACACACACACACACAGGTTAGTGTGTATTCACCACCACTGTCCCCTGCAGGCAGAAATGAGAGAGTTAGTGAAGTCATGAAGTTGTGCTGAAACTACTAATTGAAGCTGTCCAGGTAAACACACCTGAGCTGCTGTGTGGCGTTCAGGGCTGGTTCTGCTCTACG
The DNA here is from genome assembly GCF_037954235.1 of Aulostomus chinensis. Lineage (NCBI taxonomy): Eukaryota > Metazoa > Chordata > Actinopteri > Syngnathiformes > Aulostomidae > Aulostomus > Aulostomus chinensis. Next base: position 23,471,374 of record NC_141336.1, read on the forward strand.
TATCGTGCTTTATATCAAGAGATGACGACAAACAAAGTGTTGGTCAATTCATGACTAGTGGAGGTATTAATATTTACTTGAGAAGGCAGACACCAGCTATAGTGATTTTTGATGTGTTTACGTGAGTATTTTTGGATTGGTTTTTTTTTGGGGGGGGGGGGGTTCCAACTATTTGCAAATGTTGAACCTTATAAAAGTATATAAATAATTTGATCTGATAGATTTAAACCCAATTCAATGCTGTGGAGCCCAAGCACGAAATGCACGTCACTTGTATGTACGTTAATGAACAGAAAAGCTGGTAACGGCGGCGTTACGCAGCTCGCTACTCCCCAACAAACCCGTTATTCACTCATTTCCAATAAAACCGACATCTGACAGAAAAGCTGTTGAAGTGTTCCAACCCTAACTGGCAGCAGTAAAAAGTAACAGAAATATCAAAAATACCAGGCCAAAGTCCTGCAGTGAACTGAGCTTAAGCCAAAGGTAACGAAGCACTTATTTTATTAAAAGTACTCCAAACACAGACACACAGACTCCTTTTGATCAATAATATTATGTATTGTACTTCTGAATTATTATTCCTGATGCTAACATTTTATTGGCATTTTGATCCAGCATTTGAAGGACGTGCAGCTCATTTTAACTCCTGGATATCATAATTGAATCTTTCCCTCTGAAATGCAGTGGAATAGAAGTATAAACTAGCATGAACTGATATAATAGTCCAGACCCAAGCCTCCAGCCCCAAGCAGAGGAGCATCAAAGCCCTCATAAATTATCAGTAACCTCCCACAATTACAGCAACATTACAGCTTCAGCTTCATCCTCTGAGCTGACATTCTGACCACACGCCAAACCGCTGCTAGCGTTCGGTGCTGTTGTTCAGCTTAATTGCAGTTCTCTCCTCTCTTCAACATTGAACCTGTATTCTGTATTAACCCGTTAGCGCCAACAGAGGGCGCTGCTGCTCAAACAACCCGACATGCTGCTTTAGCTGTAGAGAACGGCGGCAGGAGAAGAGCAGTAATTCATCACAGTTACTGTTCATTTCTTCTTTGCTGTTATTTCTTCTGTCTCTATGTTTTGCATTTATGGAATCAAACACTGTTTGTGAACCACCGGAACACAACAGATGCACACTGATGATGACAAGTCCACTGCTTCAGCTAATCAAAACAAGCAAACATTATTCAGATTAAAAAAAACCTGACAAAAAAAAGAGGTAAAACTCTCACACACACAAACACACACACACACACACACACACACACACACACACACACACACATCTTAAAAGCTATGTGATATGACTCAGTTTTACACACCAATTACGATGCAGGTTAGAGCACATTCTGGCTTCAATATCACCTGAAGGGTAAATAATCATCTGAATTATCGCAGTAGTTTAAGTTTGTAATCCAGCACCAATGGAGGTATTTTGTTACCTTGGAGTATTTGGAGGGTGAAGTGGGGCTGCCCAGCTGACTCATGTCGAAGCTCATCACGGAGGTGGACTCGGACTGAGGGTCCCAGTCCGACTCAGTGCGGAAAGTGCTCACCGTGGTAACACTCATCTGGTCGTAACTCCTGGAAGAGAGGCAGGAAACAGACAGAGGAGGGGGCAGATGGGTGGGGGGTCAGAAGGATATTATGTCATGAGTCTTTGTCTCTCACTGTACAGAGGGTCGAGGTTATTTTTTTTTTCCCCATCAAAGTCTTCAACAGCAACTTGGAAATTCTTTTTTTTTTTTGTGTGTAAATCAACACAAGCGCAGCACATTTTTCTTTGTTACTCATTTGACCACAAAACTAATAATCCAGACAAGCCTGCTCTGGTGTGCCACAGAACGCTGACACGCCTCACTGTTTTTACCACAACGAATTTTCCATTCTGTTACAAAATAAAATCCAACACAAACACACACACACACACACACACACACACACACACAATGGACACAGACAATGTGACACTTGACTACACGCTGCTTGCCAAGCAATTAGCGCTCCTGAGAGGATTGTGGAACACATGTGAGGCATGAGGAGGCTCAACTAGAGAGGCGGAGGAAGAGGAGGGCTGTCAGTCACCTGGTTGCCTCCAAAAGTTTACGGACAAAACACACCCAGTAAAGAGTCCCTCTGACCAGTAAGATGATCGGAGTATCAGACAGAACTATAATGGGGCCCAAGAGTGACGCTTTTACTTTGGAGTTGTTGTTTCACTCCTGAGAAATAAAGGAAAAGGGCACTGATCTGAAAGTTCAACTGACTCCGGGCGGCGTTCTGTTGTGATAGAACATGAAAACAAAGTAAGATTAGCTCATGTTTGCAGAAAGTTCCCTTTCGCAGGATCTCAGCTGGGGCTGCACAATACATCGAAAGTCAAAATATTATTCTAAATTAAAGAGGAACTTCAGTTTTTTTTCCCAACCTGGATCTATTTTCCCAGCTATTTTAATCAAATTGGGTGATAGAAACAACAATTTTGGAAATCACTCCAGAGCGGAGGAAGGGCCGATCTGCTGCAGCCCCCAAACACGCTATGATAAATCTACTGGGACAACTGGCTACTGTCAAATTACGCCCGCTGGAGAACTGTTATTTCAGAGTGGAGAAATTTCAAAAATGGTTACTTCCATCACTCACGTAGTCTAAAAAATTGAGGAAAACAGCACGCAGATTGGAGACACCAATGTTCCCCTTTAAATGCTGTGCTCTTGCAGAGATGTCCCGCCTGCACCCCATCATTCATTTAAGACATACAACATGTTTTCATTACCGGGCAGTTTATCATATTCTTATTAAAATCCCAATATTTTGGATTCATCACTGTACTGATGTGAAGTCTTACAGCTCAGCCCTCCATCTTTGTTTGATACAAATCCCCCCAAAAAATCATATAGAAATCCTTTTATTTAACTTTCCACTTTTAACTTAAAATTAGAAGTATGATTCCCCGCAAATACAGCAAGTCATCACGCATCCCTGATCGCAAGCATCCATCTACCATCAGCATGGATCCTTGTAGTACTCTTACTCCCCACAAGGGGGCAGAGGCAGACTGGTTTTCAGAGGCAGCTCATAGGAAGTCACTGGACTGACAAAGCAGGGAATCGTCTCCCCTCCGAAGTCCAGCTGTGTACTTGATGTCTGTTTGTCATCCTATTACAACTTTATCGCACTTGTAAATGTTAATAATCCAAGCAGCAGCTGTTTGGTGTAAACACACGAGGCAGTGGCGTCATTTTGAACAGAGAAACCTCCCCGAGCACTGCTTTGTTTTAGTGCTGCAGTAGCAGACACAGACAACTGACAGGTATCAAAGTCTGTTTACATTCTTCGAGTGAGCTGAGCTGTGGGAGGAATCGGCCACACCTCACCTGATATGATCAACAGCAGCGTGATAAAACACGCTGATCATATGACAGGATGTGTGGAAAGAGCTAATAAATTCATGGGTAGACTAGTAGTCATCACAGTTTCTCCATTTTCTTCAGTAAAAATGTCCAGTTACAGAAGGTGATGAAACAGTTTTATTTCGCTGCACCTGCTGCTCCGGATCTCCTCCTTCAGTTATTACATTTCCTAATTTTGTTTTGTCAACATCCACCGAGAAACGTGCGCCGACTTGTTGTTGCCCTCAACTTAATGTGGCAATATGGGAATAAAAACTGTGCTCATCTCTTCTCGTGCTGATACTTGCAGTCGGGGAGAGTACAGCTGGGTCTGGTGTTACAGTGTCCCGCTGCAGATGCCTCCCGCGTGTGAAGTGATTTATAGCATGGCGTGGGATTTCACATGTCGACTGTCATGGCACCACTGCACACAGTAGATGGATGTGATGTTCGTGGTTGGCTGCGGCGGAATTCATGAGACAGAACTGCCAAGACCGCAACAACAGTGGGATATCTGAGCCTTTCTTCAAACTGCTGGATGTTTTAAATGATCAAGAACCTCTAGCAGGCCTGAGGAAGCATGAGCAAGCCTGTGACTCTCTATATATGTATATATATATATATATATATATATATATATATATATGTATACGTATACGTCTATATAATGTACTGCAGAATACTACAATGTATTATAACAGAGGGTAAGCGACAGGGTGCTATCACTTTACTGAATCACCTTGAAAATAAAGATCACTATTAATGAAATAAACCAAACAGAGCCGGGTAGATTAGATTTCTTTCATTTTCTAAACTTTCTGTGGGAGTGAAGTGTGACGGATGTAAGCCTGCTCCACCCTGACACGCCACCTACAAACACTTCAAAAGTATATTTTACCTTTCAAGTACTCACAAATAGGAGTCTCCAGCTCACAGACATGTTCTTACACCTCTTGCATTATTCCTCTGTGACCCCAGAATGCAGGAAGAGCCAGCCGTGTTTAATTAGCTTGAAGCTAACGGCAGCTGATGGTCAACCGCACACTTTGATTTGAGCTAAAAACAAACTGCAATACTTTCCTGGTTCCTGTTATGGTTGATTTTTAGCTCAAATCAAAATGTTTGTGAAATTATACTGGATGGTGTGTGTGTGTGTGTGTGTGTGTGTGTGTGTGTGTGTGTGTGTGTGTGTGTGTGTGTGTGTGTGTGTGTGTGTGTGTGTGTGATTATAAATTTACGGTTTTGGACAATTTTCTTGTTGTTAGCTATCAATCTCCTTTAGCTTCAACCAAAATATCCATGGCCGCTTCTGTCTACATTCTGGAGTCACGAAGATTCCATGCAGGAAGGGAAAGCTCAAGACCAACTAGTGAGGACTTGAAAGGCAAAATACACTTTTTGGGTGAAGTATCACTTTTACAGTTTACAGTGAGAGGAAAATGGACGCTGAGTGTCTATAAATGTGAAAATGTACTTGAGAACAACCTCTGACCTTGTTGAAGCAAAGTTACGGGACCATTTGGGTGAACTCTGTCTTGCTGGTATTCCCCAACCAGCTCCAACTTGTCTGAACTTTCTTATTGTTCTACACACACACACACACACACACACACACACACACACACACACACACACTCTCTCACACACACACACACACACACTCTCTCACACACTCTCTCACACACACACACACACACACACACACTCTCTCACACACACACACCCACACAAAAGCTCCACTGTTCAAAGCTCACAATTCATGACATCTTTACAAGGAACGTAAACTGCTGGTCTGTCTATGTACAGTACCATGGCAACTGAGCCCATACCTTAGAGATTTCCGGGAGTAAAAGCCTAATTTTTGAGACACCATTTGATTTCATGGGGTGTACAGATGGACAAAGGGAAGGTGTGACTTCCGTGACAAGTTCTTCAGCTCTTCTTTGTTGCAAACCAAATCTAATCTAAACTGGTTCTGTGTTAGTCTCTCTTCTGTTCGACTTCACAGCAACGTCTCATCTAAGGCATAAAATGATGAGGAAAAACAAAAGTTGGTTTGGAGAAGCTTTTGTTACCTTGACAGACTGAAGTCGCAGAGTAAGCAGAGCTGTGAAACTCAAATCCCTCCTTTGCCTTTTTCATTTCGGGTCAGTTTGATATTATTTATCCAGAGAAACACCTTCCTTGTTAGCTGTTGTGTTTCTGTTCTAAACTGTTGTGTAACACTTTATGAACTGTGTTCAGCTGCTTCAGTGGTTAACAAGGAGGACACAACACAACACAACTGGCTGGTCCAGGCCACAGAAGGCTGCTAAACGTGTCTTGAAAATGATTCTACGAAGGCACAGGTTCAGAATCTCCAACAACCACAAGGCCTCCAAACATTGTTGCTGCTGCACTTGTTCTTTAGCTCAGATGGTTGACAGCACGGCAGCTAATTCAGTATTGGAGCCGCAACGATTTTGATTTCATCTGTAGCAGCCAGAAAAACCAAGAAACAAAACAACAACCAGAACCAGAGCAGCTCAGGGTTCCTCCGGATGACAGGCAACATTGCATTTATATGTCAGCCGTCTGTTGCTGAATGTAACGGCGCTGAATAAACAAACAGCACTGGCACGACGCCGGCGTTGTTTGATTCTGCGCTAACAAGCAAAGTCACTCTTATAGTGAGTCGGAGTCAAAGACGTGATCTAGTCCCACACCAGCCTGCGTTCTCAAGTGTGGTGGTGTTTCCCAAACTGATAAGAAACCACATACAGGAAAACAAAATTGTCTCGCTGGCTCAATTTTGTTATCCAGACATTAAAAAAAAATGACGCGTCTATTTTCATGTAGCCGATCCACATCGAACATCACGTATATCTCTAAGCTAGCACGGCTGCGTCTGCTAACTGGCTCAGCTAATACGCCTTGTGTATTTGTGCTTGAGTAGGTAGAAAAAAATACACACACCCCCCCCCACGAGCCGCTGCCAGCATCCGTTAACAACACTAACTCATCTCTCAGGAACAAAGGCACAAAATAAACAGTGAGCTCTGCAAACCATCACACCTGCTGAATTACTGAATACATTTGCACAAGGAACGGAAATAAGTCAAATACTGAGTCACCCTCGGTGATGATAATCACCAACATGAGTCACACATGCAGGCTTTTGACGGAGGCCATCTAAAAACAACAAGGCAGAATACTTGATAGCTGGACGGCTGCCTGATGTGAGGGCTGCTACCAAGGTCACGTTGCCCACTGAAGGACTTGGAAGTCTCATGAAGATAAAACACAATGTAGCAAGAACTGGAGTCACACAAACTCTGTAATGCTCCTAATTTTCCATTTCATCTTCAGGCAGCACATCAGTTTAAACTGTGCTGAACGGAGAAGGACGTTTTCAAAAATCACAGCAATGTGAGAAGCAGAAGAGCTTCTGATAAGAGATAAATGGGCTCCAACATGGTCTGACATCACAGCACCAATCCAAAACAGCCCGTGTTTGTCCAGGACTGCCTGGAACAACTGCTGCTGCAGGAAAGAGTGTTTGCCAGATGTTGGGTGGGTCTGCAACAGTAGGCCTCAGCCTCTGCACCTCCACCAGGACCAATAACTGTCAGCGTGGAGAGCGGGAAGTGGAAACTAAACCAATATGTTTGTGAATGTGTTCTTGTACTTTCTACAACTCACCTTAGTGAGCGCTGATCACTTGCAGTAAAGATCCTGTCCTACAGAAAGCAGCTCGGCTCCAGTCAGCCCGCACGAGGGAAGGCAATGTGACAGGAACCCAGGAGACCTCTCACGCAGAGGCAGCTTCAGTTTCCTCTCAGTTTGTGTTGGAATACAAATGTGACCAATGATGAGGGACTCAGCAAAGCTGGTTCTCCAAGGCCTCATCTGTTTGGCCGGGAGGTTCCATATCACCTGCTATCGGTCCTCCATCAGCACAGTGTGGATTTGACTTGCGTGTGAAAATAAAGGAGCCCAAAAACAGTTCTTCTCAATTCAACAGCGCGTTACTCAAGTCTGTTTTGAACCAATGCCCACCATGGTAACACCTCACCAAGCGTTTCTGACCCAATCTGAGATGGATCTGGTTAACCTACGAGAAGGAGGACATGAAAACTCATGCCAGCAGCTGGCGCTATGACCGCCCCCTCCAACACCAAGTTTGGGGAAAAAAATCAGTGCAGTAGTACAACACAAAACAACCAAAACATAATAAAATAAACTGGCATCCAAATGAAAGACAAAGTTGTGAGAATCTGTGTGTGTGTGTGTGTGTGAGAGTGTGTGTGTGTGTGTGTGTGTGTGTGTGTGTAAGCGGTCGAGCGAACAGTGAACTACTTCTCAGTGAATATCAACTAGTGTTTCTGCTTATAATGCCCCACCTTAATACAAAGCCCTGATATATTCTTGCCTTGGGCACCCCCCCGGCCCCCACCCCCGCCCCCACCCCCACCCCCTCTAGTTCATGCAACAGCGGAAGAGGAGTAGGTTGAAGAATGAGTCAGAGCCGATAAGCCTGCGTGTCTCCAGGGCTCAGTAAGTCGAAATTCTGATGTCGAACTGCAATTTTCCTGATATCCCTTCAACAACAAGAACTTTGCTCCATAATGGAAAAAAAAAACTTGTGTTAACCTCCAGTGCTAATCCCTGCTGGACCTACACACTCCTTTTACAGTCCTGGAGGTGTGTTTGTGTGGGAAGTGTGTGATTCCGCAGCAGTGTACAGTACATGGTTCGTTATAGTCTTTGTTTGAAACCCACAGTCAGATCCAGGTCATGTTTACTGTGCTTCTACCCGCCCCTTTGATGTTTCCTCACCTTGGTTTTGATGGCGGTGTTTGAGTGCAAGACCCGTTTACACTGGAGATTGACTGATAAAATGACGGCAAGAGAAAAGTGTTCCAAAAAGGTTCAGCAGTTGTACACACACACACACACACACACACACACACACACACACACACACACACACACACACACACACACACACACACACACAGTAAAAGCCAAGCACAGATGGGAGCATGTAACGGATATGCAAAGTTCCATGAACATCCCGCGACGTGTCATATCCCATGTTAATGAAGCGTGCTGCCGGTGACACGCAAACAGCAAACCATTTGACAGGTGTGTTGTTTCAGCTGCACTAGTGACATGTGACACAACAACAGAGACGGAGTGGAGGGAGGAGACCAGAGTCGACGTGAGGACATCGTCACGGCTGGTTTCCTTTGTGTCAGAATGATAAAGCTGTCCGGAGCATCTTTCCAGTGAACCGCGCAAACACAGCCAACCACATTCTAAGTGTGAGCACGCAGAGAGGAGAGTCTCTTATTGTCTGCGTGGCACTAAAAATTAGGGACAATAAACATATTTCTCAAAAAAAAAGTTACTAAACTAAGATGTCATGTTTTCCTCCCCACCAGACCTGATCAACAGATGACAGGTCAAACCACCACAGAGCTTCTTACTGGCTGCAAACTTAGCAATGTTTCCAATCACCACCTTTCCAGACTGCCTCTGTGCTTTGATGCAGCAGTAAACAGGAACGATGCTGACAGGTGGGGAGGTGTGCTTCATTTATAAATGTCATCATCACCTGGCACGATAATTACAGCCTGGCCGCTAGCTGTCATTGACTACACCCTTGGTTCAGACACATTTGTAAAGACTGAATACACTTGACAAAGCTGGTTTTGAGCTTAACACCCCCCCCCCCCCCATTTCCCTACATGACTTCTATGAGTCACCAATGGTTAGGGATTGACCACTGGTTTACTTTCAAAAGTGACTTCCACCCCAACATCAGGACCAGAGGGAAAGGCCTGTAATTTGTGGAGCTTTATTCAGCTGTGGGTTTTACTTCTACAGACATGAGCAATCGCACTGGCAACCAGTTAGTCTTCACTGGGGGAAAAAAAAAAAGCCCTTCGGTGAATTCGTCAGTTACAATCTGGTCGACTGAAGATCCTATAATCTATAACTATTGTTGGATGACAAACAGGAAGTGCGGTGAGAGAGAGAGAGAGAGAGAGGTGGAGTACATAACATCTTTGATTCCTCCTTGAACTAAAAAATGTACTCTAATTCTGCTTCAGGAAAGCAGAAGTGCAAAGTGCATCACCGGCATCGACTGTTCTCAGAGCACGATTCCTTCAGAGTCCGATCAAACCACAGCGGGTCAGAGGTGTGGACATTGGTCCAGTCTAAGAGCATCGTGGTGCAGATATGAACAGACTACATTGAAAAAGACGAGAGGGCCTGAACCTTGGAGAAGTCGCGAAAGTTGCCGGTTCAATCCCCCGCCCTCGCTCACGACCACCACTGACGTGCCACTGAGCAAGGCCCTCTCACTGCTCCAGAGGTTCTACCGAGCAGGTTCCAGGTGCGACTGTGTGAGGAGGATCAGGGCGTAATAAAACCTAGTTGTTATCAGGCTTTGTTGCGTTCTTCTATGACCTTGCAGCGCCTTTTCAAGTCAAGACTGATCCAATCAGTCCGCACACCACGAGCAAACCTTCGAATGCTCGTCCATGTTTACTCCAAACAAACGTGTCTCTGACTGTGGATGGTGGTTGAGAAGTGTCACAAACATTCCCAGGTTTCAAAAAGTCACCCAAACAAGAGGCACTACCAGTTTAAGCCCCCTAGACATAAGTCAATGTTGTTCAACAGGTTGCCATAAAATTCAACTGCAATAAATCTTTCCTGCTCTAGACAGGACCACAGATTGATCCAAAGAGTGAAGAACGAAAAAGCCGAGACGCCAGTCTTTGATTCTCAAGTTCAAACTAATTTCTGCTCCTCTCTGCTTCAGACCTTCAGTCAACAAGCTGCTGCTGCTCATCCTCACATGATCAGATCTGAATGCAGCGCTCAGTATTCCAGAACTTTCACCACAGAATATTTATCTACAAAGACCAGTCTAATCACCGCCTGCAAGTCAGCCAGCAGGTGTGAACAGGTACCTGGAAATGGGTGCCTACCCTGGAATTGGAGAGCTTCCTTTTACTGATCCCCTCAGCCTGTTCGTCCTAAACTCAGGATCCTGAGACTCAGCTCCAAGGTACTGTTCCTGAGGAAAGACCGCAAACCTGCATCTGGGTTTAGCCCCACTGCGAGCGAGCTAGCCTCTAGCCAGCCTCCAATACTAGTCCGTCCCTGGTTCCCGTATCAAACCCTTGTGTTCCCCTCCTGTACCTGGCGTCCCCCTCCTGTACCTGGCGTCCCCTGAACCACTCGTGTGCCCTTGATTTTCAGGAATTACAAGATAACTTGCTGACACATTCATGTACTTAGAGAGGCAATTTGACATCGATCCAGAATTGTTGGGATTCTTGTGTGAATCCATTTTTTCACCCACCACTGCTCGTTTTGTCTGTTGAGCTCCACACCCTCACCTTAGGGATCCGCTGGAAATTATAAGGACAGGATTCCACAGTTGAAGGGGAGTAGCGGGCGAGTCCGCTCTGACAGATTAGATTATTTTGGTAGACTGCATCGGCGATCACCTACAGTACTGCTGCAGGCTGTAGGCCCAACAGCTATTTTCCTTCACACCGCTGCGTTCACACGCTCCAGTAAATATCTCAACAATCACATGTCCTGTCTACAAACACAAACCCTGAACCTTTTCCAATCCTTCAGTATCATCAGAGTTTGAACAGGCTGCTCTCTCAGTGAGCGGAGGTGTGCACTGGGCCGCTCAGTAGAGACAGAGCAAACATGCCACAAACCAAATCAATCTCATTCTCTCGCTGAACAGTTGATCAGTTTCTGGACCGCATCTGTAGAATGAAGGGCAGCTGGCGGTGTGGCGCGGCGTCCATGTTTGGTTGGGGCTCTACAAACTGACTCAGCAGCCATGAAAACCAGTCAGCTATCCACAGGATTATCATCAGGCTTTGATAAAAAAAAAAGAACGATCAATGTTTACATTTAGCATAAAAAGGTCTGTTTTCGAGGCTAAATGTCAGTAAAAAACCCTGATACAAGCAGGAGCCTGGGAATGAGACCAGGCTCCTCATCCCTCGTCCCCGACAACAACATCACCTCCTTGCTAGCTTAAATTTGACGGTACCGGATGAAGTATCTTAATAAAAAAGGTCACTGTGATTGTTTTGATTGACAACATGCTTCAGCTCCCAAATCTCTACAAACAGATTCTGCATATAAATATAGAATCTGGAGGCAAAGGAGAAAATGTCAGGTACAGGGGAGCTCCTGGCTTCCGTTTGAGCAGCTTTGACCAATCACGTCCGAGGGCATCAGCTGTGTCCGTGCGAACAGTCCGCGTGCGGCGCCAAAGAGAAGCAACTCGTTTGCTGAAATACAAGGCTGTGTAAACAGCTGAGGATTTAACGAAACCGTTGAGGCTGTTGAGTGTAAACTGGCTACTTGTGAAACATTCCGCCAATATTCATCATCCGCTGGCTACGCTGGAAAACCAAAAATACTGGCCCTTGTTCCCAGAGGCTGAGAGGGGTTCCCACATAGGTCATCGCCACCCAATCAATACTGCAGCGACGCAGTAAAGCATCACGTGACTGTGGCTTTGTTGTTTTCATGTGTGGTCACGTGTGTATTCGTCACATTTACTCGTCTGGACTATTTGATAAAGTTGCTTATAATAGCACTGAACGATGCGCCAAACCTGCACGACAGGTTTGCTCATCTCATCATGCAATCCTCCTCAGCTCAGAGCAGCATCTGTCAGAGGAGGTTAACCTGACGCCAACACCTGAGTTACAGGAAAGCCATGTCACCACCTGGGTTTGGACGCTGAACGATCAGGAAATGCACAAGTTGGAGAAGTGGAAATATCTGGCATGAATAAAGTCCTGGAAATGTCTCTGTCATTACTTGAGGTTAACCCGTCTCTTATTTAACTTTCAGTTTGTCCAGGGAGGAATGACTCAGCACGGATATTTACTGCCTCACAGTCACAGAGATCCCCAGGTTCCCACTGAGGACCCGAGCCAGCAAAAGCACCGTCCTGGTCTCTGGAGTCAGCAGGTCTGAGGGGGGTGAAGGGGCCAGAGCTTTGCTCAGGGGAACCTCTGTAGAGTCTGAGCCAGTTTCACGTTCACGTCTTCCCACGCGGTGACGGTGGAGGAGAGAAAACCTATTTTGACAGAAGCGGCGCCAATTTGCATTTTCACATCGTGGAGAAACGGAGAGGGAAAAAAAAAAAGCACGTTTTGGAGAAGGAATAAAAGAGGAACTATTACAAGTCAGAGTGGCAACAAATTGTTAGCTGAAGCTAAAACGCTGTCTAATTCTGACTTAAATACACGTTTGTCCTCTCTCGGTCAGAATTTACTGTACACGCATTTTGTTTTTTTATCCTATCCTCCTACCACGAACATGGATCTCATTGTGGTTACAACAGCTAGCAGCTAGTTAGCACGCGTCCTTATGTAAGTAAGGTGCAGCCACTGTGCTTCAGGTTTCCCAGCGGTGTCCTGTGTAGGCAGCAGGCAGGTGTGTTTGTGTGCAGCCGGAGCACAAATAACCTTTCACACTTCATCCAAAATCCAGATGTTTGTGAGTTAAAAAAACCCTTCCCCACTGGAGACAAACCCCTGCAAACATCTGGCTTTTGTTTGCAGGGGGAAAGTGTTTCATCATCCTTCAGTTACGGGTCACAGGACCCTGCAGAAGATTGGGTGGGGGGGTGTATCAGCTCCTCCTGTCACTGATGTGAACATGAACCCGTGTGAACGCAGAGGTGTGTGGCGTGATGTAATTTCAACTTTTTCCATCTCAGCCAAAAATTCGACGCATCTGTGTCGGAGCAGCATTTTCAACGAGTGCAGGAAATGAAGCGCTGCAGTCTCTCGTGGGGGAAAAGTACTGGCTGGGCCGGATCGATGGACGAAGCTGGAGAATGACCGATTAACGAAGCCACTGATAAGCCGCAGCTGTATTTCATATCGTGGTTATCGTGGTCACGATCACATATGCGCCGTTTCTTACGACAATGCTGTCGGTCAAAACTGAAATACAACATCCAAGGTGAAGCCGTCAACGCTGGCGGCCTGGAGATGAAGCTGCCGTCAGCTACAGGGATCAGCATGAAGACGCTGCATTCCTGCTGTGCTTTTTCTGAGTTATAACCCTCACCACAACAACAACAACAACCACGACGACGACAACGACGACGCTGCCTCGTGCCTTTTCATTAAATCCAAGAACTTCACACACATCAGCACATCTTCAAGTTTTCCTGCACCGTCGACGAGAGAAACCTAAAAGATTTTGATCCCAAATCAAGGCAGAACGTTCCTTTTCCTCGAGGTCTTGTTGTCTTTATCTTGTAGAAACACTTCAATCGATTCTCACGCAGTCAGAAATGAATATTCTTTTAAACAACAAATGCGTGAATCGATGATTTTAACAACTCAAATACTTCCATCACAATCATCACATCTTCACGTTTTGTTTTTTATAAAGTTTGAGACCAAGAGAAGCCTTGCAAGACTGAACTAGCTCAGTGGTTGGTGGGGTTAGGGAGAGCCTGTATCCACACACACACACACACACACACACACACACACACACACACACACACACTTCCAAAGCGGAGCTTGGATCTCTATCCTGGGGGGGGTCTCCCCTCTAATTTACTTTAATCTAAACTGAATCTCTTTTTCAGGGTGGATTACTATCAATAACTAATCATTTACTGCTTCAGGTCAGAATATTCAGAAGAAGAAGAAGAAAATGTCATGCATCATAATCCAAGTTTTTCAAGAGCATGTTACTGTGTTTATGACATCATAACGAAGTGAGAGAACCAGGATGAAGGTCTTGGTGTCTTACAGGTGACTGTGGAAGCTGTCCAGCTCCTCGGTGTCAGGGAAGAACACATCTCCCCCTCCTCCTCCGTCCTCTTTACTTTTGGATTTCTTGCGTTTAATTTTGAACGACAGCAGCCGCCGCTTCTTCTTCTCCTTCGGGGAAACGGGAGAGAGATCCCCGGGCAGCGTGGCGGAGTCCTCGGGGATGTGAGACTCCTTCGCTGTGGGGGCTCCATCTCTGAAGGAACCGGACCGTTTGGGTTCTTTACTCTCTTTATCCGGTGACTTTATTTTGAACAAACTTTTAACTTTCAGCGTGCTGGACTTGCTCATGATGCCTGACTACTGGAATGAGTCTCTGCTGGGAGGCAGCGAGCAGCGGAGTCCCGGCGGGGCGGGCCGCGCTCCTCTTATATCCGCTGGAGGAGAGGTTTACCAGGCCAACCTGCAGAGCGGGTTGCAGCGGAGGTCTGGACTTGCCCGCGCCGCCCGCCGCTTCTGCGCCACCAGGTGAACGTAAAGTGGCGAAAGTGAACCAAGACAACCGATACAGTTCCGACCAAAACCTTCAAAATAAAATCATGAGGCAACATGTCTATTTCGTAACTGTTTTGTAGTTAAGTCGTATATATATATAGATATATATATAGATATATGTATATATCTATATATATATATACATATATATATACATATATATATAGATATATATCTATAGATATAGATATATATAGATATATATAGATACAGATATCGTTAGAAATGGGTGAGAAATGATTTTGCAGTGGATGATTATTTCACCATACACACCACAAACCACATACTGCACAAACTGATAATATAAAATGTTATGTTATGCTATAATCTCTCTTTATCTCTGTCCCTCTCTTTCCTTCTGCATATCTGTCTTCCTCCATTATCTGTCTTTGTCTCTGCCCTGCTCTCCTGCTCTCTTTCCCCCCAACCGGTCAAAGCAGAAGGCCGTCCCCATTGAGCCTGGATCTGCTCCACCTTCCTGCCTGTTAAAAGGAAGGTTTTCATCGCCGCTGTTGCAGGATGTGCTTGCTGATGGAGAACTGTTGGGTGTAGATTCATTGAAGGAGTGTGGTGCTGGACCTGCTCTACTTGGAAAGTGTCATGAGAGAACTTTTGTTGTGATTTGGCGCTACACAAATAAAACTGACTTGACTTGACTTATAATACAGAGTTGAAAGACACTCAATAATAATGGTCATATTTTTAATCAAATGATATATAATTTATCAACTTTTTCCTTCTCTATTTTTGTGGAATACATAACTAATTTCTATGGTTTTATATGTACAATTAAAACAATACTGAAATGATTGATGGATATTCTGGCTAAACGAGCTTTAACCAGCATGTAACTCCTACACTGGACTTCATTGGGGCATCCGTGCTTGTTCAGTAATATTATTATTATTATATTTTATCAACAGTATAATAAGTCAATATAAGCTATTATTTCTATAAATCCAATCTTGGATGTCTTAGACACATTTTACTTTTTAAAATGTGATGCTTTTATTTTGAAGGCGAAAAATGTCGCTTTCATCATCGTGCTTGACAAAACTTTAATGCTCCAGAATCTTTCAACGCAACTTTCTCTGTCGAGTCTCACCGCCTTTTAAAACTCAATTGACCCTTTAATTACCGCTTAACAGTCACTCACACACACACACACGCACACACACACACACAAAGTGTTCAATTCTAAAACTTTTATGTTAGAGTATGTGAGTAGGTGCTGTGCGGGTGGGTGTGTTCACGCCTCCAAATATCAGAGAACAACTGCAATAAAAGATGCCATTCAAACTGAATGTCTGCGTCATCCTGGGGTCGAGGGTCCTTCTCTTCTTTGCCTCTGGCTTCAGCACAGTTGAGACGAGCAGAAAGGAAGAAAAAAAATTGGCACTATTGGTTTTTTTTAATCTAAAATAAAGACGTAAAATGTAGTTGTGACGTTGATGGTTTTACCCTCCACAATAGCGACATGAAGTAAGCACATGTTACACATTCTTGCAACACTTTTCAACCTCTCTGACGATCTCTCCTGGAGTAACAGCACCATCTCCTGGTCAGTTTGGGAAACAGCTGCTTCTCCGGATCTATGAGTTTATCTAACACTCTAGTAAAGGTTTAGTTTTTTCTGTTTGCCGGTCACCTT
Organism: Aulostomus chinensis; assembly: GCF_037954235.1. Lineage (NCBI taxonomy): Eukaryota > Metazoa > Chordata > Actinopteri > Syngnathiformes > Aulostomidae > Aulostomus > Aulostomus chinensis. The sequence continues at coordinate 23,487,762 of NC_141336.1, forward strand.
GCGGGATAAATTACAAAAGAGCCCCCGAAGAACATTAATAGCCGAATACTTTGAGGTGATACTTCAACCATTACGTGTACTTTGCCCGTTGTGATTGAGTGCAGAGAGAGTTCCCAGTTTAAACTCCCAGTATATGACAGAAACATTCAGCAGCAACAACAACAACAACAAAAAAATTCACGGCTTCCAAAATAAAAAGGTGACCAAATCTGTCCGTCAGATTGAGTTTGTTCATGCGAGCGTTGAACCAGAAGTCTTTGCTCTTAACCCCGAGCGTTTGCGGAGCTCACGTCTGGATTAATAACCTCACTTTACTGGAAAACCGCTTGAGTAAGCAGACAAAGTTTTTACGGTTGTCAGCATCAGTAAATAGTAGTAGTAAACGTAGTAGTAGTACTGTACACGTGGAATCACCCCAAAAAAGTAACACATGATGGAAAAACGTGGACAGAGCACCTACTTGTGAGTACTTGAGAGGGAAAAAAAACCATCTTAGACTAAATATTGCAAAAGCACCTTCGAACATCTTTGACTTTTTGATGTCTTATTGAAGAGTTTAAAGTTTCCTGCCCAAAACGAACCACAAACATAGCGAGGAAGCTGCCTTTAGGGATCAGCAACCTCCTGCCCTGTAGATCAACCTGGCAGCTTCTTGGGAGGACGTAAAAAAAAATAAAAAAAATTAACATAAATGACCAGGAGCTTTTTAGTAAACTCACCAGGTTTTTTTTCTTTGGTTTTGTTTTGGGGTTTTGTTTTTTTTTTGTCTTCCGAGTGTTTGCAGCGTGTGAGCTCACCACTAGGTGGGAGTAAACCCTTGAGCTTGGTTTTTGGAGTGGCGTTCTTGACCAAAATCTCATGAGCTGACATACCAGAGACAGAGTCACAGTATTTTTGCTTCTGATGCTTCAGAGGAGCTGACAAGTTCTTTTTTTTTTTCTTTTCTTTTTTTAGTTCTTCTTGTAAATATCCACGAAATGAACTTTACCTTCACATGCTGGCCACATCACGTTTGAGCCATGAGGCGGAAGCAGTCACGACATGGGGGGGATCATGCGGCGTGAGATGAGGAGCAGTCAGGAGGGAAGGTTATTGATCTGGCGTTCACAGTGTCAGCAGGAGGAGCCCTGAGACGGGGATGGGCGCGGAGGAGGAGAGCCGCTTCCTCTGCGCCGCGTTCCACCTGAGTCAGAGCGCACGGGCCGCGGATGGAGGGGGGAGAAAGGTTAATCAGTAACTTCTACAGACAGCTCCCGTTTCTCATTTTTCACACCTTGCATCTCATTAAGTGCTAAAACAGCCTGTAGGTGGAAACTGGGGGGACTGGACAAAAAACATCCACAACCACGATAAAATGTTGAAATGATAGAAGCAGGGAAGAAGTGCAACAGTAGGAGCACGGCCGGGTGAAACCGATGAGCTGCCAGGACTCTCATCGCGTCCGCGGACGTCTGCAGCAGATCAGCTGCACCCACGAGTAGGCAGCTTTTACTTCTAACCAGGGGGAGAACGTCCAATTCCCCAAAAGCTCCCATCCTGACATGTTTTAAAGGGGACACTTCGCCCGAAAGGTCGCGCTCTGCCGCCGCGTCACTCCATCGTAGCCTGCTGTGACGTTCGTGACGGTGGTTCGACTGTTCTGATCGTCACAGCTCCAGCAAAGTGACTTGTTTCATTGACGGGATTTGATCCGCGCGGAGCGATGACATTCTTATGTCCACTGGAGCTTCGTATTTAAATCACTTCTCACGCACGCTGACGTCAGCAGAGGGCCAACCGGCCAGAACACGCCAACTACACGCGAGTCCCGAGCTCAGCACGCGTTCATGGTGAGAAGTCGAACGGCAAAACTCCACTTTTTGGGTGAAACATTGCTTTAATGACCACCGTGTGAACATGAAGTGCATTTATACGTAAGAATGCGGCTCTTTGGCTTTGGCCTGCGTCGCTGTCTTCTGGGTCTCATCTGTTCCCGCTCTCATCGATAAATCGATAAATCCTCATGATGGGAGTTTACAGGCAGAATTCTAATTAAACAGCACATAAATTAAACGGGAAGTATTTTATCACCAGAGGAAATAATTTTACAGTATTTATGTTTTATCAATGACCGCTGACAAACTTGACACTGGTTTAAATCCCTGAAACTGCTCGGGTGCTCACTCCCCCGGTGTAGGTGGACAGGTTATTGATCATTAAGGTTATTGACTACATGGTCATCGATTAGCTTTTGCTTCCACAAGCTACTGCACGTTCCCAGAGGGCCTCTATGTCATAGATGTGATGACTGTCATGCAGGTTCTTCTTCTTCTTCTTCTTCTTCTTCTTTTTTAGCCGCTGAAGTGCGTCCAGGCCTGCTTCAGCCAATCATCAACCCTGCCACAGCGCTGGCTTTCATACTTGTTTTTGTTTTTTTTTTAAATAATGTCTGCTTCAACAATGTCTTGTCTTTTTGTTACTGCTTTTTTGTTGTTGTTGTTCTGCTCACAGCCACGTGAAACGCAGCGCTCGTGACTGCATTCATGACGAGGGTCTCTTGATGTCGGTGATATCCGCACCAGTGTTTGCTGTGGGCTTTTCGACAGCTCACGACAGAATTACTTTCTCAGATACCTGCATGCGACTGCTTCCACAAGCGATCACATAAAGGCTGTGAAAAGCTGGGCGTGTTTGGGTCCGTGTGCAATCTGGTCCCATCTGGATTTCAACCTTGATAAACCATTAAACGTCTGACACTCGGGTGGTGTTGCTGGGGTCTGCGAGCAGAGCATCAGTGAGAAGCCTCAACCGACTCTGGAAATCGAAGCGATTTGAAGCGCCGCGCTCTCTTTCACACACACCCGCGTCCCTCCAAATGCCGCACAGACTCAGAATGTTCAATTCTGGCTGACAACCAACCACCAGACTTGCCCGAAGAATCCCTGCCAACAGGCAAACAAAGTGTGTGGTAATCTGCAGGCCTGTTAGTTCCCCTGAACGGTTGGAATGGCAGTGGTAATTATGCTGTCATGACACAGCAATTAAGCAGAGGTATTTAAAGCCAGTGCTGCTCGCGAATAAAGTTCCTCAAATGATAGGCTTGCTTGCCGCCGTCCAGCGGTACTCGCTCCCATCTGCGTGGGCGTCATCTACTATTGAAGTAGAGGGAGCGTGAATTTGCACATGCTACCACCGAGCGGCGTCGCACCGTGACAGCTAATCTCTGGAGTTGTTTTTCTGAGGGATGTGTAACGGGCGGTTTGTATGTTCACGGTGCCCTGTGATTGGACTGAAAAATGTGCTTAACCTTCATCTTTAAATATGTGATCGTTTCCGAATGCTACCTTGTGTCAGGAAGCTCCTCTGCTTTGAGTTACAGGTGACAGCAAACACAGAGAGGAACATGTATGCTAGCGGCGTCCTGGTCCCTGCCTTGAAGTCAGTGAGGGGGGTTTCCCCAGTTACAGTCGATTCCAGACAAGAGATTTGTGGTTGAAACAAACTGAAGGTATTTTAATGTTTTGTTCTACCGCGTCAAACAAACCAGTAAATACCAAGCTTGTGAATTTCTAAGATTTTTTACAATTAATGGCCACCTTTTGACCCAGTCATCCAATCACAGTGCAGGTCAAATGCTTCGAGGACCAGCGGTCTTATTCTGTGTGTGAGTCTTGATCAGAAACAGCAGACCCCTGTGCTCGCCCACAAATATTCCTCCGCACATTAAAATCATACAGGGACCAGCAGGGCTTCTCTCCCTTGGTCTTTTAGTTCATTTCATCCGGAGAAAAGACCAGAGTGCCAACATTTTACCTCCACTGAGATCCTGTATCTTAGCAACCAAAGTGTCTCAGTTTCTAGGCAAGAAGCTAAGTGAGCTACAGGTACAAATCTTTCTCTCCAGCAGGAAAATCAGAACCTGGAACCTGATTTATCCAATATGGACCTGAATGCTGGCACCCATGCTGCCAGGCCCCTGGGTCTGGTCACACAGCAGCTAACTGCTCCACTATGTTCAAGTAGCTGACATCTACATCCAGTGTAGGTTCTTCTCAGTGAGGCTTTACAGCCTTTACACAAAGACCAGCTGCCTCAAAGAGTGAATCAAATTATTACAGTTGTGAGCCATGAAACCACAACAGTGAAAGAGCTGACGGAGACTAGGAAGTCTGGTGATCAGTCTCCATGGGTTTGTCACTACAAGCAGCCCCATTCGCACAACACACAACTGCTTGATCAATTATTAAGACTGGAGAGGCACTCAGAGCGCAGACCGCCACCAGCTCATGTCATGTTGCCAGGGAAATTAATGAAACCGTGTCTGATGTTTTTATGAAAGAAGATAAGACATCGACTCTTTGACGGAGACGTACTGTATGTTTGAGTATGTTAGAGTGGAGGCCAGCAGCAGTGTGAGGATGGTTCCGTCATCACCTCCAGCTCATGACACGAGGATGAATGATTAATGACTGATTTTGCGTTAAACATATTCAAAATAATAAATACCATTTAATATCAGTTAAGGGTTTTTGGGGTTTTTTTTTTTAAATGGTGCAGACACAAACTCCCTGGTCCCACGACATGCAGGCCTCATTCTTGGGTTAAAAATATCAGAAAGTCAGGTTGGTACCAACAAACACCAGGCGTTACTTCTTCCAGTGACAGTTCTAAATATCCTGAGAATCTTGAGAAAAAAGAAAAAAACTGATAACTTCCATCCATCCATCGTCATCTTCCGCTTATTCCTACACATTAAGGGTCGCGGGGGGGCTGGAGCCTATCCCAGCATCAACAACATCAACACCCTGGACAGGTCGCCAGTCCATGGCAGGGCCGACATAGAGAGACAAACAACCATTCACACTCACATTCATACCTGCGGTCAATTTAGAGTCTGGATTAACCTGGTCCCCTCTTGATGTCTTTGCACTGTGGGAGGAAGCCGGAGTACCAGAGAGAACCCACGCAGGCACAGGGAGAACATGCAGACTCCACACAGAAAGATCCCGCGCCCGAGCCGGGACTCGAACCCGGAACCTTCTTGCTGTGAGGCCACAGTGCTAACCACTGCACCACCGTGTAGCCCCTAAAAACTGATAACTTTCTGTCAAAAATAGAAAAAAAAAATTTCAGAAAACGTGGCCATTTACTGAAGCAGAGTTGGACACCAACTATGGATGTGGCGTCACCCATGGTCTCTAAACATTCTCTCAAAATTTGTCCAACTCTGCTTCAGTAAATGGCCACGTGTATTATTTTGGATGAACTCATTTTCAAGGTTTTAATTGTTCCTTGGCGAGGGGGCCTCACCAGACATGACACTCATCTCCTGCAGGCCGGGTTGATTCCTCCCGACTGGCCACAGGATGCCAGTTCTAATCTTTTTCATTCCTGTACCCATGCAGAAGCTCATTGTGGTGCTGGCACTGCTGGGCCTGGCTGGGTAAGCAGGTGGCGCAGGTCTGGGAGGCCATTTATTCATTAGTCATCAGCATTTGTCGTGTTATTTGGGATGCATGGAGCCTCCACATTTTTGCTAATATGGTGGAGGAAGTTGGGCATCCTCCTCTTCCCCACTGACTGAACAGTGACAGATGCATGGATAGCAGTGAATGCCAGGCCAGTATGCGGAGGATCAGTTATTCAAGGGTACAGACAGGAAATAATACCACTGGCATTACTGTTGTGGTTCTATTTTAGCATTTTTTTAAAAACAAAACTGGTTTTCAGCCAGTCTGCTGGAAGCCCGGTGCTCTTCACAAGCAGCCCTGCTATGAAAATCCCTCTGGTACACTCCTTTGACCTCTAATCATACTCTATTCTCTTTTCTTTGATCTAGATCCTATCTCCTTTGATTAGCTTCTTTCCTTGATCAGCACACTATAATTTTCTCTAATAGCTGTAGTAATTTTTTTTTAATTTTTTGGACAATGAAGGGCAAAGGGAAACAAGTAACTGACTGCTCGTTGGCTTAGTTTAACTGCTAATAAATAGCTTTTAGCTAATCTAGCAAACTCTAAACAGACAGCAATTAACTTTAATGCCACACTGAATATTATAAGTGAAAGACAAGTTATATTTAGTGCACTAATTAATAAAAATGACTTACCATTTACCAAATATTGACTTGTTTCTCACTACACACAAGGGGGCGTTCACTTTCCCACCCGGAAACTTGTTCCAATTAGTCCAGCATCACCTGAATGCAGCATCGAAGTCCACTTTCCCCTCGCCGGGTGGTTGATAAATATTAAAGTTGTCATGGCCACAGAGTGACGTGGCCCGATAGCCAACATTACTGATTTATTTACTAATTTCTCACAAAGCAAAGCTTCGGCCGCCATCTTTTCCCCTCCGCCATCACGAGCTACATTTGGTTTTAAGGTGGAATTGAGGCGGATCGTCTTCTTCTACCTGTTGATTTACATGACTGAAACACAAACAGCGCCGCTCTGCTATTAGAACCCCTAATGTGGTCAAAGTTGGAACTGAATTACGTTCATGCGATAAATAAGTCACACATTGATACACACTTAAATTTCTTCATGGCTCATTCATCGACTCCTTCTGGTGCATGTCATATCCCAAAGTATTTGTTTTGATTTCATCACTCGACTTTTTTTTTTCTCCAAAGATTCATGTGTCAAATTTTTGTTTGGATGCAATCCAACATGTTAACTCTTTTATTAAGAAACATAAACGGGTTGGAATAGCCAATGCTATTGTAAAAGCTTCAATAAAGTCCAGAGCTCTGACAATCCATCATAATACAGACTGTAAATGTTGCACTCTTCATTTGCATTTCTCTCCCAGTCTACTCCTCTATACACAGGTCTGTGGTCTGCAAGGTCACAACAAGAAAAATCACCTCAACTCTGGATTCAGTTGTCATGCACGTATCCCCAGGTACGGACGAGCACAGCTAATGAAGGGAGTGAGAACTGGTGATCAGGGAAGGAGGTGATCCGCTGGGAGAGAGACGGGCGGGGCAGGTTTTACAAGGCTGATGCAGAGCAGGTGTGAAGGAGAAAGAGCAGGGAAAGAACCACGATAAGTAGCAAAATCAACTAATACCGACAAACCACACAAAAAGTAGCAGGAACTCACCAAATCCACCAAACACCACCAAGCAATCAGCATCAAACCTGTGCAGTTCTTTTGTGGTTATGTATTATTTTTCTGTATGTATGTGTGGTTCAGCTTGCCAGTGCTGATGAGTGCAGGATATCCAGACAAGAGTGTGCTTGCTCCCATGTTACTGGCCAGGATGGGTTGAGACTGACTTATTAGCGCATCCTAGGTATTTTTTCTGACCCTGTTGTTGTTGCTCGGTTCCTCTAACCCAAGTGTGACCACTTCCTTGTGTCTTCCCGGGACAAGTGTTGCAAATTAGTGTTCACTACAAATACAGTAACACATGCATCTGTTAGTTGTTGCAACATATTCTGTATCTGTCCTCGATAAAGAAGAAAAACATAATTAAATACGTTCACCAGGTAAAGGAAGTGTCCCATCTGCTCGGTCTCGACTTTGTAAGACACAGAGAACAAAAGAAGGAGTGTGTCGTTTATCAAAGACTGACCCCGTGACCTGTAGGTGCCCAAGTCTCTGAGACAGCCACGGATGGGGATTCAGCAACAGCAGCTGCTGAAATTTTCAAAGGGCTTCAACTACAACTATAATCCTGTGTGTAATTATACGATATGAATGCCTGTTTAGTGATTTATTGCTGTGGCGACGCTGCAAGGTGACTTTCATGTGCCTCAGACACATGACCAGTGGTGTGTCAGGAGATGAAGCTTAATTATGGGATGTTTTGTGCGCTGCTACAAATGGTCGCACATGGTCCTGTCATATTTTCCGGTTGTCAAAAAAATGGAAAACATGAGGACACTTTAGTTTATGATGGCCTTCCTTGTCTCCACCTGGCCGAAACAAATGCACAACACGTGTTTCATATATCTTTATTTCATATCTTGGCCATGCAGATAGAGAATGTATGGACCAGTGGCACAGACTTCAAGTCCAACGTCATCACTTTGTCAGAGAGGGAAGAATTCATCTGTGAGTCTGTTCTGCTGACAGTGCATGAATGCAGGACAAGGACGAGCATTCCTGCTCACAGGGTGATCCTTCAAAGTGACACAGCAAGTGTCTTTCCCTCTAAGCTACTGCAAGATCTGTGCTTGGACCCTTCATTTCTCTTACCATTATCAGACTGATACCCACAGGGGCTGAGCTACACACTCACGTATGGGGGACCTCAGGTGAGTTCTATCAGGGTTTCCAGCTTGATTGACAGAAAACTGCTCAATCAACAATAAGGCCAAAGTGTGAATTAAACCCCCAAAATGGATGTAGACCTCATCCTGGGGCTCAGGATGACCCCGATGAAACGCATCAGTCTGATGAAGCTGTTGGATTAACTCCAAGTGTTGCTGGAGCTTTGTGACCTCAGCAAAATTGTCCTAAAAATCCAGTTGACTTGACGATGCAAACTTCCTCTGGGTTAAGACTCATTTCTGCGCCACTCTTTTGGTGTTAGTGAAAGAAAGATGGAGTTAATGTCAAGTAGCTGATCACACCTGAACAAATATAGTGGCAAAATCCTTGAATGTGTTGAATTGGTTAACAATAAATTTGTTGAGTGTACATTCAACTTCTCAGCGATGTCAGAAGATCACATTATTTTTTTCTTCAAACTGAGCTGAGAGCAGCATTTTGTGAGCGGATTCTCTCTCTGCAGCTGACGACCTTTAAATGGAACGTCGTCTCGAGGCAAAGTGGATCTTTCTGTAGGATTAATAGCTCCATGACTGCTGGCAGGATTGTCATCTCTGCTCTTCCTGGCTAAATACAAGCCACCAGGGATACACACCAACAATAATCAATACCCTCCAGAGCTGTGCCTCTTTGACATCCAGCGCTATTCGAGGACAAGTCTTTGTCCTTTGTTGACTTCATGCTACAGCCGAGGGATGTGGGGATTCCCACCACATGTGGCGTGTCTCTGAATTTAAATCCGCTGGTCCTTATCAATTCTCCTCCAGACTGGGTGTTAGCCGCATGATGCAGCTCAAATAACGGAGGGACGAACACAGAAACGAGAGGAGGACAACAGCAAAATAACTTTGAACTTCAAAGGAGGAGAGCCTGTAGCGGGTTGGGATTTTCCTGATGATGCATGATGCAGCGCTGCAAACGTGCCTCATCGATTAGATCTATTGATCCTGTAATCACACGATAAACACGTTCCCAGGCAGCAGAGACTTTAATGTGATAACTGAGCACAGAGCAGTGCTAAAAACTCAATTTTTGGTGCAAAAGTAGAAGTTTTCTCAGACTTTCTCACTTGTATCTCAAGGTGTCAAGAGCTATATATATATATATATATATATATATATATATATATATATATATCAGGGAAACACAGTCCCACAACGTGAATTGCAAATCACTCTCAAAACAAAATGTCCTTTCATGTGTTTCATTCGCTTGCTGATTGGATTGCACGTGCAGGTTGAACCGAATGACAGTGGCTTGGGTAAATCTAGATGAGAGGAAGAAAGACTACAAAGTCTCCTTTTAGTGCTTTAATGCACTTTTATGATTCGATTTTCTCCATTTGGTCTTTGATGAAATGAAGCAAAATCTAGGCTCTTGAGCTGGAGATGCCTTCTACTGCCTCACCCGCTCCTCCGTCCATGAGATGATTCCCACATACAGAGGAAGTGTTTGTGGAAACACACCTGAAGTTGAAGGTATACTGGTTGACGCACTCCGAACCGCAGCAGCTCTCCTGTCCATCCTCTTACTTCTTTAAAGGAGCTATTATTAACTCCTGCAGAGGTGAAGCACTTTCTAGTTCTCAGAGATTAATGAAAAGGTAGTCAGCATCATGAATAATTCAGCTTTGTCCTGCTCATTCATTGCTGAACTCTATTTGGACAGATTCCCACTTAACTCCACAGTTTCTTCTCTCGGCTGCAGTTTTCATCACACGAGCGAACATTCTGCGGGAGAAATGTTTTTGTTGCAGAATCTTACACATATGAATAAATGATGAACACAAACAGAAAACTGAGAGTGTGAGAGGAATAGAAATTCTGCGAGGGAGAGAAATTTCACAGGGTCCATCTCAACTGCTGGAGAAAGTTAATTTTTACACCTTTTTTTTTTTTTGTTTTTTGTTTTTGGTGCCATTTTTGAGATGTGGAACATGAATCATTGTACTGGGTTGCTTCAGTTGCTGCAGTGCTGGAAGTTTGTGACCTTGTAGCGAAGTTTCCCGTTCAGTCATCAGTTCCTGTTCCCCACTGCATCTACAGCAAGTCCTCCCTGATGCCCCTGCAAGACCTGCAACTTATAAATGGAAAGGGTTTTTGACAGATAAAACTAAATCCTCATCACCTTCACTTCGCTCCTTGGTAACCTGAAAGTTCTTTTCCTCGAAATAGGAACAGAATAAATTAATTGCAATCAGTCACAAGCAAATAAATACTCTGAATAATATATAAGCACAGCCGATATTTATTCATATACAGAAAAAAACATGCAGGAACCCGTCACCACACAGAGCAACAAGAAAATGATAGATTCAGGTTACATGATAACCCTAACCTCTCAAAAAAGCAAATCAATACTAATACTAATACTGATTCTGATACTTATACTATACTACTGCTACTACTACTAATTATAATGCTCTGTTATAAAAGCGCTTTGAGAAAGAAAGCTGTCAGTTTATCCACATGGTGGAGGGAAAAGTTGAATCCCTCTGAAAAACCTTCAGGATGAAGATCTGAACAAAAAATGTAGGTGGAATGTAACTGCCACTGAAATAAAGACAGAAAATACCAGACAACACCAACGCTAATATGCTCAAGTACCACAAAGTTTCCAACATTTGATAGTTAAACGTGCAAAATGAGGAATTATCCATTCAAACACGTACTACACATTTGAACTGAAGACACTCGCTGAACAACAATAACCAGAAGGTTTGGGATATTTTTTTGTCCGCTTCTCTGTTAGAAAAAAAACAACAACAAATAAAACATGGAAACAAAATATCATGAACTCTCTGGCATAAAAAAAAAACAAAACAAACTCCTCTGCCTGTAGTGTTTTTTTTTCTTCCTTAAACCATCCAAGTCCTCCAGGCCAAACAGTTTGAAACTATTGGCAGTTTCTGCATTTGAGAAAGAAAGAAAGAAAGAAAGAAAGAAAGAAAGAAGCATTCTTTTTTCTTTTTTACAGTGTGACTCAATATGTGCTTAGTTTTAAATAGCTTGTGAGATTGGAGTGTTCTTGGCAGTCTTAATAATGTTGCAGTTACAGTGCAATCTGCTCCAGAGTGGAGGACCATATGTGCTTATGATATACTGTACATACAATGTGCAATATCTTCATCCCAGCTCTTCAGTGAACAAAGACTCTGCATCAGGAGGGAGCTGCGGCGGCGCCGCACCGCTCCTTCCCCTCTGCTCTTCAGTAGTGATATAACATGCACAGACACTGCCAGCAATCATTAATAAATTAAACCTTATTACAAAACCAAACACCAGATTATCACAGAAACATGGCAGTTTAATAATGTGGTGCGAAACGGATATCATTTTTATACTTACATTATAATTTCATGAACATTTATTAACGCTGCAACTCCCACCGCCTCAGCAAAAAAAAAAAAAAAAAAAACCCAAACTTTCATGCATATTTGGCTTTCTTACTCCATTTTCTTCAAGTTCAGCCACAAAATCCGCAGGTGTATTAGAGTTGTTTTTTCTTTTCTAGGTGCAGTTCTGCCGTGTCCTGACATTTGGACGACAGGGCCACACTGATTAGCCACAACGCTAAACCATTGCTAAGTTGAACGTAAAGAAAGGTTCAGCAACCCTGCGACTAATCTTTGAGGTGTCACTCGCCACCAAATCTTACAAGCATCACAAATCACAGACACACAAACCTCTCAGATAGATTCCTTATATATGTAAAAAAAAGAAAAAGAAAAAAAAGAAGAACATTATAACCCTTGTAAAAGGAGGGTTTACAGCATCGTATCGTGTTTTATCAGAATTCACCTGGCCTGAGAGGGATCCAGCGGGTGCTCGCACATAAAACCTTGGGTTGCCAGGTTGCAGTGACAGATGGGATGAAATTGTTTGTGGTGTGTGGGTTGTGGGAGTAAAATCTGTTCAGGATGATCTGGCAACTTAATGGTTATATCAGACTAATGTATAAATCTGTACGATAATTTATCAACCAAAAATAAACACAGAATGGAAGAGTCAAATCAAATGCGTCTGGGTTTTGAGGTTTGTGGGTGTGTTTGGTGAAATGTAGGTTGAATCTTAAAATGATTATTTGTACTGTAGCAAAATAGCAATAAGGCTTTTGGAGATGTGAGGGGCCACAACAGCCAGTGGTCTATCGGTGCAGAGTTCCCTGGATATCTGGGTTGGATTGATATTCCCAGCACCAGATTGTGTTTAACCACTACAGAAACATCAGCAACCGACCGGCGACCCTGTTAGCCTTGTCGGCGGCGAGACATGCAGCAGCAGGCCGGGCACCTAAAGTCCCTCAGCCGCCAGCAACAACCCCAGGTTAGCTTTCCTCTTGACCACATTCAGTGTCACTTATCAAAGTTATCAAGTTTATTATCTGACTTTAATTCACGGGGTAACATCCATTATCAATGACGTCACAGCAGTGCTGAACGCCAGCCGGAGATGTGATTAATCACCTAGAGCTCGGTGGTAGAAACTGAATCATCTCAGACTGAAAGACAAAAACAAAACACTTCCTTTTGCCTTCAGGCTAAGAAGTCTCTTCCTCCCTGATCAGTTTTCTTTGAGTCGTTTGTCCTCAGGCGTTTCCCATGCAGCTGTGAACATATGGCCAAAAGTACACCAGGAGATCCTTCCCTCAAGGAGAGATTTAGACGTTCGCAGATGCAGCACAGAGGAACTTGCAGGAAATGGATGTGAATAAGAAGCTAGCTCGACCATAGGATTGAGTTTGTCCTTGACACTCGTTAGGAAGGCGTACCGCCCGGAACGCTGGGGCCCTGAACACAACATCCTCGGCCGGCTTTTCTCACAAGCCCACTCGAACTCACTTCCTACAGGATTATAAAGAACCACGTTTAAAAGGTAAAAGGTAATGATAAACTGCTCAAGCGCTACAGCCGACATCTCTAGAGATGATCGAACGCTCTGTCTGATGGACTGATGACCACGGAGAGGTTGTGCTGCAGCAGACAGCCAGAGAGTTTTGCCCTGCTCAGGTTTGAAGATTTGACAGTGGTCGGCGATTTCTGCCCTCACCTCAAAACAAAGAAGGTGAATGTAACCGCGGCCCCTCCTGCCAGCCGTGACCTTTAGAGAGAACATGTATTATTGACCAATATGTGCTTTTCAGAACGACCAAAGTCACTCACAAAGGTGCTCCATGCAGTCGGCTCTTGCAAACCCTTAAAACCAAATGGAGTAACCGGCTGTGAGCTTGAGGGGGGGGCAAGGGGGTGGCAAGAAGAGGTACAATGCGCATATTGAGAGGGTGAGGCTGAGTGCCTGCTCCACTTCAGACCGGAGAAATAAAAAGGATGTCTTAAAGGTCAGAATCCTGTTGGTTTTATAGAGGAATTCTTCAGATCAATAATGTAGCTGTCAGAGAGGCTGGTAAATCTAAAGTAAGGACCCTGAAGTGTTTCTCTCTCCACTCATGAAGGATTTTCGTCTCCCACTTGTCAAGTGAGTTCAGCCCGAAATGTGAAGCATTTCTTCACAGCACGGAGTAAAGCCTGATGGAGGACAAGAGGGGGCTGCATTTAATTTCAGAGCCAGGAGGGGAACTGACGTAAGAATAAAGAGTGAGTCAACTGCACCAGAGTTCACAAGGGAAGACGTGAAAATGGGAAATTGTGCCTCCACATTTCAATCCCCCCAAAAAACATTAAAAAAAAAAAGTCTGAATAAGACTGTTGGGGGTCAGGAGAGTCAGCCGTGTACATTTAGCTTGAAGCTAACGGAATAAAGCTAACCACAGCAGAAACTGCCCAAAAAACGCCACTTATAAACCATCAGCTGAGGGTTCAGTAGAATCAACATCTTTTCTTATCCAGGCCTATATCTGGTAATCCCCAAACAAGCAAGCTATAATACTTCAGGTTTGGGCTAGCATGAACGCTCAGTTACCATTAGCTTCAAGCTAAGCATACGTGGCTGGCTCTTTCGGCGTTCTTTGGTCTGCCAGAGAAACGATGCAGCAGTGGAAAAGCTGCATCAAGACACCTACTGTATTTATGAGCACTTGAAAAGCAAAATACACTTTCTGGATGAAGTATCGCTTTAATGATTAATGCCATTTTTGGTTTAACTACAATGTTTCTAACCCAGAGTATGAAAAAGTAAAATTTTTGCAGACTGAAATTTGTCAAGTGCATCTTTTTAAAATGTCAAAGGTACACAGGAGAGAATCACCAGATCCTTTGGTCAATATTTAAACACACAGTTTAACAGTTGCATTGAATGATGAGTTCAAATTCGTGTTGTTAATTTGAACGCTAGCATGACAAATATAGTCCTTCAGGTTGTAACTAATTTAAACCGATAGAATCTACGAGGAGAGTTGATCAGATTTCCACTGATGTCCCTTTTTTCAGGTCCAACTGAGCAACACCTCAGAATATCTGAGATGATTCATTCTTCTGACGTACATTACTTTAAAAAAAAATAAAAAATGTTGTGTTGCTCTATTAAATCTCTTTCAAAGAACTGCATTGGATGTGGGAGTGCAAGCAAAAGGCTTGGGTGAGGCAGGATAATGAGAGCAAGACTGTTATTAAAGACTGGAGCCATGACAACAGAGGACCACTGCTTGTGAGACAAATGAGTTCAGCTTTTTCTTTTTCTTTTTTTGAGAGAGAGAGAGATGAACAGTGGAGGGGACGTTGTGCCATAATGTGCCTGGACATCAAGTAAAAAAACAAGGTTTGGTTCCTGTTGGGCGCTGTGAGTTTGACTGACAAGAGGTGCGAGCCGCCATGAGTGACTCAATCATGCCCCGTGCAGAAAGCCACGTTTCCAAATGACAGTGCTCGGGATTTTTTTGTTCGGTGGTGATAAAAAAGACATTGTGGTGGCAGAAATATTGCACATTCACGCGCTGAGAGAGTGACTGACATCTGGGACGCAAACGCCACCTGTCAAACAGCGTGGGAGGGAATTTGTCAGTATGTCAAACTCAGAGAAAACAGCTTCAGTCCTGCGCCTCAGACCTTTCAGGTTCCTCCCTCTCACGGTTTCTGATTATTTTCAGTTATCAGCAATAATAAATTTAGAAGGAAGAGTTGATATTTTCATCTTAATTCTACATCTTTTTTTTTTTTTAACCTCAGCTATGATAAATAACTGATTCAGTGCACTCAGTGGGTGGAAGTGCACAGTTTGCGACTGTTCAGTTGGACGGCTGTCGTCCCCGCGTAGAGG
The DNA here is from genome assembly GCF_037954235.1 of Aulostomus chinensis. NCBI lineage: Eukaryota > Metazoa > Chordata > Actinopteri > Syngnathiformes > Aulostomidae > Aulostomus > Aulostomus chinensis. Next base: position 23,503,235 of record NC_141336.1, read on the forward strand.
CTGTGATTTATTCACTGAGGGTGACATAGGTGTCAGGTTATATACGTATGATGAGAAACATTTAGTTTTTATCTGTTTTAGAAACAAGTTAATACGGTGTTCACATTTTCAACATATTTTTTTGTTGTTGTTCCAAAACATTTGGAATAGCCAGTAAATCATATTTACAACGCCTCATATGACGATAGTTATATTTATTCTAAGAATTTTAGCTATCGTGTTGTTGGTTTTCTTTTTTTTTTAATTAAAAAGCAAGTTATCAGCAGAAGAAAAAAAAAAGGATAACTAATATCCTTCTGGATGTTTGAGTTTCGTCAAACTTTGTTTAATTCACGAAACATGCTGGAATAATGATGTCTAAATGATGTCATGTGACCGAGCCCCTGGTTTATTTTTTTAAGCTGAATCATGTGTTGGTAAGAATCTCTAGAAATCTAATCAGGAAGAGTGAATTTAAATCTTGGTCACAGCTGGCACTTTAATATCATCGTGTCTGTCCATCAGAATGTCGAGATTTAAGATGTGAGTCCTGTCATTCAATGTTTTGTGCGACAGGGAGATTTGAGCAAGCCTCTTGTGACTCTGCTCTGCTTCAGATTCAGGAGCGTTGTGGTATTTCCTCACCTCGGCGCCGGCAGGAGGCTGATTGCTGCCATGACAGACGCGCGTCTCTGGGTTCCTGACTTACGGCAAATTAATCAGGAGCCGTAGCTGAAGAGCCGTCAGCGATCAGGTCTGCCGTGGCGAGGGGCCACGTCGCGTACAAAGAACTGTGACGTCGTGGGAGTTTGACGGACGATGAAGGTCACCTCTCCCCAGGTATCGATCAGCTGAGAGGTGATATTTGCATATCCTGCTGTCAACACCGATGACCCCCCCGGGATACGTCTCATCACACGTGTGACCGCAATTTGATGAAGATCAATAAACTTATAGATCAGTGCTTCCGAAGGATACAATGGTTACTGAAGCCAAGGATGTTCTGTTGCGTGTTTATCTCGCTCTCTTTTTTCCTCCTCCTAAAACAACAACAACGGGCCACAAGACTCAGTGGAGGGTTGGTCAAAGGTCAAAGGTCAAGGTCACTGTCACCTCATCACAATACTATGAGGGAATTTCCTCAGATTTGCAACCAACTTCAACAGCCTCAACGATTAACTGAGAAGGGGTCAAAGGTCAAGGTCGCTGTGGTGGGAAGCATCCAACTGTGATGCTGTGTTCCTTGTCGATGGCGTGTTCATGTTTTGAGTTCGTTTTACGCTTTCTTGTGTTGCTTTTATGTTTCGCGCAAAAACCCTTCGATTGATCGTTGAATTGCGCGACGCAAAAAAAGGTTGATGACACGGTTGCACGTAGTCGCCACGCCAGAGACGTCACCCTGCAGATGTTTAACACTCCCAACGGCAAGAAGAAACTACAGGCAGTGACCAGTCCATTCACACACCCACGCCTCTGCCTCACTACCACCGGCGGGAGCTCATTATCAGTATCAGACCGCTCGGAGGCTATTTACAATCAAATCCTGGTCCGCGTACGTGCGCTCAGGGACCAGGAGGATCGTGGGAGACCTCTGTTGTCAGGCATCAAAGCACACGGGGGAAGCCAGATATCGACGAGAAGATTTTTCACCACTTTTGTTTACAAGTTGATCAAACGTAGGCAGGGTGAAGTATCCGTCCGCGTGTGACGGACGCCGGGCCGCGGATCATTCAGTTCTGTCCTCCTGGTCAGCAGCGTATAATTTCAATGGATCTTGTCAAATCGAATCAAATCCAGCTGTGCGTCCGTACTGTACGGTAGGGGTGACTCATCTGTAATGGTCAGCGGCGCATAACATATGACGGGCTATATTTGGTCCAAGTCGATGTCAGCTCACGTCTCCTATCAGTCCTCTGCATTCTCTCGGGTGTCACGGTTGGACGTGGACGTTCGCCACCTCTGGTGCTTCTCCCTTCTTTTGAAGCCATGAACATAAACACTCATCGCATACATAAAAGTTTCCTGGGTAAACGATGCTGACTGATCATCGCCATCAGAGACGGAGGACGAGGAGATGAAGGCAGGGTGAAAGAGTGAGCAGCAGGGAAGGGTGCTGCGTTCTGAGGGGCGTTCGGTGGTGTGTGTGTGTGTGTGTGTGTGTGTGTGTGTGTGTGTGTGTGTGTGTGTGTGTGTGTGTGTGTGTGTGGGTGTGTATATCCTTACTTTGAAGTGCTTCCCCGCTGGGAACGGCGGTTTCTCACACACCATTGCCTTGGATTGTGTGACACGCAATGCAGAAGCCTGAATATCCACGATTCAGCAACAGGCAGGTAGAGACGGATAGACGAGGAGCTCTGAGACAGAGACGGACGGATCTCAGACGGACTCGGTCCACTGCAACACTGTAATGTTGCTGCAGGGGGAAACAATAAATCACTCAATGTTGCATCTTGGGGGGCCAGTTTGTGAAATTCCTGCAGATGCAGTATAATGGGCTTTTTGCGAGTAACCGTCAAAGTAATCAGAAGTATCTGTCAGGGGGAGGGGCAAGTAAATCGACTGTGAAGACTCCTTAGTTCTCCTCCTGCCCCTTATCCCCTCAGTTTGGTGCAGTGTGATTTACCTTACATCACCCTCTCACACAGGGCGGCACGGTGGTGCAGTGGTTAGTTGTGTCGCCTCACAGCAAGAAGGTTCCAGGTTCAAGTACAGGATCTCTCTGTGTGAGTCTCCATGTTCTCCCTGTTCCTGCTGGGTTCTCTCTGGTACTCCAGCTTCCTCCACAGTCCAAAGACATCAAGAGGGACCAGGTTAATCCAGACTCTAAATTGACCGTAGGCGTGGCTGGGAGAGCCAATGGTTGTCTATCTCTATGTGTTGGCCCTGCCATGGACTGGCGACCTGTCCAGGGTGAACCCCGCCTCCCGAAAGCCACTGGGACTGCGACCCTTAACATGGATGGATGGACCCTCTCACACACACAAACACACACACACACTGGCCACATTTTCACAGCGCGTGATAATATAACTGTAGGCTATAATCTAAGTTAGTCAATATCTGCATTGTGTATTCAAACATCGGTTCCTTATAGAATATTCCATTCATGTTCCGGCACTAGTGACCAGCAACTGAAGACACGCCCACATTACGTCACCATGTTCCTTCCATAATTTGGACCGAAACATTTCCGTCTTCATGGCATCATTTTAGATTTTTTCCCGTTAATATTGCCAACACACGACGCCAATGGCACGTTCTATTGTAACATTGGAAGTGTCGGTACCTTTGACCTCTGGTCGCAAACGTATTCCAGTGCGAGTGTTGTGGTGTTCAGTTGTGTAACACACACACACACACACACACACACACACACACACACACACACACACACACTTGAGATTTTGACAGGGAAAAAAAAAAATTTTGGCTGATGAAACGATGAGTTCTCAGCGCTCAACCCGACCCTTACATAACGTGATTTGATGATGCAGTTTGTGAATTTGCAAGGAGTAACACACACACACACACACAGTCTGATATCAGGTGAAGCTGTAATGAATCTGCACAGGTGCAGGTGTGTGTGTGTTGTGTTTTTTTTTTTTCTTTCAAGCACAATTTTTAATTCTATCGACAACCTTCACAATGACAAAGGAAGTGAACAACATTTAAACTGAACACATTTACAAAACTCAGCAACACAGCTTCAGTCCTGAAGGATGTAGATTTTATAAAGTCTCAAAAAAATAGTTTGGCACACAATAAAATCGTTGTTTTTCTCCTTTTCTTCTAAGTATTTATGTTTTCCACATTTATTCTATGTAGTTGCTCTGGCTTTGCCTCCGTCTGGGGGGGGGTTAAACTGCGCCCTCGAGCTCGTCTCTGTCTCTCCTGCGCGCGTCCCTGTCGGACTTCAGCTCCATCAGCTCCACCTCGTGCTTGGCTGCGGTCTCCAGCACTTTCTGCTTGTTGTAGAAGATGACGAAGTTGTTAATAATGGGGTGTATTGGTAAGGCGATGGCGATGACCCCGCACAGGAAGCTGACGGCCGCGTTGCACTTGCCCAGCGTGGTTTTGGGGTAGATGTCCCCGTAGCCCACCGTTGTCATGGTGATGATGGCCCACCAGAAGGACTGCGGGATGCTCCTGAACAGGGTCTCCGGGTGGCTTTGCTCCATGGTGTAGCCCAGGGCCGAGAACACAAAGATCCCCACGCCCATGTACATGAGGAGCAGCCCGAGCTCCTTCAGGCTCCTTTTCAGGGCGTAGGTGAGAGTCTGCAGCCCCGAGGAGTGGCGCGCCAGCTTGAAAATACGCGCGATCCTCATGATGCGTAGCGCCTGGACTGCCTGTTGAACGTTGGCCAGCTCCATCATGGACGTGGAGCCCAGGTAGGTGAGGGACAGGACCACGTAGAAAGGCATGATGGCCATAAAGTCTACGACGTTCATGAAGGAGAGCGCGAAGTGCAGCTTGTTCGGGGAGGAGGCGAGACGCAGCAGGTACTCGGCGGTGAACCACATCATGCACGCGCTCTCGACCGCCTCCAGGGTCGGGTGCTCCACGAGTTTCCCCTCGTCGTCTTCCACCTGCAGCTCCGGGATGGTCCCGACGCACATCACCACCGCCGAGACCAGGACGGAGAGGAAGGAGACGATGGCTATGACGCGCGCCGCCAGGGACGAACCCGGTTTCTCCATCAGCCTCCACAGGAACCTCTGGCACCGCTGGGCGCGCGTGATACACTGATCCACCTCCAGATCCTCCAAAATCACTTTCACCTTCTTGGCGATCTCAGTCAGCTCCCCCTCCGTCTCCACCAGGTAGCTTTTGCAGCACTCGTCCAGGACGCTCTGGTCTATTTTCCAGAACTCCATCTCCTTGATGAAGCAGATCGGACAAATGCCGCGCTTGATGTGGATTTCATCAAAGTAGTAGACGTCGATGATGCACTTGAAGGCGTCGGGGTCTCGGTCAAAGTAAAACTCTCTCCTGCCGGGGTCGAAGTCGTCACACAGAGTCGAGATGAACTCGTAGTTCTGAGCGGAGCAGTTCAGCAGCTCCGCCAGCCTGCTCTCCGGGTAGCGGTTCAGGACCTCCCCGTACAGCACCGCTCGGACCCCGCCGATGTTGACAGTAATCTCCGGCTCGCACGAATCGTTTCTGTACTTTGGTTTAGGAATCGTCCACATTTTACCAAAAAAAAAAAAAAAAAGAAAGAAAAAAGTTTTGAGCAGCAAAATCTTTCGCGCTTTAGTGTAAAAGCGAAGCGAAATAATCACTGTGGATGTTCATGTTTTTTTATTGAGTAAAAAGTGTTTTCCTCTCCAGGACGATGATGAATGCAGTGAATGGAACAGCTTGAGAGGACAGCTTTTCATAACACACTTCCCACCTCTCTCTCACTCTCTCTCTCTCTCTGTCTCTCTCTCTAACCTCTCTCTCTCACCTTCTTCCTCTATCTCTCTCGCTGTCCTTCTCCCACTCTCTCCCCCTCTCCTTCTCCTTCTCTCTCTCCGTCTATCTCTCCCTTCCTCTCTCTCTCTCTCTCGCTCTCCCACACACACACACTCACACACACACTCACACACACACACACACACACACACACACACACACACAGGAGAGGAATAACTCAAGTAGGCCTCTCCTCATGCTTGCATGAGAGGTGAAATGTGTTTAATTAATAATTAAAAGAGCTCCACCATTTAACGTTTAAACACGTTTATGTTCAGTTTTCTAAGTATGAAATAATGTTCTCATTTTGTCACCATGGGCGGGGGGGGGGGGTCCTCTGGGGGTTCACACCGCTCGTGCACACATCTCATCGTTTATCTTTTTGTTTGTTGTAATAAAAGTGCTGCCTGTGTGTGAGCATCACTTAAAATACAGTGTTTCTAACATTTAGAGAAAATATTCCATCTTACGCAAGGCCACGGACGCGTTACTACATACGGACGGAGATATGGCTCCCTCTAGTGCCCACACATGGTACCGCAACCAGAGATGAAAAAAACAAAAAACAAACCGTAACTGTGCAGCACAACACAGGCCTCTGTTCTGCTGGCATAAAATGTACTCACCTGCTAGCGTTTGGCACACACACACACACACACACACACACGAACACACACAACACAACACACACACACACAGAGCAATGGGGGCATTGTGGAGGTGTGTCTACACAGACACTCAGAGTCGGACACACAAATATTTTATTTACATTTATATATATAAAAAAAATACTTCAGCTTAAAACAGATCAGGTCCAGTGTCTGAAGCCGTACTCAGATATTGATATTTACAGTGTATTTACCTTAAAAATAAATAATACAAAAATTACATGCTGCCCCAACAATGAATTTTCTCAGTCTCAAGAGAAAAGTTGAAAATGTTAAAGAATAAATTACTGCTGAACAAGAGAAGAGCAGGTTGTCGAGGAAAGAATCTGAAAAAAGAAGCCTTTAGCAGTCATTATGACAGTCATTATGTCCTGTATCTATTAATATACGGGATAAATGAAATTCCCTTGTAAATTCCGTCCATAAATCGATACATAATCAGAGTCTGAAAGTGAAGGATGTGTTCTCGGAAGTGCAGCCGTCCCATAAACTTAATGAGGTGATTGTTATTGTTATTATTGTTGTTGTTGTTGTTGTTGTTGTATCCATGATGTCGACGGTTAACGGAAGATAATATTTCAGCTCAATGCCGGATCTTTCACCAACCTAAACAAGCATTTTAGTGCTGAAACATAACGTGATTATAACCAGCGTCACATCATAAAAACATCCATATTTCCCAGAGGCTCGCAGCAGTGTCAAAGGCATAAATGCGCACGCGGACGGTCCCACTGGGGTTGGAACACAGACACTCCTGCCCGTTTGGGTTGGAAGAGTTTTTGTGTCGTTCAGGGGAACACAAGAAGGCAGCAGAGGGGCGTCAGGGCCTTGGTTCTGGGCTCTCTCCTCGCCGACTGCTAGCTGATGTCCAGCGTGCTCATGTTGATGTGGAAGCAGATGTAGGAGAGGTACTCCTGCTGGGAGAGCCCTGGGATGTCACAGGTCACCTGCTGGCCACAGGGAGACACACACACACACACACACACACACACACACACACACGGAAAAGCGTCACACACAGCTGCAGCAGTGTTTGTGTTCTTTTCACAGCTAATTGTGTTTTGCTTATCTCGCAGACAGCAAGCAAGTTGTCCACAGTTTCATATTTGTCACTGCGTCCTGGCAAGTCGGTGGATGAATCTGCATGAGGCAGATGTCACGAAGGCTGGCCAGCAGATGGCTGACAGCACCCTCGCTTGCTCATACACCCACAGCCTCAAGAATTTACCGATTTCTCTGTTTCCTTTATTTTCCAGATTGAAGATTTCAGCTCTTTTGTAGCCCATTTGTGAATGAATTATTGTCTCCTGGATGAAACAGTGACGCTGAGTGTCGTCCCTCACGTCTGTCTTGCTGACGGCAGCAGTCGGGTCCAGATGACCGAACAAGGAGGCGAGCTCTTGTCTCAGTTTCTCTGAGCACTTCCTGTCTGACTGCAGCAGCAGGGCCTGATAGCTCACAGGTAACCCATACCTGGCGGGGAATATCATCATGAGTCTACTCACGCGTGGAGATGACACGGAAACAAATGATTAATCATCATGAAACGACATCAGCACTGACCTGAGGACTGATTCCACAAACACCCTCAGAGCTTTCAGGTGAATCCAGGCAACAAATACTTCATTGTAATTCACCTTCAGCCAGCGAACAAATGTCCCCTACAGAGGAGGCATGGACACGTATGACACACGCCTCACACTCAGGGAGAGACCACAGATCCCCAGCAGGACTCACATGTTGCTCTGTCTCATGAACGCTGAGCTGCTTCATCTCCTGCAGCTGCTTCTCCTCATCGTCAAAGCTGAAGTGGCGCACGGTGAACCTGTGTGGATCAGAGGCTACACTATGGTGATTGACAGACAACATGGCTGGGGCTTGATGGGCCCGTTTCTGCCTGTTCATCCCGCTTACTTGCTCTCCTGGGCTTTGGCCTGAAATTCACACACGGCTCGTTTGAAAAGCGTAACCGTAAAAATGCCTCCTTCTCTGTTCTCGTAGAGTTTCCTGATGGTCAAAAATTGAGAGAAAATTAGAGGGGATGCAGTGCTGCATGCGAGAATCAACCCAAACCATTAGCTTTGAGCTAACGATGCGCAATTGTCCTTTTCTGCGGTGAAATCTACCTTCTTGAGTGCACCTGCTTGTGAGTACTTAAAAGGCAAAATATTCTTTTTGAGTAAGTATCACAGTGAACAGCAGTAAATGATAAAATATCACAATGATCTGAATTAAATTAACAGGCTTTGTTTGTGTTCACTGATGGTAAATTCTTCCTCATGATAACTTCCTTCTTGTTCTGCTCGGTCTCCGTCCTTCAAAGCACCTTCTTTTTTGGTGTCAGGTTTCCCAGCTCAAGCTTTGACTCGGACAACAAGTGAATATGTTTGTCCCGTACAAGAAGACTTCTCTCTGAACAGCTCGAGCCACTCTTACTTTCTGCAGGTAATGGAACACTTGTTGTTAGTTAGCCCGACCTTTAGCCGCTGAGAGCAGCTCCTCGGAGCTTTGCTGGTGTTCTAGTAATCGGATCACGGTGATTGGCTTGTCTTACGGCCAGGAGTGCTGAAAGACAACTCACCTGCTCGAGCGTGGAACCACAAACTCTGAGAACGATTCGTAGGTCCTCTCCCACAGCAGGTAGTTCCCTCTGTTCCCACACGGATTCGCAGCAACACACATTAGAGTTGTGGTTATAATAACACCAGGAGTAAAGAGTTAAACCAACTGAAAACACTTGGAACTTGTTGTCTCTGACCTAGTGACCACTACCAGGAGAGTGGTGAGGTACTCTGAGACCACCAGGTCGTCCCTCCTCACTACCTCCATCAGACTGCGCGTCTGTAAATTCCCTCTGGAGAGACAAACTTCTTAGCTCAAGATGGACCGACAGCAGAACACAAACTGATCCGCTCCAGCTGATCCCAGACTCACTCACTCCAGTTTGTGTTCCAGGCTCTGCAGGCTGGTTCTCACGCTGTTGTACGCCGAAGCTCGCGATTTTAATTCCGTCTCCACCTGCAAAACCTCCTGACACACATGCAGGAATCAACAGACAAGAACCCATAAATAATAGAGAGAGGAAACGTCCTCATGAGCTCAAGACACCTTTTGTGAGTACCTGAAAGGAAATTCAGACAAATATACTCTGCAGGATCTATGCAGAGTATGGAAGTACTTTGTTTTGATGAGTGCTAATGCATGTGAATATACCATTATTATAGATGTTTGTTAGTTAGCATTAGTTATGATGCTAATTTCCATACCTTGTTGATCATGTTTACAAGGCTGGTCAGAGGCAGAGCTGTGGGATATTTGCCTTTGTCCCATTGAAACTTTGTCACAAAGGTCAGAAGGTCCACTGAGAAAGACACAGAGAGAGAGAGAGACAGAAAGACAGAGAGAGACACACACACACATACACACACACACACACACACACACACACACACACAGACAAAGTCGTAAGCCAGCGCAAAGATAAAACCTGAGAAACTGCAAACACACATCATTCCAGGCTGGAATCGGCATGTTATTCTGGAGGTGTGAGGGCAGCAACAGTGTCAGTAGCGCTCAGTCACACAGGGTTGCAGTTCAAACGTACCCCTCAGAGACTGGAGGTGCGTCTTCAGGGGACACTGACGAGCTCTCTGCCTCCTGCCGCGGCCTGATGGGGGCGAAGCTATCAGATACATGAGTTAGTTTCTTTTTCACTGCAATTTTTTTTTTCATTTCAATCCTCTGTGTGTGTGTGTGTGTGTGTGTGTGTGTGTGTGTGTGTGTGTGTGTGTGTGTGTGGTATGACTCACCTCCATTGGCGAAGGCCTTCTCCAGCACTTTGTCACTAGACTGCTCCATCACCTCCTTCATGCACTGACATGTTTTTTTAATCACACTGAGCAGTCAACAGGAAAAACATCATTATTACAGAATATTGATAGAAACTCAATCAGGCACTTCTTCTGTCATACAGAGCCTGGAAGTCTCTAATAAAATCATTCCTTGGTGATGAAAATTATTGGTTTGACTGGTACGAGTACGGTCAAGACTTCCCTTAAGATCTGGACACACGGGCTCGACCTTCCTGGACAGTATTTTGACGTCATACAGAAGCTTCAACGTGACCCTTAGAGGGTATTTTGCCTGCCAAGTACTCACAAATAGGAGTTTTCAGCTCCAGAAGAAGTTTTTTTTTTCACCTCTAGCATCTCTTCATTTTGACTCTGGAAAGCAGAAAGAGCCTGTCACATACAGTACTGTGTATTTAGCTCAAAGCTAATAGTGACTGACGGATAATGACAGCAAAATTCCCCTCAAAAAAACAAACAAACATCTTTTTTGCAAACTCTCGAGTGCATGGATCAGTAGGATCCACGTCTTCCCCCTCCAGCTGTCAGCTAAGGAGTCAACAAACACTTGGATTTTAGGTAGAAACAAACTTAAAGTTTGCAGCTACTGTCAACGGGCCTGGATGAGGGCAGCTGGTTGCGCTTTGCTCTACTGAAAACCAGCGCCATACTGGAAGTTTTTTTGGTCTGTTTGTTTGTTTTTTGCACAATTCAAAGTGTTTGTGGATTACTGAGCATACAGCTGGATAAACAGGACAGGGATTATACTGATGGAAACACAGTTTTGTTTTGTTTTTGTCTAGTTGCTGGAGCTGCTGTTAGCCGTGTTGCCATTAGCATCAAACTAAATATGTGTCTGGCTTTTTCTGAGCCCAGAGTGATTAAGAAATGATGCAGGAGGGGAAAAATATCAACAAGAGCTCGAGACACTTATTTGTGTGTTCTTGAAAAGGAATGAACACTTTTTTGGGTGAAGTACTACTTTAATGCCCTCCCTTGCACCTAAAATACACCAACAATGAATTTAAAATCAGGAGGGAAACCAAGCATCAGCTTCCTCTGACCATCAATTAATCATGGCGCCGACCGCACTCTGACTCACAGTCTTATTGAGGACAGGGCTGCACTCTAAGCCCCGAACATGCAGCGATCAATGAGACAAAAAGACAACACGCTCATTAGTGAAGTAGCCCACATAATCAGTTTGGTTCTCAATATGTGTTACCTTTCAGTCAGTGTGTCGAGCTCAGAGAGTTCATCCGACACGCTGAGCAGACTGTCCAGTATCCCCACCTGAGGTCAGAACAGGCCGTGACTGACGATGTTGTGGCATCGCTGAGAGATTACAGTGCTGTTTATGACTGGTTTTTAAGATTCCACCTGATCACATGACACGCTCACTGTGGTTTTTACTGTCGGGACCATTGCTGTTGTCGAGATGTGACGACAGGCAGGTGACACCGAGTGAAGTGGGTCAGACGGAAATTTTGCCTCAAACTGCAGAGAGCAACCTGAGCTTCCACCGCCTCACCAGAGAAGGACACCAAACACCATCAGCCTCCTCCAGTCCCCTCCACTGTACCCATTTAATACTTACAATTCTTCATGCTTTATGGTTCTCACAGCAGTCACCGGGTCAGAGCCTTTTACACACAGACTTTACTAAGTAACTAAACCCTTGTGGTGGTGTTCAAGGGGACAGAATCTAACACACATCCTCACCTACCTTGAGATCTGGGATGGAGAACTTGCAGCAGGAGACCAGGTTCGTTTTGGCAATGGTACGCTTTAGTTTCTCTACGCTGGTTAAACTGGGCTTGTCCAGCGGAACAGAAATCAACCACAAGTCTGTCATGACTTCCAGTGCTTCACATAAAGAGGTCCAGTCAAAATCCTCCCAACAAAAACAGTTTGGCACGGGATGGTCTGTCACCAGAGCAAACAAGCAAACGCAGCACATTCAGCTCAGCATCAAGATTAAACCTTCTATTTCACTGAGACTCTGTCAAATTTTGTTTCAGCCGTCAGTATTTTGTACATTTTTACATTTATTTTTGTTTCAATTTAAAGGAATTTAATGCTTTCAAATCCTCCCCGCCCCCTCAAAAAAACAGAAAAAAGAAAAAAAAGAAATGACTATCAACTGAACTAAAACAGAGAAAGACAAGAGCTTTTACAGCAGGAATTCTTACCGTCTGGTAATCGTCATGAGGCTCCTGTGTCAGTGCCGCAGCAGCTTCACATGAGACACACAGCCAGCCCACTGTCCTCTAGGATCTCAACGAGCTAATCTAACACTCTCCAGCGACTTCATTTGCAACTTTGCTGTCACAGAAACCCGTCAGTTTTAAAATCCTGATTCCTTTTAATGTGTTTTTGCTGTTCTTTTTTTTTTTTTTTGTTATACTGAATACGATTTGTGACACAGATGCATGTCGCAGTTCAGTGAAAGTATTTGAACACTGCACACAACCTTTTACACCTCTGAATATCAACCTAATTAACAGAACCTATTTAAAGATTAAATGGATGTGTGGAGTTGCTGCTTGGGCGGAGGAAGGTGTTCTGGTGCGCTTGAGTTTTGGGAGCCAAGTTGAGAATTATTCAGCAAAACAAAACAAAAAACAAAAACACAATCACTCAAAAGGGTGTTTATCACCTTCTCATAAGGAAATATATGTTGCTCAAAGAAATTAATCAAGATACAATAACATTCTTTAAAAACACTTTCAAAATTCCTCCTTTTTCTGTAATTTGAGAAGTTGAATTCACAGCATACCGTGAATTGCATTCAGCTCCAAAAAAGTACAATATGTCACTGTTATGTGCATTTATTTAGTCAGTTTTGTCTGTTTTTGCCTTTGAGATATATCAGGCAGGGAATGGCGACAGGTATTTAATACATACATGAATCATATATTCATGTACCTCTGATGTCATAACCTGTTAATATGCTTCTATATTTTAGCTCTCAACATGGTGAGCCTCCTGGTGAACTGTGAGTGTTGCACTGGCCAGACGATGCTGAAGCTGAAGACGCTGTTGTGACGTTGCATTACATTTATAGACTACCATACCTGCCAGTCATTAAACCGTCAATCAGTTCTTACAATGTCCCCGTGATTTTCTCCATCGGGGGTCAAGCTAAAGTGGGCAGGAACAGGCGATGGGACGGACTTTACAACGTACTAAGTGCGTTTTGACTGATTTTCGGTGTTTCCACACGGACATATTTCCGAAAGCTCACCAGCACTTCCTGTTTTTGCGCGGAGGCAACAACGTGGATTGGGCTCACCGGTGTAGTAACTGTGTAATGAGAGACCACGGAATCCATCATCTTTAAAAATGCAGATATCGAGTGTGAATGATGTGAAGATTTATAACCTGAGCCACGGAAAGTCTCTGCCGGAGGTAAGAAGGACTTAGCCTCATTTCGCTGGCTGAAATGTTGTTGGGTTGCTAAATAACTCGCTAGCTAGCAACGACAATCGTAGTCAGACGAACTCTCTTTAACTTCTTATAACTTAGTATTTTCTTGATTGTCAGTCTTATAAGTAAAATTGAACCTTATTTAACAGTCATTAAATCAGTAGTACCCCCCCACTCCCATGCCGGCTTTCAATATGCAGCTGTTAAACATGAACAACCTCTCACTCTGTCCCTCACAGTGGCTGTCAGACCGTAAGAAGAGGCAGCTGCAGAAGAAAGATGTTGGTGAGTCACCAGCCTCATATATATAAGTACACATGTAGATATATATAGATATGTTCACATATAGATATATAGATGCCTGCAGTTCTGCTGACACCTCTGTTCCTACTGTGTTTTCTTTCTTTGTTTAGACATCCAGCGCAGGATCGAGCTCATCCAGGACTTTGAGATGCCCACAGTGTGCTCCTCCATCAAAGTGTCCAAGGATGGCCAGTTCATCCTGGCAGCAGGTTAGGACAAGAGTCCATGATAATTTAGTTTTTTGTTTGAGCCTTTTATAAAGTGGCACTGAGTGGCCCTTAAGCGAAACTGCTGAGGATGTTATGAGTTTCTTTTATTTTCAGGTACTTACAAACCGAGGATCCGCTGTTATGACACCTACCAGCTCTCCCTCAAGTTTGAGCGCTGCCTGGATTCAGAGGGTAAATCCCCAAATAATCCCTCCTCGTGTAGGGCTTCTGCATTGTTGTTGTCTCTTTTTTGATGGCTTCCTTTTCTCTCCCTCCCCAAGTTGTGGCCTTTGACATCCTGTCTGATGACTACTCCAAGGTAAGTCTCATTGTTGGCTTTGGAAAATTTTGGCCTAATAGGTTTGTGGTTTGTAAAAGCTTTTGTTTCTTAAAATGTTCATTATGTACTGCAAGTCGGCACTTTTGAAATACAAATATGTAGCTGATGATGATGGGTCAGTGTTCACGTGAACAGCTGCTCTTCATTTCAATCCTGTGTGCGTGTGTGTGTGCGTGCGTGTTCAGCTGGTGTTTCTGCACTGTGACCGCTACGTAGAGTTCCACTCGCAGCACGGTCACTACTACAAGACTCGTATTCCAAAGTTCGGGCGGGCCTTTTCTTACCACTACCCCTCCTGTGACCTCTACTTTGTGGGGACGAGGTGAGTTCAGAGTTAAATGATTGACTTTCTCTTATTCAGACTTGTCTGAAATGCTTCCAGTTGCCAACAACATTGTCGCCGTTTGTCTTTCCATGTTCAGTTCAGAGGTTTATCGGTTGAATCTGGAACAAGGCCGCTTCCTCAACTCTCTTCAGACGGACGCTGTGTGAGTGTGACACACAAAGTTTTCCTTCTTAGACTTTTTTGTCATATCACATTTTCTGTGTTGGCTAACGTTTTTGCCGCTCCTTTCACTTGCCTTGTTAACCAGAGAGCACAACGCGTGTGACATCAACCCCGTCCATCATCTGTTTGCCACAGGAACATCTGAGGTAAGAGCCAACAGAGGCACCAGGTACTAGCGGCTAGAGCTGCAGCTACCAGATATTTCCACCATTGATTAATCAATAATTTCCTCTGTATTTAGATAGCACTTTGGTTTCCAGAGCCGAAAGTTTACAGTCCAGAACTCAAAGAACCATCAACGACTAAAACGCAGCAAATCCGTCTGTGTAGTCGCAGCAGATGTTTTATGGTTTTGCTTCAAAATGACTGAAAGTCCAATCCAGCATCAAAGTAGTTGGTGGTTAATTTTCATAAACCTTTTCATATTTGGTCACACGCCTCTTTTTTTCTTACCATTTATCATTTCAGCAATTTAAAACTGAAGTTGCTGTTTTGGTTGTTTTATTTTAAACTGTGCCTTTTTCAGTTTTGGGACTCCTAACATTTCCCTTCTTTAAGTTCCCTGCTGTTGTTTGGTGTGAAGCATCACACGCCAGCTGGTCTGATGAAAAACAAGCCTGGTGCACCGTTTCTCAGTGTTCAAGTTCAGATTTTTCAAACTGTTTCCTCTGCCAACAAGAAGGAAGGCCCACTGCAGTGTTTCATGGTTGTAAATTCAGTCCCCTGTTAATGATACAACCTCTCAGAAGTGTTTCTCCAGTTCTAAGTGTGTCAGTCGTGGTTTTCTGGTTGTTTGACATCGTTGCTGGGTTACCAGGGAAAGGTGGAATGCTGGGACCCTCGTGTCCGGAACCGGGTGGGTATTCTGGACTGTGCCCTGAGCTGCGTCACTGAAGACTCCGAGTAAGAACCAAACTGTCCCAGAGAGACTGACACGGCTCTTTCTGTTCTCTTCTCTGCTTTAAAAAAGAAAAAAGATACAAGTGTTCTCTCGACATGACAGTGATTTCATGCTGTTGTTGTTGTTTTTTTGTCTGCAGAGTTCAACGTTTGCCCTCAGTTAGCGTGCTGAAGTTTAACGGCTCCCTCTCCATGGCTGTAGGCACCAGCACAGGGCAGGTGAGACAGAACCGCGCACTCTGAGGCTCAAAGATGTGTCACTGTTTTCTCACGGCCGCTGACTGTCACGTCAGTCCAGTCAGTGTGAGAAACACGATATCACTGGCCGGCGGCTCTGTGTCCTCAACTTCCCTTCTGTTTGTTGGTGTCGTTGTAACCTGTCAGCTGCCCACATGGCGTGAAATCCCACGTCTTCTTCTTGCGTTACGTCATGTGATCTTCTCGAGGAAGTCACTGTCACCAAAACAGGCGAGGGTTTCACCAAAAAGGTCAAGAGCAGCTGGTGATCAATAAAACAGCCGTCATGCAAGGCTGTTCTAATAATCCTGGTGCAGAAAAATGCTCACAAGTAACTCCTTAATTGGGAATTTGAACTTCTCCGCTCAAAGCTCTCATAGCTTGAAATTATTGTCAGCGTTTTTCTCTCCTCTTTGTCTTGAAGGTGCTGCTGTACGACCTGCGCTCCAGCCAGCCGCTGCTAGTGAAAGACCACTTCTACAATCTGCCGATCAAGTCGCTTAACTTCCACGAGCAAATGGACCTGGTCGTGTCTGCAGACTCCAAGATCATTAAAATGTGGAATAAAGACAACGTAAGCCCGGCAGTCTCAAATGACAGAATAGAAATATGCCTGAGGTTTCGTCAGATTTGCACGTACAACATTACAACATTTCTTGTGTCCGACAAAGAAAACGGACCTGACTGATGTATGAGATGTCAGTAACCTCTTCTGTTGACCACAGGGGAAGGTGTTCTCCTCCCTGCAGCCTCAGGCCAACATCAACGACGTTTGCATCTATCCTCATTCAGGTGAGCGTTGCCTGACTGCCGTCTCTCTGCAGCAGGCATGGAGCCTCTGGTGGGGTGTGGGTGTTGTCCTTGTGCTCTGCCTGGATTTTGATTTAGTAGCGATCAATTTGTCCGTGTCTGTCACTCTGAGCACCTGGAGGACGCTATATTTTGATTGTTGACTCTTGTCACAACATCCTGCTATCAGCCATTTCTCTTCCACCTCCAGGTGGCGCCATATTACAGTAGAAATCACACACCATTTGATGTAGAAGTTGAGTTTCATCATTGTAAGTCCGTGGGTTTACACAGGAGCGCTGAACTGAAGTTAACAATTGGCTCTGATGTAAACCACTGTCAACTGTCATTTTATGAGACGCGTTGAGAAACGAGTCGTACGCTCGGGTGTGTGTGCGTGCGTGCGTGTGTGAGTGTGAGTGTAACAAAAAACAAGTTTAACCCAAATATGAGAACGGTTCATCAAAACAACTTCATTTCAGGCAGCTCAATCGGCCAGCAGTACAGCTGTCAGGAATGATGTTGATGGGATTTGTAGTTTTAGTGAAAAACGAAGCACATGTCAGTGTTGGGCCACTGGGGTGTGTGTGTGTGTGTGTGTGTGTCTGTGTTTGTGGCACTGGCACTGGTCGGCGCTGGTCGATCAAGCATGCTGAATCACCTGTGGAGCGTCAGTGAAGCGATCTGTGCCGCAGCAGAGAGCACACAGAAGGAACGTTCTCCTTCTCATTTTTCAGGTTCATCATCTGAGTGTTCTGATGACACCAGAACCGTTCGTTTCATCAGCTGGAGTGATATGAAAATGTCAGGCAACGGCTGTTACGTTTACATCCACGGTCCATTCCCTTTTTTGGTTGTCAACAGGTTGCTGCCAGCGGCTTCTGTGAGGGGTTGATCTCCCTTCACGTGGGGGGGGGGGGGCTGCTTTACCTGCAGCTGAAGTCTTTGCAGGACGTTCAAGTGAAACTCTTAGGTTCAGAAACAGTTGATGCAACAGAGTCCTCCTCAGAGAAAAAATTAAATTCTACCTTCCGCTGAATCCAAACCACTCCTGTCTCGTTGTTCAGGTGTAACAGGACCTTGAATGACACGCGACTGGAACTAAATTCACTTTACGTAAGAGGCAAGTTGGATTTCCCCCCTGCTGCCCTGTTTGACTCCTGTCTTGTGTCTTCTGCAGGCATGCTCTTCACCGCCAATGAAGATCCCAAGATGAACACGTTCTACATTCCTGTGAGTGTTTTTCCATAACTTAGTTGTGACTTGAGCTCTCAACAGAGGCGCAGCAAACACACCCACTTCCGGAGTGACTCTCACTCTGTGGAGCAATGAGATGCTGGTTATTACAGAGCAGATGTGTGATTCGGGTCATTTCTAGAGGACACGCAGCAGGTTTCTGTGTGTGCGTGCGTGTGTGTGTGTGTGTGTGCGCGCGCAGACTGGGATCTGCTTTTATGTAAAGTGTTAATCCCAGGTTCGGTGCTGAATATCAGCGCCTCTGTTCTGCTCTAGAGAGGCAGGTCAGGTCTGCAGTCGTTGATCCGCCTGCTTCTCGGCGTGCTGGAACACTCCGGTCTATCCAATTTCACAGTGCTAAGCATTAACTTGTCAATATTCCTTTGATAAGTTTGCTTTCCTTGATGAATCACAAGGCTGCACAATTGTGAGAAAACATCTCAAAGTGACTGAAGTGCTTTTTTATTTTAATTTTGACTCCTGGTTTTATTGAAAATCCCATTTAAAATGATAACGGTGGGATTTTGTTGGGGTTTTCTTAAATCTAGAAAGCCACGTGTAGATGGAACATCTCCGCAGCGCCACAGTGTTTCATTCAGAACAGTATTTGGGCGCACGGGTGGCCTCCAGCTCGTAGGGTAGTCGGCCATATTGCGATTTAGATCCGATGCACAGCCCTACTAAATGTTGTTTTGTTGATCCCCTCAAGCGTTGGCTGGATTTCCTGGGGTTCACCACTCATACAATACAATCACACAACAAACAAACACCATAGTTAGTTTATGAAATGAAGTCTTAACTTTACTTCAGACGTTTACTTTCTCTGATCTATCGAAGAGCCAGCGACGTCTGCTCAGTCCCGCTGAGGGCTCTACCGCTTCAGACTGAAACAGGACGCTACATTGGAGCAGAAGCAGACCAGAGACCGTCTGGCTGCTGTGAGTGAGGGGAAGTGGAGCATGAAACCCATTTACTATCTTCTTGTCCGTTTTATGACCATCCAAGAAAAAAACTTTTTGACAAAGCACCGTCACGTGTAGGTCTGTCCCCGGATAGCGAACTATTTATTTGAAAATCATCCATTTGCAAAATCAAATTATATCCATAAAGCCTGGAATAGAAGGAAACTTGCAACTCGTACATACTGGCACTGTGGATGGACCGCAGCAAGCTGCTTTCACTGCTAAGCTTTAGCGTGTTGTTTACATGGTATGAATTCTAAGTTACTTACATGGTACATTGCAACACTTCGTCGAGCCGACAACATCCAAGTCTATCTTCCCTCTGTTCTCTCCCCTTTCATTTTCTTGTCTCTCTCCCTCCCTCCTTCACTCTTGGAGTAATGTTCAGTATGTTGTATCACGACTACTCGTATCAGTGTGTTGGCACTGGAATGAGTTCCTTTGAAAATGTGTCTGATCAGTCCCGTCGGGGATGGGCTGTGTTCCATCCACTCATTCATAACACTATGGAAAAGTGCGTTTCATACTTGGATTCCAGAAAGTATTGAAAGGTGACCTGCACTCCAGCCCAATCCGGTGAAGTACTTCTGTGGTAGGAGCAGAATGTTGAAATGGTGAGGAACACATAGTGCGTCTTTGTAAATCTCTTAGTTCAGAGACCTTGGCGTCGACACCCACTGGTTTGACATCATTCTCTGGAAATCACGTGATCAACCTAAACAACCTGATCTTCGTGTCCTCTGATAACTTTTTTTTTTTTTTTTTTTAATCTGAAGATGGCCAGTGTGGTTCTAAGTACCAGGCTCCTCCTCAGCCTTCAGGTGAACTGTCAGCTCCGCCTCTGGTTTTCTGAGTTGATGAGTCTGACAGCTCAGATCGTAATCACGGCCCGGCGAGACGCTTTATCAGCTCACGTGAGACGACGGTGCACAGTGGAGTTAATTGACTTATGACTCAGTGTGTAACTTTGTGTGACGTCATTGTCTATGGGGACTAAACAAACTCAGGAGAACAAGCAGAAGGTGGGAGTGTAGAGGCAGCCTGCGTGATTCCCATCTAGCTAGCTGATTCAGACTCAGGCAAATGTCTCAGTAAAGAAGTTACACTCTGAAGTTGTTTGTTTGTTTGGCCTTTGAATTGTTGAGCCAGTAGAAGGAGAAGTAGCTGCAGCAACCGACATTCCCTCCAGGAAGTTGCATTCTTGTGATCGCATGAATTCACACCGGTTCAATCGATTAATGCCACAAAAGTTTGCAACTTTGAAAAAAATCCGGCAACCACGAAATACTCAAATTAAACTAAACTGTAAGATATTTGTGAGCGTTTGCGACTTTGTGAAACTTCCCCATTGTTCTCCAAATCTGTCGTGCACAACGATGCTCGTGGAGTTGGTGGGGAAAGTCACAAGGTCGTAACTAACGTCGATTGCAGGTAACTTGAATAATCCATCGATCTGTTCTTGTGTATCCCCACTGCATACGACTTGGTTTGATCCACTTTGTAAAATAACTCCTAACACTCTCATTTACACACAGCGAGTCTTTGTTCATGAGCTCGTCTAAGTGGCTTCATGTGGACATGAGAACCAGACCATGGATGCAGTTGTTATAACTCCACGTGATAGGACCGCGTTTCCCACAAACACCAGTTGTCACGCATGCGACGCATCCTCGAATCTCTGCAATTCAGAGAAAATACGGTAGAAAACACAGTCTATTCAATGTAATCGTGTACTTTTGACTGCTACGATCCCAAAAAGAGATCCTGGAATGAAACTGCTGTGTCGGCGGTTCTGTAATCACCTGTATAAACCAACACAAAGCCAAGAGGCACCAACTTTGCTGCTGGTGACCTTCGGCACTGTCGCACTAGCAGTTGTTGTCCCAGCAACCAAAACTTTTTCTTTTTTTTTTTTGCCAGTGTGGCTGCAAAATAAGTCCCATATTTCATTCAAAGCAGTCTTAAAAAGTCTTCACTTTAACCAGTTAAAGCCGGTTGGTTTGTGTTCAGGCTCTGGGCCCTGCACCTCGGTGGTGCTCCTTCCTTGATAACCTTACCGAGGAGCTGGAGGAGAGTCCGGAGAGCACCGTGTATGACGACTACAAGTTTGTCACACGAAAGGACCTGGAGAATCTGGGTAAGAGCTTTGTGGCTTCTTTTGTTTTTTTTTTTGTACACGTGGGAGAATAAAGTCAAGTCTGAAAGCAGAGATATGTCATCTTAACCAAGCAATGGATGGCTTCTCTCTCTCTCTGCTATTTGGAGACCTTTAAAAAGGTCACTGGTCATATAAAGAAACTCACTCCCAGACCTGCCAATTAAACTCCAAACTGTGAATTGACCTTTTCGCTGCCTGGAGGGTTCCCACAGGTGGTTAGACCATCTAAGTAGAGGCTTGGAGAACCACTGGAGCTTTAGGTAGGAAAAGTCGTTATGTGTGGTAGGAAGGAGGGGTGGGAAGTGGGGGGGGGGGGGGGGGGTTGGACACTGGAAAGGTTGAATGAACATTGGAATGCAGGCTCAGCAGTAAAGAGATCAAATGACAAGAAGCAGAGAGGTGGTTGGCTGCAGTGGAATAAAGGCGGAGGGGAGGGGGGGCAGGCGGGAGAACCATGGTGTTGATTTACAGGAGCTGCGTAATGTGGCCCTGTTATGTAACTGCGGGGCAGCCGGGGTGGACTGAGTGGAAGATCCTGGGAAGACCACTTTTACTCTGCATTCTCAGCGTCCCTTCCCATTCACGCATGCTTGCTTGCTCACAGGCTCTGACGCAACAGATGTCTTTTCTAAGAATGACTAATCTCAGGAGGGAGACACTTCTCCTGACTACCACAATTGTTTGCACACTACAATCCTGGTCAGCTACACAAATGCCCCTAGACACAATGAAATTAATCAGACATTTCAGTTCTGGAAAAGGAGATATAAAAGGAGTTAAAAAAAACAAAAACATTCCAACAACAAGTATTCTCAGGTAATTCCTGAAAATAAAGAAAAAAAACTAGACATTTACCAATGTACTTTTTGTAAATTCCTCACTTTGTGTTGTCCTCTGTTTTTATAAGGTTTGTCTCACCTGGTTGGATCGTCCCTCCTGAGAGCGTACATGCACGGCTTTTTCATGGACATCCGACTTTATCATAAGGTGCAGTGTCTCAAGCTCTGTGGGACAGATCTTGAATATTTGTCTGGATCTTAAAGTTTCATCTGGCCACTACCCAAGAGAAACAAGAATAAATGAATTTGACAGATTTGCTGTTTTGTGTATCCCAGGTGAAGAGCCTGGCAAATCCTTTTGCGTATGAGGAGTATCGCAAGGAGAAGATCCGGCAGAAGATCGAGGAGTCCAGGACCCAGAGAGTGCAAGCCAAGGTGAGAGCTTCAGACTGAATGACCTGATGCTTCCTGGTAGTTGCAGCTCAAGTCATCGGTGCGTACAACCGGGTGCTTGATTTTCTAACAGCGGGGCAACAGCGGAAATTTAAGCTCATTTTAGTGAGGACAGGGGCACCACAGGGCTACGTCATGAGCCCCCTGCTAGATAGATTACTTCACTCATCCCCGAAGGGAAATTATGTCATGGTAGCCCTCAACTGCACCGCCTCCTTCCTCTCCAACCACATCAGTAGGTTTATGGATGATCCCTGATGGTGGTCTGTCTGTAGACTACCAACCCTACGTTGGAGAGTCTCATGCATGCCCAGGGACCCTCAGGCAGCCAGAAACACTACCCCTAACACGCTGTCACTCACCGTCCAGCACCCTGGCAACTCCTGTGTCATATAAAAGAATGAAGGTGGACGGTTACAGTATCTTCAATGTAATGAGGGGCCTCCTTACTCTCTTATTCATTTAGAAACATTTTTTATGACACGTTGGCTGTGTTGTCACGTGTTCTACTCTCTTCGTGGAATGAAATTCGATTCTTGAACTTGTCCCTTATATTTAATCAACTGTACGTGTTGTCCTGACCGAGGCAGACGCTGCCTAAAGTGAACAAGGAGTTGGCTCTCAAGCTGATGGAGGAGGGTGACGATGAAGCAGAGCTGGCGTCTCGGAAAAAGAAGGGCAAGGTAGGAAATCAAAGATTGATCACTCAAAGTGGGAATTTGTCCCTCAGGTGTTTTTTCTGAAGGAAACCAAGAGTTTCAATTTGTTATCTCAACGTTTCAAACTCAAGGCTTTCCCAACCATCCTGGGTGATGACCGCTTCAAGATGATGTTTGAAAACCCCGACTACCAGGTGGACGAGCAGAGCGAGGAGTTCCGCCTGCTCAACCCCATCGTCTCCAAAGTGGGACAGAAGAGGAAGAAGAAGCTGCGTCTACTGGCCCAGCAAGCTGCCGCTGCTCAGCAGGCAAGTCTGTACAGGGCTGGAGGCAAAGCTCTGTCAGTTCTTTAGAAAAGTCTGTGTGAAGGACACCTAGCTGCGTATTTCCCAAAATGTCCCATAAGCCTAAAGCAAGTACCATAACTTAATAGTGGGTTTATACATTCATTTCCTCTATGGAAGTATTGTAAGTAAGTGTGAAATCGGTTTCTAGCATCCCATAATATCTCCAGACAGTTATCTTTCTATCTCTTGCTGACAGACCTCTGTAAACAGATTCTGTTGTACACACTAACTTTCCTAGACATTGTTTACGATCGAGGGGTAAAGCCTTCGCTTGTCACAAAGAAAAACATCACACCAGTGGTTGTTGCATTTCTGTCCAGGAGGCTGAAGAGGAGGAGGTGGAGGGGCGCGACAGCTCCGAGGAAGAAAGCTCAGATGATGATAAGAGCTGGGTGGAGGAGGTGAGAGAGCAGCGGCGGCTGCTGCGGCAGGAGGACCGAGACCGCCAACGGCAGCAGAGGAAGGATGCGAACCGCAGCACCATCCTGCTGGAGAGCCACCAGAATGGAGGAGAGAAAACCTCAAACATGGCCGAGGGCAAGAAGACAAGTCAGCCTCTGTTTTATCAGATTAAAACTGGAGAGGAGTTCCGCAGTTTTAATGACATGGCCCGCAAGCAGAAACTGCAGAAGTATGTCCTTGGAAATGTGTCAAACTGAACTGTTAAAAGACGAGACGGCATATTTGATCAGGTATTGAAGAGCGTGTGTGTTCTTTCAGAGCGTCTCTGGAGGAACGTCTGAAGTTAGAGGAACGCTCTGGGACCAGCAACGTGGCCGACACTGCAGTGGGCAGCAAACAGCTAACTTTTACTCTCAAAAAGGTAACTTGCTCATGTTGCACTGTCCCCCCGGCTTTTCCTCTTATACTCCTGTGCTGTACGAAGCCATGAAACCAGGACTTATGAGGTGTGTTTGGACTGCAGGATCTGGTTTGACTTGACCCGGGCTCACGCTGGCAACAACAGCCACCCATCTTGGTTCCCTCCAGGATGGCAGTTTATTTGCTGTTGTTTTGGTACATTCAGATGGTGGTCAAAAGCATCATATTACTCATGAATCCAGTCTGGACCATTGAGTGTTTCTGGTTACTTTGGAAGTCTCTACCTTGTAGTATTTACATATTTCCCCCTGAGACCTCCTAAAATGGCAGCTCCTGCGGTCTGAAACTGTAAAACTACAATATTTTGCTCTCGAGATACTCACTCATTTTGTAACTTTCATCAGACAATAGATTTGACAAACCACACAAAATGATGTTGCGTGTCACGAAAAACATGCTAACCTCAATATTACACACTCACTGAATAAATAGCAAAGAGGATACATACACAAGGATGACCTTAAATATCTGGAAAACTGGAGTGAAACTCTGGGAAACTCACAGTCGTTAGGAAACGTGCTCTGTGCTCCCGGGTTCAGGTGCGAAGCACAAAATCATTTAGAAAATGAGCTGGTCAGGGTTATTGACGCAAAGATGGTTCTCTCCTCCCTTTGCTCCCACCAGGCGTCTGACACAGGCAGCAGAACATTTCTTATATTCATCTCTTCTCCTTTGCAGTCGGCGCAGCAGCAGCAGCAGCAGCAGGCGGAGCGCGACCACCACGAGGAGAGGAGGAAGCTCCGGCGCTCAGCCGGACACCTGAGCAGCGGCCGAGGGAGGGGCTGGCGCGGTGGCAGAGGAAGAGGCCGGCGCTAGTCTGCCGCGCTCAGTGGCGCTGGATTCAGATGAGGCCTCACCTGAAGTCTTCAGACACACGAGAACACTGATTTTAAACTTAATCTGGAGACATTCTGCACAGGAGATGGAACGGCTGAGCCGACCCAGCTCCCGGGTGCCCGTGGCCACGTGCCGCAAAATTCAGAGAGCATTAAGAGCTGATACCTTAATGTTCATGGCAGCGTACACCTGGCGGCGATATCCAAAACTCTTTGATGTTCTCTGAATGCATTTTAACGTGGGTGGCGCCAGGAGGAATCAGAGCTGAAAGGACTTGCTCTGTCTCAGGCGGGGACTTGGGTTTCAGTTAATGAAGGGGTAAGAAGTGTGCGTGAATGTTGGAGTGTTTCTTATCTTCTTTGTGATACTGTACATTGTGAAGCCAAACTCTGTATCAGCAATACAAAGTGTTTATATTTAAGTGAGGAGATACGTTTTGACATCTTTTTACTGCTAAAAAAAAAAAGAAGTTTATACGAACCCGAGTGCTTAAAAGGCTCAACTTGTGCAAGTACTTGTACAACATAGAGCCTGCTCTTTCGCAGGAGTTAAGTTCCTACTTGCGTCAGTAGTGAAAGGAGGGGAGGAGGGAAATGTGGCTGAGGAATGTTTTTTTTTTTTTCTCTTTCCCCGCCAACAACTGCAGTTCTTGGAAATAGAGGGGCTGCCTGGGTGTTCCTCCCTTCCCCCAATATGCTACATGGTGTGAACCCGCTCTGGTCCAGCGTTGGCCTCTTTCAAATGTGAGGGAGGTGGATCTCGGCCAGTAACACTAGCCCCCGGGCTCATTGGAGCTCATTTCACCGTCTGTTAGCTTTTGTGACCGTATGAACAACAAACCATTGAGGAGGAATCCAGTAAATTAGCATGTTGGACATTAACATCACCCTGCATAAGCAACTTATGTAAATGTGTCTGCAGACGGAGGCAGGGAAGGGTGTGCTGGGTAACTTCTGTTCTCAGAGGAACCAGATCTCAACAAGGTCCGGTACAGACAAGGAAATTAAGCAAATTAATAGCTGACTGTAACTGCTGCCAGGAGCAAACCAGATGAAAACAAATGCTAGCTACATGCAAGTAGCATACAAATGTCCCGGAGAAGCGCGCGTGCACAGTCCCGCTGCAGCCTGGAGAAGCGTGGCTCTGGCGCCAGACACATGCCGAGTTGCATGTATGAGGAGGAACATGCGGAGTTTTGGGAAACAAATTTATGAGTTTATTTCTGAGAAGTTCCTAACAAATATCCTGGCTGTGTTTAAAGGTCAATTAAAAAAACAAAAAAAACAAAAACACAGTCCCTCAAAACCTCAGTGACTAACAGGGTTTATCTCATCTGTCAGCGGATACGGGGAAGGGCAGCTGATGAGACTCTCACTCTCCATAATTTGTGTCAAATTATTGCCATTATGAGAGTATTTAATAAGTCAAGTTGCATGAAAGTTTGTTTTTTTTCTAAACATGTTGAAACAAAACCAGTGATTTATGAGTCACTCTACTAAATATTTGCTTTTTTGTAGGCGGTCATGTTTGTCACACAACAGTTGCTCGCTAGTCTCTCCTGCTCCCAGCATGCAATAATTGAAATTGACATTTTTGGAATCTGGAAGTGTTTATTCTATATTCTTACACATTTAAAAAAAAAAAAAAAAGCTTAATAACACCTTGCAAATATGAGTTTCTTTTGGTATCCTTTCTATCACAGCCGCAGAAACTCAGGTATCAGATTTCCTTTCAGTTCCAGGGGATTTTTGCTGCCGTCTCTGGTCGTGCGTCCCCGTTTGGTAGAGGTGATCATCAGTGGAATTATCAGTCATTGCTTTGTCTTCAGAAAACGTCGGAGCCTTCCAACGCTTGGAAAGAAAGCGCACGGTTCCTCACACATGACAAACAATTCACTGAATATGTCATTCAATTCAACTTTTTTAAAAAATACAACGAAAACAAAACAAAGAACAAAAAAAAAAACCTAGCACAATACCTTGGTAGGATGAGCGGGAAGGTTTTCATCAGCCATTTGTTGAGAGACGGCCATGAGTAGGAAGGGCAGAGGGCCCCGAGACAAAGGTCCAGCCTAGTTTATGTGCCGATGCGTTGAGTCACCAGTGACACCGTCCAAAATGTAGAACAAATAAACATCATCTAGCAAAGTGTCATGTGGTGTGGGTTTTTTCTCTTGGTTCCAGGCAAATTGTTCCCTTTTTCCTGTCATGACGCTTCAGCTTCACCATGACAACTGGCAATCAGGCCACAGGAAGTGGGTCAGCCAGCGCTGGCACAGAGTCAGATAACAAATGGGGTTTCTATGAAGGGAAAGGAAGCGATATTTAGTACCGCGCCACATAAACATTTATGAGCACCACAACATGCCTCGTGCTGTGGCGTCGCTGCCTTGTGGAAGTTATCAAGGCACGTTTTCACTTGTTTGCAGGATTGTAACTTGGTTCGTGGTTGGAAAGTTTCATTTCTAAATGCCGACAGAGCAGCAAGCGGAGCTGTGTCCCAATTCCATACAGTCGACTTCCGGTTCTGCCAAACAGCGTAACTCAAACGTGGAGGAGGTCTTGCAACGTTTGACGCGTCATCAGGCGCTACATGTTTTTTTTTCTTATCTAATTCTGAATAAAAGATGTTTAGTCTTTCATAAGATACATTTGTACCCTTTTAGTTACACGCTGTTTCCTCTGTTGTGGTTTTGAGTGAATTAGCGTAAATTCAAATGCTACATGCTAGCACAGACTTGGATTTAAACGCCAATATGATCATGCTAGCATGATACAGTTTAACAGGTAGCCTGTTTACAATTCTAATTTAGCAAGGGTTAGCGTTAGCATGCTGACATTTAAAAACAAATTCTTTACTTAGTTATTCCTAGAAAACGGGTCAAAAAAAGTGATAAAATGAATAGCATGCAAGCATATAAATAGTAAGCTAACATATTCCAACCGCTATGATGCTAATTCCATTAGTTCGGGTGGCATTTGGTTGTGAAAGCAAATTTTTTTACTTTAATCTGGACCCTGAAAACCTACACCACATCCAAGTATTTTATTGTTTATTAAGTAGTTTTTTTGTTTGTTTGTTTTTTTTACAGCTTGAGGAATGTTGAACGAATACCGAATGGTTGTCTTTCAACGCAGCCAGAAACTGTGTAGCAAAGTAATTCATTTGGAGCGGTGGCGGTTTGTCCGCTTGCTTTGATACAATATTCACTTTATTTTAGCTTTGTTGTTGCTCTCCTCCACCCCCCGAGGGAAACATGTGGCTCTGTTCCACTTGGTTCACTTGCTAGTCACGAAATGTTGTTTGGTGCTGAGTAGGTTGTGTACGGTGGGTTGTCGGACATTTAAAGTGAGCTGAGCAGCATTTAAAAAAATAAAATAACATAAACAAATGCAGAAATTCACTAGAAAGCCCCGAAAAGCTGAGAGGAGCTGGGATCACGACAACGAGGAACACCTCAAATTATCCGCTATCATTTCATTCTTTTTTTTTCTTCTTTTTTTTTTTAAAGGTAAAGGTAACGTGGATTGGTTTTCATGATGAAATGTAAAGTGTCATTGATTTGCTGGTGCGTGTCAAAGGTCGAACCGTCCCCCAGGAGGAGGAAAGAACATCGGCTGAGTTTGAACTCAAATATCCTGATCCCAGATCAGTTTCCGTACAGTCACGAGGAACCTGAAATATCATGAAATATAAAAGTATTTATTTCTGGTCCTGGAAATGTTTTTCGAAAAACAAAAAAAGCAACAACAAAAAACGTTTGTGATAAACTGAGGAAAATCTCTAATTTTGGTTTATGCTAATACATGTGTTTTTGTTTTTGTTTTGTTTTTTACAAGGGGGGGGGGTGTCTTTTTTTGGAATCAGCCCACATAAATTGTCAATAACTGTAGCTAAGTATGCACTCATAAAATTGGTCTAATCTGACATTTCTGAAAAATGAGCAGTTATGAAATGTTACCTCAGACGTGTAGAAGAAGTCTTGGAACTTCGCTGGTCGATAAGAGCCTGAATCCTTCTCCAGGCATCGAGGGGGGATGCCTTTCATCCCAAATTTGTCGGAAGGGTAACCCCTGCTTTCAACGTATGGTTTAAACGTGTTGCTGTTTTTGGGTGAGCGACTGTCTGTTTCCCTTATTTACACTTTATTTTGGAACAAGTTATGCAAAAGAGGAAATATTTGCGATGCCTGCAGGGTCCCCAGACTATTTTTATATTTAGAGGTTTAAGGCTGAGGGCGAAGTGAATAAACTGTCATACTTGAGCAGATCTAGAGCGTTCCTCTTGTTGTCAGGCGCTGGCTGGGTACCACGTATTTTGAACCCTTTTGTTCCTAAAAAATTCCCAGTAATTAGGAGAAGAAGAATGCTCCATCAAATCTCCCTTGACTTTTTTCCCCCCTCAGCCACTTGCAAAACCCTTTCTAGTGTTTCTGCACGGGCGCTCATATGAATATGGATGTCATTCAGTGTATTTTACAGCTCAAACCACAGTGCTGGTGAATTACTGAGCGTCTGGCTGCATAAAGAAGACTTGAAACGTACCGGACGACGCGCCTGAAGGCGTGCAAACTCTCATTTTCGGGCAGTTTTTTTGTTGTGTCTTGTTTTTCATTTTGTTAAAGTAAATGCTGTTAGCCATCAGTCGCCATTAGCTCCTCCAGACAAGAAACACTCGTTCTGCATTCTAGAGTCACAAATGAGGGCTGCAGGAGGGAAAGGTCACTTATTTGCTTGTTCTTGAGAGGCAAACAGCAGGTTTTTGGGTTGAGTGTTGCTTTCATTTATTCGCCTTGTTCCGTGGGTAAACCGCTTACCTGAACATATCACATAATAGAGTTCCCCAGGGATGAAAAGCAGGCAGGTTTTAGTCATTTGGGAAACTGTGACTCATTTCCACATTTACAGGAATATTAGGGCCTCAACTACTTTGCCATCTTCCTCTGTGAATATGGAGGCTTCGCAGCCTCCGCTGCAGTGCCGGGGCGGCTCTACCGTCTACCTCGAGGACATCGGGCTCTCTAAACTCGGTCAGGTTAGCTGAGGACACAATTCCATCACATTCCTTTGCCTGCCAACTTGTTCCAACTCTGTAGGTGAGACAGGCTTGTTCTTTTTCTCCTACTTCTGTCATGCAAAGTTCTTACAGGGCAAAGCCTTCACTTCAATCTGTGTCTTTTATCTCCAAAAGGATCAAAGGAGTAAAATGTGCTGATGCAGGCTGTTCACCAAGCTTCAGGCCAACCCAGGAAAGTACAAAAGATGTCCCAGTGAAAATGCCATCTTTTTTTTTTTTCTTTTTTGCCTCAGTCACCGCACTGCTGAGCAAACTAACTCAACCTTGAAAGAAGAAGGAATGATGAGTCAGCAGAGGGCCAAATTAAACAACTGTCCCTCTCATCAGGCAAGCGAGGCAGCTGCACGGTCAAAGCCTAAATATAAGGGCAGTTTTTATACCATTCAGGCTGCAGCCAGGCTTGATTTAAAAGGTTAACATGCAAATATACATCTTGCATTGCACTGATTTGTACAATGTGGCATTTTTCACACAGTGGGGAACAATTCAGAGCGCTTAACAGTTTACCTGCAAGTAGATGAGAAGACAAATAGGCTGTAAACTGCTTGTTCATCCCAGCAAAACGACTGGAAAAGTCCCTTTGTATCTCCTGCAGCCTGGAGTCGCAACTCCTGATTGCAGGAGGTGTCCTCGCTATTTCTCTGCCCCACCGTGACCCCTGGGACTTTTGCCCCTCTACCCCAGCTCTCTCTTTTGCCTCCCATGATCCCCTTAGACCTTCTGGCCTCACCCCTTAAATATATCCTGTTGAAAATGCAGACATCCAAGTTGTAACCCACCAACGGCACACGATCCAAAAAACCTCCCCCTTGCACAACTCCTAGAGTTCCGTACATCCAAAAGCAGCGCAAACGTCCGACATTTTCAACTGTTTGAATATGTCGTCGCCAAAAAAAAACAAACCAAAAAAAAAAAAAAGATTTTTTTTTTTAAATGAATCAATCCATCATTTTGTCTATGAAAGGTAAGAAATAATGAAAATTCATTCTCCAGAGTTAAGGGTCGTGAGTCGGTAAGTTTCTCCCATCCGACGGTTAAAAAACTGTTGAGTTTCCAGTCTTGTCCAAGGAAAAGAATATTCTTATGGATGAGCAAAAACCTTTGTGTTTTGGGCATTTTAGTCCAAATAGTTAGCTAAAATAGTAGCTGTCAATCCTTTCAGCTTCTGTGTCCGAACATCCAGCCAGTAATCTCCGCCGTGTCCTGCTGCCTGTGCAAACGTGACGGTGTGTCAAAAACACTGATGTGACACGGATACGTCAGGACCTCCACGTCACCTTTCAACAACAAATACTCACAAGAGACTCACCCCTGAATTTTGGTCTATTGCACTGCACCATGCCATGCATTGGAGGAACGCAAAGACCTTTTGTTTATCTGTTATATCACTGATGCTCTGGGAACGTTAGCAGAAGTAATGTAACGTGTGCAAGGGCCTCTGACAGCCG
The DNA here is from genome assembly GCF_037954235.1 of Aulostomus chinensis. Taxonomy (NCBI): domain Eukaryota; kingdom Metazoa; phylum Chordata; class Actinopteri; order Syngnathiformes; family Aulostomidae; genus Aulostomus; species Aulostomus chinensis. The sequence goes on from NC_141336.1 coordinate 23,534,739, forward strand.
TTGACACTGCAGGAATGTTTGAGCGTTTCTGACCTTCAGATTGAAGAACGAAACCTACGGGGGCAGAGTGATTTCCGCGCGTTATCACCCTAACAAGAGAGCGCAGATGTTCGCCAAGGCCAGAGGACCAAACTTATATTATAAAATTACCCAACATAGTGATGTGTGACCGCACAGATTCTTCACGTCTCTGCTGGAGGGACTAACACTCTACAAATAGAGGGTTGTTTTGTTTTTGTTGTTGTTTTTTTGTTCTCATTTGGTGTTTTGATGAGGAGGGAGACAAGACATGATGGCTCAAAATATCCCACAGTCAGGAAAGGGAAGCTGTTGACTGGGAAGTCGGTAACATATGATTCACTTCCTCGTTACACTCATCAGAGCCCCTCATGCCCAATGGATGGACGCATTGTCTTCCTCTTCTCCGCTCCGTTATTTACCTTTAACTGGTAAAACTGCTACTGACGCCATCGTGTATTTCCAGAAACAGCAGTCAGTCATGCACATTTAAAGAAAGTGGCCCTCGATGCGGGTCGGCTCCAAAACATGATGGGAGCAACGACAGACTGGAGTGGAGCATATGAAACGGTTACCATGGAGACTCTACAGTTAGGTGCTTTTTGGGGTGGGGGTGGGGGGGGGGGGTTGGACAACACTTTTCACTTGTTGATGGTGAACAGGACGCACCTGGAAAAACACCAGGCGGGCGAATTCTTGTGCCTATCATCTTCTTGGACGGATGCTGTGAGCAGTTCCACGGCGCCAGCGGCTCTGGGAGGCTGCAGCTACTCCAGCACCGTGGTGCTTTGACCTAAATTCTTATGCTAACATTCTCACTCTGGCTTGAGCCACCAAAGGGATTTGTTGTTGTTGTTGTACAAGGCACCTGTGTTATAATAGCTCATAAACAATGTCTCTGGTCTAGTGACGTGTTACCATGAGCTATGAGAGTGAGCCAGCAAATCCTCTGCAGCCATTTCTGTCCAGAGAGTGAGGACACACTTCCACAAATACGTCACTGAGATATCAAGAGGGCAGGCGCAGTACCACATCAACCTTGAATGAACCGACTATACATGAGCCAAGCCAAGCCAAGGCAAGCCAAAGCCAAGGCTCGTGAGAGCAAACCTCCAACCTGGAAAGTCTCATTCTTGATGAATGCGCTGCATCTCCCTCCACTTTTACAGCGGCCTGTACTGACGCGACGTCTCAATTCAAGTATTTCAAGTTAATTATCAACAACGCACTTTCGTCCTGTTGCTGGCTGTGACTGTTTGGGGCAAAGCTGTGTGACACTCGCCACATCTATGTCAGTCTATTCAGTCACAGGTGATAAAGGTAGAGAGTTAACGCCGCGGGAGCCATCTGCTCCGAGCGGATGTGCCCAGGCAGACGAGCATTAAAGACCCCAGTTGTGGTAAGTCGCTGTCTGGGCCGCTGTAAAGGCACATTGAGGTCAAGCCCCCGATTTGCTAATCTCAAATGGAATGTCACACCTGCAGCTACTTGGAGGTTCAAATGAGTCACTCAGAATGAATGAATGAATGAATGAGTCAAACAGTAGCAGGTGTTACAACACGTTAATAGTGAGAGCATGTAAGGTCCCAGTGGAAACATTAGAGTGTGTCTTTCGCTTCTGTTTTCACGATGCGGCAGCAAACTTTGGGATGCATCACAAAATCCCACCTCAGCAAGTCAGTAGAACTCTCCCCCACGTTTGCCGGGCTGATTATTTTTTTCTTGGCCAAAACTCCCTTTAAAAAAAAGCACGACTTTACAGCAGCAGTGTCAGGCAGGCTGATGGTGCTCACGAACTGAGAGTCCCTGCAGTAAAATACGATTCTGCAAACATTTGATGCCAAATAAAAGCGGTGCAGCACTGCCAAGTTTGGATCCCAGAATCTGAGTTTTGGGAATTTGCCTCCATGTTGACATGAGACATGGATGTGCAGAGCCGGATAGTTGAAACTGTGTGCGGCATTTGGTGAGTAGCAGCTGACAAAGAAGTGAAAAGAATTACAAAGATGCAGTAATACTGATGGTACACAGGCACCAACACGCATACACTGAACTGTATCTGGTGGGAGGCCAATAACAATCATCATCCTTGTCTTTTGTGCGGCCTTGCAAATGTGGGAGTCGGGCCACAATGGTCCACAGTAACGGCAACAGAAAGTCCACACAGAGCAAGATAGACATTACAAGACAGGGAGACGGGGAAAAAGAGAGGCGAGAAAAAAAAAAACCAGACAAAGGAGCGTAGCCGGAGAGGAGAGAGAGGAGAGACAATCTATCTGGGGTTCGATATGTAATATGTTTTTAGTGTTTTGTGATCTTGTGATTTTGAACCAGCTGATAAACATCTGTTGAAAATGAATTAAGCCCCGAGTATGAGACCACTTCCGGCCTGACAGGCACGGGTCTGCATAGGAGGTGCAGCCCGCAGCAAGTTTAGATTCAGGGCAGAACTATAAGGAAATCTGCGACGCATCAGAGTGACTGCAGATTAGTTTTACCCCTACCCGCTTCTTAACTTTTTGACCCGCTCAGAAACGGCTGTGCTTTTTACATTTTTGATAATTAAACAACTTGGAAAAAGTGACTTCACTAAATAATTCTGCAGGAGTTTTTTTTAAATTTTTTTTTACATTTTTTTTTTTTAAATGGAAACCCTGCTGTGCGGGGAATAGATTGCCATCTTGACCTGGAAAAGATATTAAATTAACGACCACAGATATTTGGTCCTCGTGAAACCCTACAGTTTCTTGTTAGTGTCCTGGAACTTATGCCCCTGCAATGTTTCCATATATACTGTTAGGTCACACTGACCTTTTTTTTTTTTTTCCATTTTCTTCCATTTGGTAATGTCTGCTCTGCAAATCAAACGTCTATGCAAGCAACATTTGCACTGATTAGGAAGTGCAGTAAGGGGGGAAACGTCTGGGACAGGAGGGGTTCAGAGCAAGGAGCCGTTGCAGACCTTTAGGCAACCCTGAGCAGCATTTTCAGTGAGACGTCTGTCTTTCGTCCGTGCTAAACACGTGCTTTAAAACCGGGAAATGAATGATGGCGTTGCCCTCCCTCAGGTAAGGCCCCTGCCGTACTGTCATGTTTACATCTGTGTTGACAGCTTGCTATCTGACTCATCTTGTGAGCTCTTTTAATCCCATCAGGCAGGTCAAGACGTTTTGGAGCCAAACTGCCAGATGGCAACAGACTCTGAGATTATCGCCATCCAGGGCTCCTTCCGAAGCGACTCACTGGAACGGATTTCAGCACGCACAGCAAGGCAACAACTCCAACTGATGTGCAGATCCCAAGAATCCGTACAGAGAATGAAGCCATATTGCTTAGTTTTATCCTCTGCTTTGAGCCCCTTCAAGCTACACACTGAAGCTACATGTTGCCCTTCTGCCGGTGGAACGTAAAAATATTTCCCCATCACTGATATCTGCGTTGCTCTGTCTTTGACCAACATTTCACGTCAGGGAATTCTTCAGCTCTCTGAGAGAGTCGTCACCAGTAGAACCACTTCCTGTGCAGGCTACCGTTTTAGAGCAGAGAAGAAAAATGATTTCCTGTATGTAATTTCGGCAGAGATAATGGGGGGTGGCAGGGTCCTGCTTCAGGGCCAATAAGGTTGGATGGATGCATAGGCTTGTATACGCACTTATGCTGCATTTTAGCCAGTATCAGAGTATCAGAGGCGGTTCTATACTGGCACCAGTATCAAAAAAACATAAAGCTCTAGTTTACTGGCGACCTGTCCAGGGTGAACCCCGCCTCTCGCCTGTTGACGCTGGGACAGGCTCCAGCCCCCCCGCGACCCTTAATGTGTAGGAATAAGCGGAAGATGACGATGGATGGATAAAGCTCTAGTTTATATGTCAGAAAACAGAAAATTGTATCATGAACAAACATAAATTATACACATTGCTGCTGCATCTAACCACCAGTCCTCAATCCAGACGCCTCACCAGAAAATGAAACAAAATAAATGACATGACTACATTTTGAAAAGTGGCTGAAGCTGAAGACTCAACACTGGGCCCTGACTGACATGGCATTTGATGGGGTGGTGATGATACCGACATTAGGAAGTTAAAAACAAATAAATAAATAAAATAAAATTTAAAAAAAAAATCCAAAACCATATTGATCAACTGAAATCTTTAAAGTATGTATATTTAAAGAAGAAAAAAATATCTGTGTATGAAGACAGAGGGGGCAAGGACACAAACTCATACATAAACGTGCATTTTTATTTATTATTTTTGGGCTGATTGCTCAATACTGCTTCAATAATTGTGCCAAAAAATTATGTATTGCAGGCAGAAAGTTGGACTGTTTAACAATAAATCAATTTTATTGTGCAAAATTAAAAAAAAAAAAAAAGTGGGTCGGTGTAGCATTGCTGCACTGTCCACATCAGCCCAACTCCACATCTCTGTCTCTTGTTTCAGATTCAAATCCCTTTTGGAATCTTCCTCCCAGCGGTGCAGCCTGGCCTGGTCGTCTGGGCTGATTTCATGTTGGGAGGTTGGTTAGACGGAGTCAGACGTGTCGGTGGGTCGACCTCCAGCAAAATAATTTAGAATACATAAATAAATAAATAAATAAATAACCTGCATGAAAGGGACTTTTAAAATTGCACGTTTAACTTATTTATTTGTATTTCAGGAATAAATGGAAAGAAAACTCGGCAAAAGAGCAGTTTTTATATGTAAGGTCGAGCCTAGGACCGGTGGGATTCGGTACCGGTTCCGTCTGTCCCTCCTAATCTTGTGTGTGGTCCTTGGCAGGAGCCTGGAGGTCCCGTCTGTCTGGCTGCCTTCTTTGCCACCATGTGGATGAGGTGACAAGACCAAACCGGTTCATACGTGGATGGGAGGCCGGTTTCAGCTGGCTGCGTTGCCGTGGTAACGCGCTCTCTATAAATAATGTGGGGATCCTTTATCGGCTTCCACTTCAGTCGCAGTCTCGGAGTCAGCACCTCCAGCCGCGGACTCCATTGTGAGGAACTGCTTCCCCAACCCCCCTTTTTTCATCCCAGCTCCCGGGTCTCATGGACAAACTCTTTGTAAATGCTTTTTAAGGTGAGTTCAGACCGTCACCGGCATTTTTGCCTTGTTGTTATCATGAAGAAACATCAGTTTTCCGTCTACTAACGCTAGCTAACGGACCGGTTTGGTTCCCCTTCCCCAAGTAAGACACACAAAAACAGGAACTACCATGATGTTACTGTTTCAATGTGCTTTTTATTTAATTCAAAATGTCACCGAATTCAAGGGTTACCTAAGCTACAACGTGACCGGTCGTTAGCGCGGCTAGCCGCATGACCGTAGCGGCTAGCCGCGTAGCATTAGCTTGTGATCGGAGCTTCTCCCGGACTTTCGACTTTAGACGTGAGTAGTTTGTTGGAAAACAGCTTTGTTTGATTTAGTAAAATCACGTTTGTATTAAGTTTAAAAAAAAATCCAAATCGCCTCATGGCGTGACGATCTATAAGCGGAACCGGCATATTGACGTGGGCATCCTCTGCTAGCAGCCGATTGGTTCAATTTCACGTCATGGTTTTAAGTTTTAAGGCGGGTCTTGTATTTAACTGGAGTAAATCTTTCTGGGGGCGGGGCTTAAATGTGTGGCTGTCTTTCAATTCGTTTTGTGCAGATGGTGTCAAGATGACATGACACGGTTGTGCAGTGACCCTGTGGGTTTCCTCTATTTCGGTTATTCCTATGAGATGTAGAAGAGTTTAACTCTGTGAAATCTTTGACATTTGTATTTCAGATGTCACAGTGGCCAACATGAGAATGTATATTTGGGGGTTACTATAAAATATAAGCTTTCAATGTAGAAGTTTAATCCTTAGAGAGTAAACGATGGAATGTGAAAGAACGCCTCTTAGCATGAAGCATCCTGAGAGTCTGTCTAGACCTGCTTTGATCCACTTTGACCCCACGCTTATATGTGCTTAATATCGCGCTTTTTCTTTCTAGAATCAGCGCTTTAAGCGAACTCACACTGGCTGCTCTGCAGGCCCCGGCCTTGAGTCTTATCTAAAGGGATTTAACTTCACTGGTGAGCCACCTTGGCGCCTCTGCACCTGAGAGTCTGCAGCCTAAAATTCCATCTCTTTCATATCCAAGTAAGTGTCTTACTTTTAACGGCTTGACTCAGTTTAGCATTGTTGTGTCCTGAAGTCTTGCCTTCCCGATGCTGGGCAGTAAGCAGACATTAGTGATCAAAGCACCGCTCTAAAGGATGACTCCGATCTCTTACAGTTAACAGAGACCAATCAACAGGACCTCTTGTGACCATGAACACTCAGACTTCTGAGTTTGAATTCTCTTTCCTGGAGGAGGGGTTTTGTGCCCGGGATATTGTGGAGCAGAAGATCAATGAGTCATCCATGACGGTAAGGATCCTCATGTTTGGGGAGAGATGAATGTAAACAAAAAGTGACATCATACGCCCTCTGTTGAGCGAGCACTGATTGTGTTCTCTCCTCCTCAGTCATTCACACAGTTCTTCTGTTACATGTGTGGTGAATCCTGCAGCACCGGTGCTTTTGTTGGGACAGTTGCTGTGAAACCGATATGTCACCATTTGTTCCGTCTTCCAGGATGACCGGGATGCCTTCTATGTGTGTGACCTGGGCGACGTTCTGAAGAAGCACCTTCGCTGGGTGAGGGCGCTGCCTCGCGTCTCTCCTTTCTACGCTGTCAAATGCAACGACAGTCGGGCTGTAGTTGCGACGCTGGCATCGTTGGGGACTGGTTTTGACTGTGCAAGCAAGGTGTGTAAATACTGCCAATAGCTTCTCAGCTGCTGGGATGGCAATGCCAGCTGGGTCTGGAGTGAGTCTTTCTGACTGTTGGTGTTGTCCTGCTCTAGACGGAGATCCACCTGGTTCAGTCGCTGGGAGTCGATCCAAGCAGAATCATCTACGCCAACCCCTGCAAGCAGGTTTCTCAGATTAAATATGCGTCTGCTCACGGTGTCCAGATGATGACGTTTGATAGCGAGGTGGAACTCATGAAAGTGGCTCGCTGTCACGACAACGCCAAGTAAGACTTCCCCCACAGCAGACGGGTCCCCACCACATGTACGAGTACCTGAGACGCGTCTGCTGTCTCTGCCCTGTTCGCTGATCTTGCTTCCCTCTGCTCCCAGGCTGGTGCTGCGTATCGCCACGGACGACTCCAAGGCAGTGTGCCGCCTGAGTGTGAAGTTTGGGGCCCAGCTCAAGGCTTGCCGGGGTCTCCTTGAGCGTGCCAAGGAACTGGGGCTGGATGTGATCGGCGTGAGCTTCCATGTTGGCAGCGGCTGCACCGACCCAGAGACCTACACTCAGGCCATCACTGACGCCCGCTGTGTCTTTGACATGGGGGTGAGTTGCTGTTAGCATCTGTTAAGCTACGTCTCACTGCAGTGGGGTTCCACTCAAAGTGAACTGTGAATTTTGTAACCTCCCGCTAGGACGAGCTCGGATTCAACATGAACCTTTTGGACATTGGAGGTGGTTTCCCTGGTTCAGATGACACTGAACTCAAATTTGAAGAGGTATTCTTTCATTTTCTTTTAATAAAGCAATATTTTCTTTGCCAAATACGTTTCTTTAAAACAAACAGACTACAGAGCACTGGAGGCCAAGGAGGAAACGGTGCACAGAGTGAGGGAAAAAAGCATTTTTAGAAATGTATTGTTCCCATCATGAAGTTATTTTGAGGCCAGAAGATATCAGAGCTTAAATAATTAATAATTACATTTAGGGAACAAGTTTAGTCTTACAAGGTAAATGTATATATTTTGTTCTCTCTGGTCGCTCCAGGGCTCCCTACAAGACACCATGTCCTCTGTCGTCTGTCTCATTTTGAACAGTGTTTCTAACCTGTGACCCCTCTGTGCCGTACCAGATCACCGCCGTGATCAACCCGGCCCTGGATAAGTATTTCCCTGCTGACAGTGGCGTGAGGATCATTGCTGAGCCGGGCCGCTTCTATGTGGCCTCTGCTTACACCCTCGTGGTCAACATCATAGCCAAGAAGGTCCTCATGGACGAGGAGTCGGCCTCCGATGGTAAGAGACAACGCCTCGGTTTACCAAAAATGGTAATTGATGCATTATTTTTTATATTTCTGAGTTGTGAATGGATGTTTGATCCTTCGCGGCAGAGGAAGATGAAGTCATCAGTGACAGGACCCTGATGTACTACGTCAACGATGGCGTGTACGGATCTTTCAACTGTATCCTCTACGACCACGCTCACTGCCTGCCAACGCTGCATAAAGTGAGTTGCGATCCGGCGCTGAGCTGTTCCTCCTCCTGGAGGGAGTTGTGGTGATTAACCTCTGCCCCTCTTCCTTCCAACAGAAGCCAAAGCCAGATGAGGTCATGTACCCCTGCAGTATCTGGGGCCCAACATGCGACGGACTGGATCGCATTGTAGAGCAGTGCTACCTCCCTGACATGCACGTGGGTGACTGGCTGGTTTTCGAGAACATGGGCGCCTACACCGTGGCCGCCTCCTCCACCTTCAACGGCTTCCAAAGACCCGATATCCACTACGTCATATCCCGCCCGGCCTGGTGAGTGAAGCTCAGTCGCAGCTGTAAATGCATCGTGTGTGCCCCTGCGGTGTCTAACTGACCCTGGTTGTGTTGTCTAGGCAACAAGTGCAGCAGATCTGCTGCCAGGGCCTGCCGGCTCCAGTGGAGACCTCCCTGTTTGAAGTGCCAGCCTGCTGCGGCCGAGAGAGCAGCCTGGAGATGCCCATGAAGCCCTCTCAGGCCCACGTGGTGTAAACCCGTGCTGCTCACCATCTCAGATCTAGCATCCTCCGCCATCAGTTACTGGAGAAGCCTCATTGTATCGTTTATTCTTTCCTCTTCTCCTCCATTGTTTGTGGAAATTCTTGGCCAGTTACTTGACAGGAGATGGAGGGGGGCATGTTGTTGCACATACTTGTGTGTTCTGTGGAAGCTGGGGATCAACCCTCAATGAAATGAGGCTGAATCACACTCTGAGTGTCTCTGTGGGTTCAGGCACACCGTAGCAGGGCAACTCAGTACATGAAAGTGTTCAAGACTTTCTGCCCTTGGTAGGCGGGGGGAGGACGTTAGGGACAGAGCCATGACATCGTGAAACGACTCTACCGAAGGTTTCCCATCACCGCTTGAACCTGAAGCATTTGTCCAACAGGTGCCCGTTCACTCTCGTCAATCGAAAAGCTCATTTACAGCATTGGTTAACTGAACTGTTGCGCCCCTGGAAGCCCTGTTACCAGCGGAGTTCACGTCCCAAAACTCTAAAAGAGGTGGTTGGAGGGGTGATTTAATTCCTCAATAATGGCTGCTATGTTTATATTTATCTATCTTTTTTTTTTCTCCGTGATCTCCTCTTCTCTACAGAACGCCGTTAAGTGTTAATCGTTAAGATTTTAACATTGGAAAAAGCTACAGTCGGTATCCTCTCTGTTCGTGAAGAAATGGCTGCTCAGCGTTTGTGCTCTGTGAAAGCTTCTCTGCTGACAGTGGCTCAAGTCATCATTCCAGTTAAAGCATTTCATTAATCACATGTGCATGCGTCACACTGGGCGTGTTAAATCGTAGCGCATATTACCATGAAATCACATGATTTGAACACGGCTTTACAGACGCTCAAACTGGCCGACACTTGCAAATCTTAAGATTAAGACTTATCAGCAGGGACTCAAGCGCCACGCTGCCCCTCTCCTCTTCATTTTATTTTTCATGTTTTGTAGCCTGTAGAAGGCAAGACTTCTCAGTCATAAGAAGCAAGTACGTTAAAGTGGATATGAAAGAGATGGGATTGCAAATTCATGCTTTCCTATGGAAACTTCCTGAAGTTTTGTATTTTTTTAAGAAATAAAACCGGTGCAGAGCTGATTTGATGACTGCTGTGTGCTTTGTTGGCGTGGGTTCAGGGAGACTGGAGTGCCTGAAATGTGTTGTCAGCAGGATGTCTCAAGAGCTCCCTCTAGTGCTGGTAGAGGGAACTGGTTTACGTTACCCTTTTTCAGTCTCATTCATCACGATCATCAAGTATTCAACATACATCATAACTAGTTGCACATAAACACTGGGATTTACAGGTACTATGTTAACGTTTACAGAGCTGTAAATAGAAACATTACTCCATAAGATGTTACACAGTTTTTTTGTCATTAATTTTAGGGTTTCATCATTTTTAAATATTTGAATTGGTGCGACTACAGATTTGAGGTGGTCAACTCAACAAATAGAACATTAGATTTTATTGAAACAAGGTGTATTCCAGGTGAAGGTGAAATTAAAGAATAAAATCTATTTTTTGGATGTAATGAACAACATTTTAAGCCTCACTTCTCCAGTATTTAATACAACTAAAGTGCATTGATTTCTCAGTGTATAACTACACTGTTTACGATTCAATTTTTTTTTTTTTGGAGACTAAAACAATCAATATACAATCAGCATTAATTGTAACGCGAGTAACAACAAATCCAAAAATGTACGTTCAAGAAATAAAGCGGTTCAACAACAGATTTCCTTTTTCTTGTTTGAAGATGATAGAAGTGTTCACACTAAACTGGCTCAACTCTGAGTGTGTAAACATGAATAATCTCATTCACGAAATGGTCTTACACACTGTGCCCTACAAAACCGCAGGGCGATTTTAGCCCTAAATGAAGTCTTACAGACAGGAAGCAAAGCCTGATGGCTACTTGCAACTTCTCAATCCTGACATCTGTTTGGTTTTTACAGGTGGGGTGATTACCACTTCCAGACAGGAAGAGAACAAATTGATGGATAAGAACATTTAATGAATAGGTGGCCCGGTGGTGCAGTGGTCCTCACTGTGGCCTCACAGCAAGAAGGTTGTGGGTTCGAGTCCCGGCTGCAGCACGGGGTCTCTCTGTATGAGTCTCCATGTTCTCCCTGTTCCTGCTGGGTTCTCTCTGGTACTCCAGCTTCCTCCACAGTCCAAAGACATCAAGAGGGACCAGGTTAATCCAGACTCTAAATTGACCGTAGGTGTGGCTGGGAGAGCCAATGGTTGTCTGTCTCTATGTGTTGGCCCTGCCATGGACTGGTGACCTGTCCAGGGGGAACCCCGCCTCTCACCTGCGGGCTGCTGGGATAGGCTCCACCCCCCACCACCCTTAACAGGATAAGAGGTAGAAAATGGATGGATGGACGTTGCTCAAAATATGTACTTTCAGGTACTCATAAATGGATGTCCAGAGAATGAGCACCAAACTGCAAGGGTTTTGTTTGTTTTGAGTTTAGCTCCAATCAAAGTGTTGGTGGGTTACTGGACAAAGAGGTTGTGGACCATACTGGACTGGACCGCACTTGAAAGTTTGGAAGATGACATTTTTGGGCAATTTTGCTGTTGCTAGCAGTTAGCCACGGTTAGCTTCAAGCTAAACTAACGTGGCTAGCTCTTTCTGCATTCTGAAGTCACATAGAAATGACGCAAGATGGGAAAAAGAAAAACTTTTTCCAAAAGGCAAAATAAATTTTTGTATTAAGTATTGCTTTTAAAGTATGGACCCAAACTTTGGTTTCTACACAAACAATACTGTGGAGAAAAAAAACCTCGATATGCCAGCAGGATACATGTAGCACAAAGGCAAATTGCTCACAGGTGTCTTTACTCTGGATGAACATCTGAGATCAGGCCTTCACCACAGCAATGCCCTTCTGCTCGTAGTGCTTCCTAATGTACTCGGTGATGGCGCTTTCATTGTTAATCTCCTTCTTGAACACCATGATGTAACACTTGGGAGCCAAGTGGGTGCAGAGGATGCTGTAGCTGGAGATGAGAATGGCCGTGCTTTCAATAGCTTGTTTGTGCCTCCCGAACAGACTGATATAAATCGGGATGAAGAGGATCCAAATGACCAGGAACAGCAGCATGCTGATGGCAATTAAACTGGCATTTTTATACAAATCTGGCAATTGCTTCCCTTTGAATGCAAACAGGAAGCAAATGAGGGCCAACAAAGCATTGTAGCCTAACATGGCAATAAAAAAGCCAGAGGAGCCTTTGTCACATTGCAGCAGGATGGTTGTACTGAGGACCTTCCTCTCTGGTAGCGGGGGGTAGAGGTACAGCCATGGAACACACAGAGCTAGCTGGATCCCTGACACGACCACCACCACGGCCAGAGGGCGGTTCAGCTTCTTAAGCCAAGACTTCACCTTCGGGTTGAACATGAAGCCCACAAAGATCTGGAGCAGGTTAGCCAGAATGCAGGAGATACAGAGGGAAAAGGCAATTCCAAAGAGAGGCAAGCCCACCATGCAGGAGGCTGCTGTGGGCTTCCCCGGGAAGCTAAATGTCAGGCAGAAGCAAGCCAGCAAAGACAAAAGCTCCAAGAAGCACAAGTAACCTCCGACAGACTTCACGATGGGAGTGTTGAGATGGATCATGAACAGAATAGCAAACCCGATAGTCATTATGATTCCGAGGGCTTGCAAAAAATTCATGATGACAACGAAAGGATCGGACCAGGTCTGGAAGACGATTCTTTTGCTCAAACATTTATCCTTTTCTGGGGATGAATACTCAGACTTGCTGCAGCGTCTGCACTCCACACCTGCAGGAGCAAAGAAAGAAGAGAGACGGTCTTAAAAGTTCTAGGAATTCCCTCATATTGGTTAATTGGTTTAGTTTAGAAGATTCGATTTCCATTATTTGAGGTGGTGGAGATTTAGGTAAAGGACAGAGTCGTCTGCAAACAGGATTATCACTCACCCTTTCCAGGGGAAAACTCTCCGTCTGCACATGGAACACAGTCGTTGCAGCACTGGTCCTTCTTCTTTTTCAGCTCTTCTCCTGGTTTACATGTTTTGGAGCAGTTATAAGCGGTGATCTTCCAGGAGAAAACAAAATCAGAACACAATACCCGTACATTGTTTTAAAGGAATAAAACCGTGACGTAAATTTAACCTCACCATCACTTTGCGCATTTCTATCACAAGGTCATCTGGTAATTTGATTTTTCCATTCGGCCAGTATTCCCCGATGGTCTCTATGTGTGTTTGCTCTGAAGTCATGTCCCAGTAGACAACATCGTACCCTAAACTGGGGTCTCCATTGTCATCAAAATATATATTGGTGTTGTTGACGGTGAAGTTGACTCTCCTGATTTCTGCTAGAAGCTGTGGAGACAAACAATGTCAGCCAGATGGTGGCACATCATTATTTTTTGGTATTAACTGTTTCAATACCACTCACATATCCCCTTCTGGAGCTGCTTTATTGAAAGATAAATGCATTCAAGCCGTCGACAGACTACTTCACACGTAACGCTCATTCACGGTCAATCGCAGAATAATTTAAGGAAGCAGCTCCTCCAAACTTTCCAAATGTTTTTAGACCAAACGGATGAAACTCTGATCGTGAAACGAGTCATTTCGCAGGGGACGCTAAGCAAGTTGTCAGTATTTGCTTGTAATAACTGTCACTGCCACAAGATGGAGACAAACACGCAGCGTTATAGCTTTAACATCATTTACAATAGCTTAGCTTAGCATAAAGCCTGCTAGCCTGACTAAAGGTGATAAAAATCAATCTACTTTCCTGAGGCCAGAAATACCTGACGGTAAAGTAGAGGCAGTCATTACGGTTAGTAGTGCTTCACTGACCACTGAGCAGTACTGGTCCTGAAAGATGCGCAGTAGAGGCGGAAAATGTTGCACCATAAAAACTTGAATGTACCTCCAAGGTTGAAAACTGGTCACTTTGTTCACACCGCTGGCTGTCACACTTCAGCAAGTGTCTGAGCCCCTCGACAATGACTTGGACTGCTAAGTAGATGTTGTATGATGTATCCCGGTCAATATTATCGGCCAAGCAGCTCAGGCCCAGACATCCCTGAGCCCCAGGCTGGTCCCCTGGTAACAGGCAGTTGTCTCCTCTGCTCCTCTCCGAACACAGTGGATAATGAGTCAGGTGATGTTTGAGGATGCCGTCATTGCTGCCGTTGAACAGTGAGAAGACGTAATCTTTAAAACCAGGGACCTCGTTCCTCTTGGAGTTGAATCCAAAGACCCGGCCGGCCAACTTGATACCCGGCATTGAGGAAGTCGATGAAGAGGTGGACCAGGAATCACTTGCGATCCATGTTCTGTTGAGTTTGTGGTTGACAGCTGCTTCCATAATGAGATCAACATACACTCCTTTGGTGAACATGATGACAGCCTCAGCAGAGGAAGCGTTGATGCTGCTCACCAGGGCTGACAGCTTTGTGTGGGTTTTGGACTTGTTCTTGGAAAAATACCCAGGCAGGATTTCAATAAATTCAATGCAAACGTCTTTCATTTCCCTGAAATTGTAAACGAGCCGATCGCTGCCGTACTTCCCATACTCGTCGTCACTTCCTATAATAGCCACTGTTTTCCAGTTGAACTGCTTCACCAGCTCAGCGATGGCCTTTGTCTGATATTCATCACTAGATATTGTTCGCAGAAACGTGGGGAACTTCAACTTCCTGCTGAGCAGCTCGCTTGTTGATGCGTAGCTGATCTGTGGAACGCAGGAACACATCACATTAGTTCTGCATTGCATTGCTATTATCGCATTTAGAATGTACAGAATCTTGAAATTGAATTTTAAAATGACACAAGGAATTCTGCCTGATCTAATAATTTGCCCCAGATTATGAAAAGGCACTCCATGTGTTTTGCATTTCAAGCGGGCAGGAGAGAGAGAAGACCAACCTGGGCCACTGAGGACAGAGCCAGAACTCGAGCAACTGCTATTGACACTTCAGAATACCTCTCCCCGATCACTGCCTTGGTCAGGGGCTCGGGGAGAGGTGATTGAATGTCAGGAGGCAGTAAACCGCTCTGGCCCTTCAGCAGCTGGAGCGTGGCTCTGATGGCCAAGGTGGGATCTCCACAGGTGTCATAGATGTCATATCCCAGAGTGATGTTGGGTAGAACCCTTGGGGTGTGTTCGTTGATGTCCCTGATGGCATATATCATCACTTGAGAGTGTAGAAAGCTTCTGAGGTCATAGCTGAAAGATGCAGAGAGAACACGTGGAACAGACAGATTCATACTGTAACGCTTCACGTCAGCGAGGCCACACGCAACTTACTGGCTACAGGAGACGGGTCCGGGGTCTGTGGTTCTGTTGGTTTGCAAATGGATCGGGAAAAGTCCTCCGATGATGACGTCCCCGGGGCTAAACGCGCGCAGAAACTGAGTCTCTCCTAACAAAGGGTTGCAAACAGCCACGAAAGTGACGCATAAGAAGAACATTGTGGACGTCCGCTCCTCTCTGAGAAGAATGAACAGATTCCTGGCTCTCGTGTAACTTCCCTCGCAGGGAAGTCAGGCAGCATCATTTGCACCGTCAGACGGATTCTGACAGACTTTATGCAAAACGCTCGTCTGAACCAACTTAGTGGTTTTAAGTCCTCGGAGAGGAAGATTCATTCCTGCCAGTCTTGATGATGAATCTATTTTACTCAGGCGATAATACCTCAGACATAAAAACAACAACAACAACAACACAGCCTGGATTAAAGGTTAAAACCAATCTGGTGGTTGTTCAGTCACTCTGCCAGGAGATCGTGGAGGTGACACTGAAGATACTGTAAATCAAGGCAGGACCACAATGCATGTCGTGACTGGAGTGACCAGTAGGGGTCAGTATTGAGAAAACCACGAGTCAACGCTGAAAACGCGGGGTTGGATTTCTTTCTTTCCTCCAGTTCCTTTAATGATGTTCTGTACGTGAAACATTTGCTTGCATGCATTAAATATTTCACCCTGACGAATTATCATCTTGATAATAATAATAACAACAATGAACTGTTACACAACCCAAGTGAGTATGAATCAATGTTAAATGTTTCAGTTGCTATATTAACCCTTTGGGGTTCTGCTGGTTGTGATATTTGGACCTGCTTTTTTTTTTAATTTTTAAAAATACTTTTACAAAAAAATCATATATTCAAAGGTAAAAAAAAATTAAATTATTCCCCCATTATTATTTTTTTCAATTGGAAGTTGATAACTGTATCATTGTATCAACATATTTATCAAGGATGGTCGAAAATGTTCATTCAAAATTCAAAAAAGTATTCGTTTTCCCATTATTTTTTTAAATTTGAATGACACACATCTGTCGACGTGTTTTTGCATATTTCTGGGTAAAGATGATTCCCTTCATCCTGATCTCAATCTGCTCATGTTGGTTCATTTAAAATGATCAGAAAATTACACGTTTCTACAGCTCAACACGGCGTCGAACCAACAACTGCGACGACTTCTAAAAATCACATTTTCAAAACAGAGAATCCAAGTAATTCTTAACATGAATCACTTGACAATATTGAACGACTCATTTGACGGTTTGGAGATTCCACCATTCTGAGGGTTCGAGTCAAGATGCACCCATCCTCCAGTTTTACCTGCAGGATTGTCTTTATTTTAAATTCTTGATGTTGTGATTTCAATCAAATCGAGATTTACTGCTCGGACCCATCTTAAAAGCACAGTCTCTGCTAATCTCGATTTATAGGATTAATTATGCAGCCAAAAATCTGAAGCATTAATCCCTCCAATACTGGGATAACCTCCTCGGACGCTCCTGATTTTATGATATGTGGTGACACACAGGCTCAAAGCATGAGCGGGATAGACTCTGGTTCTCTGGAGCAGCTCTGTTAGGGGGGGACTTCCCCTTTAAGTGGCTTCTGCAACAACATCTCCCGTGTACCTGCCCGCCTCCCTTAGCACCGCGGACAGCTCCACAGCCCGCTGACGACGCCGTCCCCTTCTGCCAACGCTCCGCGGGCCCCGAGGGGCCGACCACCAGCTCCACGCCATCGTCTTTGATCATGTTACTGCGGCACTGACAGCCACATCGTGGAGGGAGGGAGGGAGGGTGGGATGCGGGCTTCCCCTTAGACACTCACTGGCTGCCTCATCTTCCAACCGCCTGGAATCATCCCTCATCTCTGGGTCGCCTCCTTTGACTCGGGCTTTTCTCAGGATGGGGAGTCTGGACGCAACAGCAGGTGTCTGAACCAGTGGCGCGTCCTGTTCGAAGAGGTGGGGTCTCTCCTCCACCTCCACGCCCCGACATCGTTACCAGCAGCCGCCCGCCCAGCATCATGTCCCCTCCGGCGTCCGCTGCGACGGCGAGTGAGAGCAGCACCACCACCACCACCGTCTTCGAGGAGGACACCAGAGAGGAGGTATCGCTCCCAGACAGCCCCTGGGACGCCTGCATGTCGTTGAGGCGTCCTTCTTGTTATTGCGGGGTTAGAATTCATTCAAGTGCATGTTTGCATGAAAACGCTCTTGCACACATGGCAGTGGACCCCCCCCCCCCCCCCACACACACACACACATACAGACACACACAGACTCCCCGCCTGCCATTAGCTCAGAGGGCCTGCAGCATTGATTTCCTCTCTCATTGTCTCTCTGGAAAACAGCTTTTCTGCAGAGACATAGAACCGAACAGACCGAGCTGATGAAACCAGGCACACTGCATGGTGTGAGGCAGTTCCTGACACGCAGGTGCCCTGATAGGTGCATGATCCAATCAGTTCTACTCGGGGCCACAGTTCACAGCTCATATACAAACTAATTAGATCTCCAGAGGGCAGGGCCAGTAAAACCACGGCATAACGACCCCAAACGAAAACAGCCCCAACTGTATTTCTTGCTGCAGTGAAGACGAGCAGTGGGGCGGCAGAAGGAGGTCTCAAAAAGTCATCAGATGCGCTTATTTCCTGAACAGTCTTTGCCTGACTTATAAAATTAAGGGTTTGTTTTTTGTTGCTAAAAATGTAGTGTGTTTCTTCCACGAGCGACCACTCATAAAGCTGACGAACAGCTTTTAGAAAAATAAGCGCATCTTCAACATGTTTTTAAGTTTTTCTTTATTCACTCAGCCTGCTACTACTAGTTTTTATTTGCATATTTTTTAGTAGTCACAGTAGTTTGAAGTTAGTTCTTTAAAATCTTGGAATGCCCTCAGTTTCCCGTGTGTCTAAGCTTCTGTGCAGTCATGCTGGAATCCTCACACCTCCGATAAAGTGGAAGTTTTGAGGAAGCGTGTCAAGTTCTCACAGCCTCACAAACCATTCAACATATCAAGACGTGGCTCGCGCCGCACGAGCAGGCTTCCATCGATGTTGTTTTAGGAACAGAAATATGACACGGCTTCTTTTTTACTGATGCTGCTGACTGAAATATTGAGCGTCAGCCATTTACACACTTCGCTAAGTCATGGGGGGGGGGCAGGTCGGACCCTCTGCTGTACGTTTGACTCTCCTGGTCTAGGTCACGCTGACGGTGCAGGGACGTACACAGACACTAGAAAACTGAGCGTCTCCTCTGTTTTGTTTGTTCCCCCAACAGCAGAGACCCCTGAAGCAATCCCTGAGCAAGTCTCTATGTCGGGAGAGTTTCTGGAAATGCCTCCTCCTGTCCATCCTCATGTACGGCTGCATGGGGGCCATGGTCTGGTGTCACGTCACCAAGGTGACCCGCCTCACCTTTGACAGTGCCTTCAAAGGGAAATCCATGATGTACCATGACAGTCCCTGCTCGGATGGCTATATTTACATCCCCCTGGCCCTACTGGGCATGCTCTATTTGGTCTACCTGGTGGAGTGCTGGCACTGTCACGTGAAGAACGAGCTGCAGCACAAAGTGGACGTGGAGGGAATTTATGAGCGAATCCAGAGGATGCAGCAAGCTAAACCCTGCATCTGGTGGAAGGCCATCAGCTACCACTACGTACGGCGAACTCGACAAGTTACACGGTATCGCAACGGAGACGCCTACACCAGTACCCAGGTTTACCACGAGCGTGTCAACACCCACGTGGCTGAGGCGGAGTTTGACTACGGCCACTGTGGCGTTAAAGATGTCTCCAAACAGCTGGTGGGTTTAGAGAAGTCGGCGCTCACTAAGATGAGGTTCACCAAGTGTTTCAGCTTCGCTAATGTTGAGTCGGAGAATTCCTACCTTACACAACGAGCCAGGTTTTTCACCGACAACGAAGGTCTGGATGACTACATGGAGGCCAGGGAGGGCATGCACCTGAAGAACATTGACCTGAAAGAATATGTCATGGTTCTGTGTGACCCGGAGCATCACCCCTGGTACCTGTCCCATTACGTCTTCTGGGCCGCTTCATTCCTCACGTTCTCATGGCCTCTCAGAGTCTTCACAGAGTATCGCACCGCGTACGTCCACTATCGTGTGGAGAAGCTGTTTGGCCATGATTACCTCCCCGTGACCCCTTGTGACGATCGGCCTTACTGGCGCCGCATCCCTCGTGTCAACACCATTGACAGTACAGAGCTGGAATGGCACATCCGGTCCAACCAGCAGCTGGTGCCCAGTTACTCCGAGGCTGGTCTGATGGACCTGGCCCAGTGCCCGTCCAACTTCAACGGGATTCGTCAGAATTGCGAGCGCTGCCACAGAGCCATAAGCTGTTCCTCTGTGTTCTCACGCAGCGCCCTCAGCATCTGCACCGGGGCAAGCTCCCGCATCCCCTTCAGCGGCAGCCGGTTCTCTCTGGCGCGGCGCTACGGCTCCCAGCGCAGCTGCTTCTGGAGGAGCGGCAGTTTGGACGACCAGGAGAGTCCCAGCGAAAACACCCGCTGTCTCTCAGAGCGCCTCACCACAGACGATGAGGAGCCCCCAGACTACGAGGACGCACTTTGCTACCCGGTGCTCATCGTCCACTGCAGCGAGAACTGCCACAACCACAGGTCCTTCCACAGGAACGGCTCCTGTGTGGAGACTTCCCTATGACCTCGCCCTCTCGGACAAAACAAATATCTGTAGCATCCAAACAACTTCAGATGCAGAGTGTGTCTGAACGTAAGATACACATAGAAAAGCCTAAATCCTGAATGTGTGAATCACCACAGCAATAAGAGTGATTAGCGAGTGGAGAGCAAGAGCACACACACGCATGACGTCCAAGACTGTTACACTGCACATCAATACCGAAGCTTTTAAGATCTCAATATGACTGAAACTGCAGTTACCTCATAAGAGCTTCTCCGAGGCCCCGGACAAGACGGACAGATCAAATTCATCAAGCGCAACGTGAGAGCGGAGCTGATCCCGATGGTCTGAACATCATCGCTCTACAAGTCCAACCTGCTTCCACTTACAGCAATAACTGTGATCAAGTATCATCTCCACAAGTGAAAGGATCGACACTTATGCATATCACAAAGTAACACTGGGCAACACAAAACCCTCCAGTCCATCAAGAGACTCACGAACTCTTGGGTTCTCTGGCTGTTATATCAGTTTGTAACTATTTAATTTCTGATGTTGCGATGTAGTGGTATAATTTACTCTATTTGGTGTAACCAGATTTCCCAGAATGCCTTTTGACGAGGCCAGATGAGTCTGTTTTCTGTTACGGTCAGACGTCCACTGAGATGAAGGGACTGGCATCATTAACATCTCTGCTTTGTATTCAGTGGATTCCTCTCTTTTTTGACTCTTGACTGTTGGTACAATATGGCAGCTTTTGGATGTTGAAGGCCTGATACCTAAAACCGATGTTTACAGCTGACATTTTAGATTCCTGAGTTTTTTTGTTTTTTTGTTTAATCTGTAACAAAACTCCACGATAGATGTTGGACATGTGATATCACATGTTACAAGTTGAGTACCTGCAAGGAAATAAGGTGGCTTGGTGTTGAAATCTCTGATGGATTTGGCTTTACTAACATCAGTCAAACACTTTACCTTCCAGGAAAATGCCAACTTTGGGGTAAATATGCTTATTTTCTATCCTTTCCTTCCTCCGCACTGCATTAGCAGACCGAGACCCGCAGAGACCTGCTAGTCAGCATAGCACGGTCAATTGTTGTGGGTGGGAAGTGTTAGCACAACCCTGTCAAAAGGAATACGCTTTTATTCAAAGAAGTCTAAATGAACTAAGGTTGTTAATTTCATCAGTTATGAAATGACAATTTGAAAGGAAGGCAGCACGGTGGAGCAGTGGTCCTCACTGTGGCCCCCCAGCAAGAAGGTTGTGGGTGGAGCCCCGGCTGGAGCAGGGGGTCTTTCTGGGTGAGTCTCCATGTTCTCCCTGTTCCTGCTGGGTTCTCTCCGGTACTCCAGCTTCCTCCCACAGTCCAAAGACATCAAGAGGGACCAGGTTAATCCAGACTCTAAATTGACCGGAGGCGTGGCTGGGAGAGCCAATGGTTGTCTGTCTCTATGTGTTGGCCCTGTGATGGACTGGTGACCTGTCCAGGGGGAAGGCTGCTGGGATAGGCTCCACCCCCACCACCCTCAACAGGAGAAGAGGGAGAACATGGATGGATGGAATTTAAAAGGAGACATTGTAATTTTAGCATTAAACACTCTGGAAAAGGAACACTGTGTCAACACAGACCAAGAAGTTGAAGCGCGAACACTTCCCATCCACTACAACTCATTGCGCTAAGCTAACTAGCGGTCGGTCTCAGCTCCCAAACGCAGCAGCACACAGAGGAAAGATGGGAATCTCTAGGCTCTGGATCTGACGGAGATGGACAATGATTCCCCAAAACTTAGCGTGTGTGTTTTTTTAAATTTTTTTTTTAACCGCATACTGCCACGATTTAAAAAAAAGGGAGAAAAAAAAAAAGACCGTTAACTGTAATTAAAACCACAACTCATCCTTACATGAATCTTGTAGACAGGTTTACATTAAACAGGTGTGTGACACGTTAGACAACCGCTCGGCTGTCCAACCCAGCGGGTGTCAAGCAAACATGAGGAACATTAAATCTACGCCCAAATCTGCATGATTTCCCTCTGCCAACATTATAGCTGAATGTAAACCACCAGCGCACATTATGTAGTATCTCCATCATGTATTTAGTGGTGACTTCACTGTCTAGTGTGTAAAAACTGAATGTGCTCACACCAACATGCCACCGTGTTTCTCGAAGAGAGTTTGACATTTGATTCACCTCCCTCTTGAGGACAGTTTATGCACAGCACATGGACATCACACCGACTTTATAACGCTGACTTTTTTAATAACAGCAACACATTGTATGCATTCTAGCAAATAATATCTTCTTACATTGGTTTCGATGATGTAGTGACAACAGTATTATGCACTTGAAGTAACACTAGACATTATGAATTGTCGTGAAGCTGAATGTTGATGTAAATTCCCTTCAAGTAATAAAGTATTCAAGTTGTTATATTGGCAAGTACGTAACTGCTCAGACAGAGAAAAAAAGTACTCTTATTCCTTCTTGTACAAAATATTCTTGCTGTTGTTATAATTGAACGGGATGTATAAATAATATGATTAACTTTTTCAAACATGTATTCAACTTCTGGAAAAGAATAAAAGTTGCAGCAGATGTCAGGGGGGAACCCCGTGTGTAAGACTCGAAATACATCTTGGTTGTATAATGTGTGCCCATCACAATGACCTTGACCTTTGACCTGTAAATGTTTTTCAGGGTCCTCCTTTGTCCTCCCTCAAGGGGTTCAGAGATATTGTGTTCATATGACGTGACCTTTGACCTCAGAAATTCTTTCAGCTCACCCTTGAGTTCTGATGAATGAGGAAAAATTTGGAGAAATTCCCTCGCGCCATTCCAGAGGTACGACATAACGAGGAATGGGACAAAGACACGAGGCCTCCGACTTGGGTACACTAAGAGTTCCAGATCAGGAGTGTGTGAGTACTGCAAGAGTGTCCTTCACCAGAGGAGTCTTTTTTTTTTTTTTTTAGAAGAAAGGCAATAAAATTAATTGGCTTGATTGTACGTTGCTGCATCAGTATTGGGTTCCTGTTATATGACCCTTCCATGGTTACTGGGACTCTTGAATGGAGCTGAGCCTCCCTCAGTATCATTACTGGTGTTTTTAAGTCAAAATATGAAAATATGAAGAGGAAACAGCCTGTAAGCGACTGAACACTCTTTTTCCTACAATTAGAACGCTCAATTTAATTTTGCTCTCTAAAAAACAAACTCACAGCCTCTGAATTCCCTTGTGAGCACATCTCTGATTTCATGCGTTATAACTCAAGGCTCAGGATGTTACGCACCGTCATTTTTTTTCGCAGCAGACTGGCAGAAATTGGGAGAAATAAACACGTTTAGACGCCCATTTAATTCGGTTAGAAAAGGAAAAAAAATAAAAAGCGTTTTCTCCTCCTGTGCGCCAGGGGGCGGCATTTGGGAGGAGGCTGCAGATTAAACCCATCACACTGTGACGGGAAACGAATCCCTGGCAGGAGCTATGAGGGGTTGCTTCATAGGTGAGTAGGTACCTGATTCAACCGCTACACGTGGATGACTTTAGACTTTGAAACGAATTATTTGCTGGTTAGCAAACGTGGTATTTTCACGCGCTAGCTAAAGCGGCTAAAGCTAGCGGCTAGCCGCTTGTGCCTCTCCGTCTGACACTTGCTCACGGAGGAAGCCATTACAGTGCATGACAAAAAACAAATGGAATAAAGGTGCAAAAAAAAAGAAAGAAAAGGAAATAGACAAAACACAACAGCTCACATTTAGGACATAACGAGCTCTTTGAGCGGTTTTTGACAACAAGCGTAGCTTTCTGGCCTCTGTGAGCCTCTCAGTGCTACAGAGAAGTGCTGAGAGACGAAAGGTCAAACAACCTAAGAGAGACAAAAGCGTTCGATTGGCTGCGGTTTCGAGGTTAAACCTGCAGACCGAGAGCAACCTGAGGGTTGCAGGTTTAAAAAAAAAAAAAGAAAAAGGGATCGCGTTTATTTTGGCTGGTATTGTGGATGTGTCGTGTTCATTTTTACTTAAGTTTTTTTTTTGTTTACTTAAATCCCGTTTTGTTTTTGTGGGGATTAAAGTAGAACCTTTTAGAATGTGATTTGTAGCAGGATGTCACTGCAGCGCCACAATGTGCCACTGATCAAGGTAGCGCCCCCCGTGACTACAAAAACCAAAACCAAAATGCAAGTGGACACACAACTGCCATTTTGATCAATTGTGCGGCTCATTTAAATGAAACTACCAGTGTTTTAAAAGTTTTTATTGGCTTTAAACGAGACCGTGTATGAAAGATGTCTAAAACACTGAATTTGATGGTATGTTTTGGAGCAGATGAATGAAATAAAATCTTAGGTGTAATCTTTTTTTTTCTTTTGTGCTTCATTAATTAACTCTGTACCGGGGGGGGGACCCCCATCAATTAAAGTTATACTTCCCCAAGAATGTGTAATTGGAGCTCAGAAAGAAGTTTTGCTGCTTCGCATCTCTTTGGCTCCAGGATACAAAAAGAGCCAGCCTCCTCTATTTAGCTTGAAGCTAATGGCTTCCGGCTTCTAACAACCAAGCTATCCACAGTTGTGTTAACAAAAAAAAAGGGTGTTGTCTGCTATAACCCATGTCTTCTTCATGTGTTTACAGTGAGTGGGTGGAGCTCCAACATGCAGAGCCTGGCAGTGCAGGTGTTAGCCATGAGGCAGCTTGGCCGGCTGAACCAAAGCCACCTGTTGGCTGCTGGATACGGACTGAGGCAGACTGAATGGTCTCCCAGGACCATCCACACCCGCCAGCTGTGGGGCTGCGCTGCTTCCACCGCCCTGGGCTGCCACCGGCCGGCTCTCTGTGGCAGGTACGCCATGAGGAGCTGGTCCGTCCATCAGCTGAGGTTCAAAAGCAACAAGAGGAAAGGTGCTGCCAGTGAGACACAGGAGGACGAAGACGAGGATGAGGAGGACCCAGAGGACAGTGATTACGAAGATGAGGTCGTGGACCCCAATGTACCAAAAGACTATAAAGACATGGAGAAGCATGTGCAGTCCTTCCGCTTTGATGTCATCATGGGGGCTGGCCTGAATATCGCACGCAAGTGAGTTCATAGCTGCTGATAGAAGACAACAAAGTTCAGGTGTTGCATGAATGATCCTAATGCAGTTTTGATATTCATGAACTAACGAACACCAGCAGGCGTCGTGTGTGTATTTCCAAGTCCTCACAAGTGGGCGCCTTGAGCTCACGAGAGCGTTTTCCTCACCCGCATCACTTCCTTGTGGCTCCAGCACGTAGAAAGAACCAGCCACGTCTACTCAGCTAGAGGCTAAAGGAGACTGGTGTCTTAACAACAAGCTACACCAACAAAAGAGCAAAACAGTCTGAAAGCATCCGCTTACAAACTCTGAAGCGCGTCGTCACGCTCAGTAAAACCAACTGTAGCTCTGCATTTGTGATAGATTTGATGTTGTTAGCTGTCGGGCGCCATTGGCTTCAAGCTGCGTGGCTGCGTCAGCATGCTGGAGTCACAGAGGTGCTGCGGCGTGTCAGAAACTTCTATGTGTGAGCACCTGAAAGGCAAAAAAAAACAACAACAACAAATGGCTTCTTGGTGCGTTGTATGGCTTCACCAAACCTCTGCTCATCTTGCAACAGTAAAATAGAGGACAGCTTCTACAACAGAATGCTCCGACTAAATGGACAGACGCTCATCAAGAAAAGCAAATCAGTGAGTGCCGCATGTTTTCCACTCATGACGTTTCCCCGACGCTGTCATGGCGGTGCAGACTCACGTTTCTGCTTTGCATGCAGGTGAAAGCTGGCGACACCTTGGATCTGGTACTGTCAGAGAGCAAACAAGCTGACACCGTTACTCTGATGAGAGTCGTCCTCAAGCAGGTTTCGGGTGAAACCACCAAAACAGAGAAGTACAAAGTCGTTTTAAGACGCTGGAAATTCCTAGAGCTCTCGAGGGATGAGGTCTTCAAGCCGTGAACCTGGAATAGGACGGCACCGCATGGAAAATGACGGGAAAAAACTGCTGTGGATCTGGAGAGGATAAGATAGGTGTACTGTAAAGAGTTGTTACTGTGCTGTTTCACACACTCTCATACCCAATAAAGATGCACGTGGATGTTCTGGAATTCTGCTCTTGTATTTACTTACCCTGTAAGGAACCACAAGACAGTCTGTTGCAACTTGGTGGTTTTCATCATTTTGGTGTGTTGTCCCGTTTCCCCCCCTTAGAATTGTGATAAACAATACTGAGGATAGGATAGGATAATTATCGCGGCAGGTCTATGAGTGAGTTTGTGAACAGAAGACCGGTCATCTAGGAATGTCTGACGCGGATATCGGCTCAGTTTCACTCGGGTCTCTTTGCTCGTCCTCTATGGTTTGTGATGGCGAGTCATCAACAAATGAGCTTCAAGGGCTTTTTACTCTCCTGCTCTGTACAAAATGGGAATATTTTGTACAGAGCAGATACCGGCGCTGGTAGGCATCTTCCAAAATCAGTTGTAAAATGTCAGCCATCGGCAAACATCCGATCGCTCGTTTGGAGTTTGCTCTTTCTTGCAGGGAGGGAGAGTTTTTGATAAGACAGCAAACAAACAGTGTAAGAGGTGGAGAACTGAAACCGCATCTGTTCACACGTTTTCCTTCAGGTAACCCGGATGTTTTCACGCCAAACTGATGTGACTCAGGCCCTCTGCTACACAAACATTCCTGATGATGCATGTAAAAAAGAAAAAACCAAACCAAACAAAAACGCTTCGGGTGGGTGTGCCGAACGTTTCCTGTGAGGGCGCTGCTCATCTCCCGACTGTGGCGGCGGACCGTTGCTTGATGGGTGGAACTGTTAAACATTCACAGCATTTTACTGCTGAAGATGACCTGTTTAGATAGCAAGGAAAGTCATTCGAGTTAAACCAACAGTAGTAAACTCACCGCTGGACTGTGGCGGCTCAGCAGAACGAGGGCGTTTCGCCAGTAAGTCCTAATATTTAGATATATTTGGACCGTCGACTTCCAAATATCACCATCCGCTTCTGCCCCAAAATCCAATATCAGTCGGGGCTGAAATTACAGGCTAATAAATCCTCCATGAAGGCTTGAATACCATTAGTGTGTACTGATACCCACTCATATGTCATGTGATTTTATTAGAAATAGGTTATCATGATCCATCGTCATGTTAAATTGTCTTATAAACTTCTATAAGAAGGCTTAACATAAGCACATTGTTATTCAAACAGAGGTGGCACGATGCTACATCAGTTACTGCCATGGAAATGCATCACATCATCGTGATTAAGTTCTATTCAAATAGAAAATGTGATCTAGACTATCAGCTACTATCATTGTTAATGATTTTTAAGGCTACAACAATATTGACAAAGTATGTTAGATAAACTATGACAGGTTTGGCGTATAAATAGAAGCTTTTTAAACTCTATCTGACAGTGATAGTTCTACATTAAAGTAACACTTGGCCCGGAAAGTGTGTTCTGCCTTTCGAGTACTCAAAAATATATATTTTGAGCTCAAAAAGTTTTGTTCCCCCCCCCCCTCCTGAATAACCTTTTTGGGCTCCAGCAAGCTGGAGTCAGCCATGTTTATTTAGCTTGAGGCTAAAAGGTGACTGGCAGTTTAAAACGGCTGCAGCAACAAAACGGCAACACTGTCCGAAAACACTTGTTTACAAACTCGAGCACATTTTCCTGATGGTCTGGATAAAGAAAACACGGCTCATACAAAACGATGCACGTGAGAGTTCGCAAAAGGTCGCTTCTGCTGCTGCTCTGCTGCTGTGGCTGCCGGCAACAATCAGCCTCCAATCAGCTCCACGCCAAACACACCTGGCCGGCTCTTTCAGCATTCAGGAAACAAAAAGAAGTGACGCAGGAGGGGAAAAGCATCTTTGTGAGCTTAGGGCACCTATCTGAGAGATACTTGAAAGGCAAAATACAACTTCTTTGGGTGAAGTATTGCTTTAACTACAACGCTGTGGTCAGAATTTAAAGTAGGACTAGAAGTAGAACTGCAGAAAATCGCAACAGCTTGGCTTCATCCTACAGAGGACAGCTTGTACAGTAAAAGTTCAACAATGCGTTGTCTGCTTGTTGTCTGATGACAGAAAAGTGTCTAACTGCAGAGTCGTGTAACTAGGACACAGTGCTCGACCTCTTGGCCTTCTTCAGAATGTCACACTTCTTCCGATTGGGACGCCGGCAACGTTCGTCAATGCTCGGAACACATTCGTAGTGCCACACCTCCTCCATCTTATCCACAGGATACACCGTTTCCACATAGTGACGGATGAGCCGGAGACGCACCGGGTCCAGCTGCTTCTTGTTGCAGGCCCCTGAATGGTTGTACTGCAGGCGCAGGTTCTCCTGTGTGAAGAGCTCAGGAAAGAGGCGGACCAAAAGTCTGGCGGCAAAGTTCCCAACAGAGAGGCTCTGCTGGACAATTTCCCGAACCTCAAGGTCTGAGAGCAGGTAGACAGAAGGAACAGGGAAGTCCGGTTTGGACACAGTCAGTTCATCCAGAGGGATTTTGCAGAAGTCTTTACTGCTCTTCTCAGGTGGTAAAGAGGGAATATCTGGATCCTCCCGCATGTTCTCTGGATTGAGCTGGTTCAGCTGGCAAATAAAGTCCTGCTCCGGATCTTGACCGTAAACTTTGCGCTGCTGCAGGTAGGACCTCCTCTGCTCCGTGTCGCGTCTCCTGCACCTCTCGTCGAGTTTGCCAATGAATTCCAGGACCCACACCCTGTCGTTCTTGGCCTGCGGGTAGACTAACTGCACATAATGACGGATCAGATTCACACGAACAGGGTCGAGCTGCTTCTTCCCGAGGGAGCCGCTGCAGTTGTACTGCTTCCGTGTGTTCTCATGGGTGAAGAGCTCTGGGAACATGAGCACCAGCAGCCGGGAGGCAAAGTTCCCAATGGACAGGCTACATTCATAGTTACTCTTCAGCTGCTCCTTGGACAAGAGGTACTCCTGTGGAACAGTGAATTCTGGCAGAGGAATCTCCAGATTGTCAAAATCTACAGGCATAAGCAGCGACTTTTTGGACTTGCGACCGGGCCTCTCATGGTCGCACACCTCTGGAACCTTAATAATAGAAACGTCTTCAGGAAGACTGGCCAGGTCAAAGCCTTCGTCGTTGTTGTCAGGTTCACTCCCGTTGCCGTTACTGTGGGGCCCCTCCAGAGCGTCCTCCATGTGCTGGACGCACACCTGAAGCCAGCTGTCCTCAGGCACGTCAGGAAAATTTGCCTCCATATACTTTCTTATTACTTCCATCTTGTCAGAGTCTAGAATCAGCTGCCCTACGTTGTTAAAACCGTTGCAGCCTTCTGGCACTTTCCCCTCTTCAAAAACCTCTGGAAAGAGGCGGTGCATCAGGAAAATAACGAAGTCCTCCGGGGAGGAGAACTCATCTAGCTCCTCTGTGGCTTGTGTCACTGCCAGGCTGCTCTGCTGATTATCCAGAGGGACATGCTCCTCCTGACCCTGCTCATTAATGAAACGATATGTTTGAGGATGCTCCGCTTTTATCCCAGCTCCAGTGATTGTCTGCTTCCTGAGCAGCCGAGCACTCTCCATATCCCTCTGGGCCCAGAACCGATTAAAGAAGTCATTAATCTGAAGGAGGCATTCTTCCTGCCAGACGCTGTTGTTCTTGACAGAAGGGTAGCACACCTCAACGTAGTTGCGTATCAGCTGCAGATGGAGAGACTCCAGCGTTCTCTTGCTCGCCATGCAGTCGTGAGAGCACTCCCTGGCTTTGAACAGCTCTGGGAAGAGGTGCACCAGTAAACGGCAACCCAGCTCCCCGGCACTGGACGTCTGCTCCATCAACGGATTCAACTCATCAGTTGTCAGCAGATACTCAGGCGGAGGCTGGAACTCTGCCACCATCTCCGCTGGTTTGATCTGCTTTTTTATCCGCATGACTTCAAGGGTTAACAAGTCCACTTTGCTATGCAGCTGCGTCATGCTGGAGTTGAGGGTATTGAGGATGAAGAACATTTTCTCAATAAGAGGATAAAGATTGGAGTTTGTTGACAAGGTTTGGTCTGACGTGTCCGTCGATGGTGAGATTTCCAACGAGCCATTTTCCTCTGAGCTTTGGAGACTGGATGAGAGGACGCTGCTTAAGTTGAGCTGGTTTCCGACACCAAGACTGGCCTGCTGCTCCAGGACAGGAGCGTTCTTCTTCTCCGAGATCCTGTGGGAGATGCTGAAGAGAGGCTTCCTGTAGGAGACCCTGGACTCCCTCTTCTCTCCGGTTGTGGTGAGGCATAGAGGCTCGTGTCTGTTGCTCTCATCCATCAAGTGACGCCTCATCTAGACACAGTTCATAAATACATTAAAAACACAGCGTACAGTAGTGAAATCAGGTCCAGACTTTCCTTCTGCTTCTAGTTGGCTAAAATGGTGTGAGAGTTGCTGACCTCGCCAGAGACTCTGGGTCTTTTGCTGCTTGTGGACTGGTTAGCGTCAGGGCCCATTTCTGCAGATGTCCGTTTACCAGCCTTAGTGGCCCCCGGAGACCCTCCACCGTGTCCTTCACCCGGCTCGCAAATAGCAAAGTCCTCCATCTCCTCCTTAACGTCCGGGACATGCTTGTGGTCTGCCAGTAATGACATTTTCACATTTGTGAACATCCTCCCACATTCACTGACCAGTAACGTGGGTAACATTCTTCATGATTCATCCAGGATTTATAAGATAATCTGACGCCTGAATAGCAGTGAGGTGTCAAAAGGTTTGACCTAAGGCTTCTAAAACATTTAAACGATTCTAAAAATAAACAACGATAACTGCGAAACGGCTGCTGAGCTTACCTTTCTCAAGCATCGTTTCATCTGAAACTTCCCCATGCTCAGAGGAACTCATAGCCTGAAAAAACAAAAACAAAACACAAATAATGGTTGATTATCAAGTGTAAACATGAAAAAGCTGCCAAGTAATTCAAGGTGATAAAACAGCACCAGTAAAAGTAGTTGTGCACCTGAACACAGGCGCGGAAGAGAGCCAGCCACGTACATTTGGCTTGGAGCTAAGGGCGACTGACGGCTAGCGGCCATAACTGCCCAGAAAAACGCGCACCATGCACTCGCCCTTCATCCTGCCGTATTCTCAGTAATACACACACACTTTGATTTGAGTTAGAAAATACACAATGGGGCCACGGAGCTAAACGTGGCTGACTCTGTCTGCGGTCTAGAGTCCATAAGCCGTGTGTGTGTGTGTGTGTGTGTGTGTGTGTGTGTGTGTGTGTGTGTTGGGGAGGGGGGTACAGCTGCGACCCCCCCCCCCCCCCCCGGATAAAAACTGCATAACGACGCCCTGGAAGTTTTTGAAAATGTTTTACTTCTGTTTCACAAACTCGGTGGCATCAAAGGCACTTCAGTTGTCACGTGAGAGAGTACAGTGCCCTAATAACACAGCACGTGACCAGCTGCAGTCACACTCACACACACACACACACACACGAACTGTTTGCTCAACACGTCTAAACCGGTTTGGTGTGCGGTTAACACGGTGTCACGAGCCGTGGAGAAAACAAACCAAGCCGAAGACAAAAGTAGAGGTTTGTTTGTTTGTTTGTGGCCTGGGCTCAGGGACTCCTCGCTCTCCTCCAGGAGCAGCTACTTCCTCATTCTTCCGCCCATGAACCCTGGGACCAAAACACGAGATGTTGCTCTCTCTCTCTCTCTCTCTCTCACACACACACACACACACACACACACACACACACACACACACTCGCACACAGACGCGTCACAAAGACCCAATTCCTTTGCGCCATTGCGTCCATTAATGCGCTGCTCACTTGTGCACAACATTAGTGAATTATTATAGTGACGCGGCGATGTTTGCGTGGACCAGTCCCTCCCCCACCACCACCACCTCCTCCTACACCCCCCCACTGCTCGGACTCGGGCTAAATTAGCAGCGACCGGCGGCTCGAGCTCACCTTTGCGGTTCCACGCAAGCCTCCCGGACTGTTAGCGGCGTCTTGGACATGTCTGCGCACTATCGCGGTGGTTGATTCGCAGACAACTCTTGTTCCTGTTGTTGACGGGGTTTTTTTTTTTTCTTTTCTTTTTTTTTCCTCCTCTCTCTCTTTCTCGCTCGGCTTCTGTGATTTCTCGCGTGACGTGACGTGACGTGACGTGACGGCGCGCGCGCGCCTGCTGTGTCACTTCCGCACACAGCTGTGGAGGAGGGAGGGGGCGCTAACAAGAGAAAGATACTAGTAAAGCTTAATGTTACTATCAGAAAGCAAAACAAAAAAACCTTGGTTTTTAAATTCACTTTACTGCAACTGAACAAAAATACTTCATCTGTACGAGTATTTGATCGCGGTATTTTGAGTTTCCTGTAGCCGGAATGAGGCTGAGAGCTTCGTTTGCTGACTGCAGACTTCAGTCTCGTTCACGGTTCCAACTTTTCCTTGCAGAACAAATTTCAAAATCCTCCTTTTGCTGCTGAAACACTCGGAACGGATAAATAATGATCTGACCTCATCTTGCTGTCAAACTTCTTTCACTCCTTGTAAAGAAAGCGCACGTGTACCAACTGATGTTCTCATGAAATCCCAACTTTTTTTTTGGGGGGGGGGGGGGGGACGGGACAGCGACTCAACTTTACATGATTTTGCCAAAAGTAAACAAGTTTTGTTGTTCAAATTCCTTAAATTCAATTTCTTTCCTTTCTCACAGCAAACTTGTGTCCTGCACCAAGCCTCATTCTGCCTCCTGTTTACACTATGAAAATACTACTACTACTACTACTACTAGTAGTAGTAATAATAATAATGACGAGCAAACATAATAGTACCTCCGGGCTCAGGCCGTAATAACAATAATGATGATAATAATAATTAAACCAGCATCAGTTGACATCAGACAAGCCAATAACTGGCGTCCCAAGTTACGTAAGCAACATTCTAACACCTGCTAAATAGAACTAATAAATCTAACATTCAATACATAATTCACAAACATCAGAACTTTGTCTCTCTTTAAGCTAATTTGTCTTAAGATTTTATAAAACAACCCCTAATGAGCTTTGTAGAAACACACACACACGCGCGCACACACACACACACACACACACACACACACACACACACACACACACACACACAGAGTTCTTGAACTCTCAGGAAGACATCCGGCATTCACAGATCATTTAATAACATTCCCATGGTGAAGAGGTGCCGGATTTCATGAGAACACAAAGTAAGGAACATCCCTGTTTTGTCGGACCCCTCTGAATTACCTGGCAGCAACGTGGAGGTACGCGCACTCAAACTCAAAGATTTTGTGGGCGACATCGCCCTCAAGTGGACACACAGAGAACTGCACAGACATTTGAATGGCGGTCAAGTAGAATGTCGAGTTGTTGCTGTTAGTGAGTTGAGCTGGACTTATTTATTAGGGCCTGAGCCTGAAGGTACTTCAGACGAAGACCCGATTATGTTTGTTTTTTTTTAACTGATTTTCCTTTTTAATCTATTTAATGACATTTTTTTTTTTTTTTTTTTACTGGTGATTACTGAAGCTAATGCTGCTCTGCTGCTGGCTATTGCAGTTCTTAAACCTGCTTCTCATTGTTCCTTATTTTCTCGTGTGCATTGGTCTCAAATTGTTCTTTTACCTTTTTGTATTTTAAAGTCTCCATATTTTTTGTGTAATTATCAGTGCGTTGGTCACACGTATATAAATACGTGTAATAAAAACGATCGCTTGTGATGACCTTGATTTATTTCTAATACTCAGCGGCAAGATGAGCATAACAACCAAATTGAAAAGTCAGAGAAATAATGGGGAATCTAACAAGTCAATTTTTCACTTTTTTTTCCTCTTTATTTTTGAATTTATTTGTCTTCTTCCACACCTTTCCCCCTTTGTGTACTAGGTAAGACGTGATGTCACTTCCTGGTACCTTTAAAATCATCCCATCACAACGGTTGTGCGAACAAGGAAGCAGCGTTCACACCTCTTGGTCCTCTTGGCCTGACCCAAACAATGACGGCTGAATAATGCAGAGGAATTCTAGCTTGTCTCTAGAAAAGTTAAACACGCGCGCGAGTTGTTTTCCTCCCGTGAGAATCTGCTGATGAGACGTTCAAAAGTACCTGAGGGCTCATTTTTGCCGTATGTGGGGGATGATAGCAAGTATGAAGCAATTTTCGACGATTATGCACAGAAAAAGGGGGATTCCAGCCGTTCAGATGTCCCTAAAGTAACACTTGAAGGTCTGCATATCAAACATAATGAAGTGAAAGTGCAGTGTTGCCAAGAACGTCTGTGCTGGAAGTGAGGGGAATCAGATCAGAGGATCATTTGGGTTTGGAGCGGCAGCAGCTGAGCTGGTGAACTGGTTTCCTCTGATGAACAAAGGTCTCAGTCGGCCGACGAGGAACAGAGGACCATTATTCCATCTTCATCATTGTCCGTTTCATGCACACACTAGCACCCAATGTTCTGTCCCCTGCCACAAATGTGTCGATAGCGAGATGATATAACAAGACAACGTGTGGCTGGTGTGCTTCTCATTATTCGGCTAATGAGCTGTCTCCATGGCAGTCTGATCTGTCAGCCAATGAAGCGAGCGCGGCCTGTGCAGGGGGAAGCACGGCCCGGGGTTAGCCAGGCGACGGCTTGCTACGAGGGGCCGGCGTGCGGCACTTAACAGTGCAGAGAGCTCGTTAAAGTGTCATTTTTGTCCAATATGCTCGCCTGTGTTGAGGAGGCCAATCAGCCGTGCTGAGAACGACTTCCATTCATCAGCGTCAGCTATATGATGATATTAGCAGGTGTTTACTGATGGGCCATTCAGCAGAAGACAAATGGAGAAGACATTCACATCACTCCACACTCATCATACACACCGGCTTGGTCCTAATAGGGTCACGGGGGCTGCAGATTTATCCCAGCATGCACTGGGAGGGGAGGGAGGCAGGGAAAACACCAGGCCCCAGACGTAAGCCCATGTGACACTCTGACCTGGATGAATTTATAGAGGGAGAATCGGTCCTTTCCCCCTCGTCACACCACAATCCAGATATCTGTCGGCTTCCTG
Source organism: Aulostomus chinensis (assembly GCF_037954235.1). NCBI lineage: Eukaryota > Metazoa > Chordata > Actinopteri > Syngnathiformes > Aulostomidae > Aulostomus > Aulostomus chinensis. The sequence continues at coordinate 23,569,626 of NC_141336.1, forward strand.
TTCAGCTTATTAGCGTCATTTCGATGGACCACGACTCTGGAACGTTTCTGCAGCTGGTCTGGAGGCTGTTTTAAATGTCGCAGCGGAGCGGGTTCTGTATGGCCGTCACAGGTGTGGCATTCCTCCAGCAGGGCCCTGATGGAGGCTTCGTACTGATGAGTCACGGCGAGAGAGAAGTATTTAAATAGTACAACGCAAGGCACAAGTACCTAGACGTACTGCATCTTAGTGGTATCCCTGTCAGTCACAGTGACCTTGACCTTTGACAACCAAAGTCTTGAGTCCCAAACGACGACACGTTTACTCCCAGGTGGGAGGGGCGTCATCGAGGCCGAAAGCAGTTTCAGTTTCAACCCTGAGATCCACTAAGAGCTGTGAGCCCACAGACCCGAGAGGTCAGCGAGGGTCCTGCTTGTCCGGCGGAGCCGAAGAGATCAAGCTGTTCAGGGATTTACACACAAGTTGTAACATTTTGAAGTTGGTTCAGGAACCGGTCTGAGCCTGTTTGGGGTTTGTCAGGTTGTGGTCCTCCACTCATGAAGGATCATGAGTTTGTCTTCCTCGTGATTCAATCATAAAGTCAGTAGTTGTCCGTGTTAAGACAGTAATAAAGTTCTTTTTAAGGCTCTGTCTGTCAGATTTTTGGTTCATGCCGTACGTCTGGAACGCCTCCATTGAATTTCTGCAAATTTGGATCAAACGTCCACTGAGACTCGAGGATGGACTGGAAAGTTTAGCGTTCGCTGCAGCTCCGCTAACTAGCCGCCGGCTGCGAGGTGACACCCACAGACGAGTGTCCACCTGCTTGTCTGGCTCTAAAATTGGACAGTGAGACAATCTACCAAAAAATTGCGATGCTTCTTCAACTGTGCTTGAACCAACCTGCCCAGATCTCTGATAAATCACCGCTGTGGCCTGACCTGAGCCTCAACCACCAGCTCTTCTTATACTCCCCAGAAGGAACCGCCTCCTCTGCGTGTTTGTGAGTTGGACTGAGCCGGGTTCTCATGTCTCCTCACACCGGGCCGCTGTTACCTGCTTCGGGTTCGGCGTGTAAACCTGCTTTCAAGACACCAAAACCGCCCCGGCACCCTCTTCAAGGCGCGGGACGCACAGCTGGCAAACCTCCCCTTCCTTTCAATTGGACTTTGCAGGAGTCATCATAAGAGATTGAAGCTGGCAGTCGAGACGCTGTCAGGGAGGACAAAGGCCAGGATTTTTGTTAGGCATTAAACATTTAGCTTTACCACTGGAGGAACTCTATTTTCCTCTTGATGTTGAAAACAAAAACACTCATCACATCAGATCCTCTTCAGCAGTGGACGGCTGATTTCTACTGGGACTGTTGACGCAACGCTGCTCAGGACAGATCTCCTCCGCTGAAAAAGTTTTGTTTAGTAACTGTGTTTGACATTCTGGCAGCGCCCCAGTCGCCTTCCTTGTTTGGTCCCCTTCAACTTTCCATGTAAGTTTCCTCATGTCTCCTCACGGCAAGGATAAATATTTCAGGAGGAGCCTGAGGCTTTCCCTGGCACAAGCTGTACCCAGAAAGCTCACGCTGCGGAAACCGAACCAGTGGAGGAAGTGGACGTACGTGCCAGCATCAGGCGGGACCTGGTTCTCAAGACGGCTCACACCACATCGCCTCCTCTGGCACTTCAACTTCCTCTTTTGTAACCAGTCTTGTCCCCTTCAGCGCCACCCACCCCCTCTGTTTCTTCCATCGATTTCCCTCTGTCGCTCATTCTTTTTTAAACTACAGTTCTTCTTTCTCCGCCCACTCTGAGCCGCGTACACACTTGTTTAACTTTGCCTCTTTCTGTGTGTTGTCCTGTTTTTGCAACAAATCAAATAAGTTGTGGTCAAGTTTCATTTGCTGGCTCTTCATCTTGGTTCCTGATGTATGAAACTCTTTACATAAACAATCTGATGAGACGTCAATGGAGGAATTGATTGGGAAATTTACTTCTGGCACCATTCTGAAGGCGGGAGGTCACTGTTGAGCTCTACAGACATCTGAAGGGGGCTCAGGCCAGTGACTCAACATTGCCTCTGGTGGTAAAAAGTAGTATTACAGGATGGAAAGAACTACTAGCGTTTAAAAAAAAAAGAAGAAGTTACAAATAGCACCTTTAAAAAAAGGTGCTTAAAGACTTCCTCTGAAAAGAAACTCACCGCAATGCTTTCTAAACATTACTGACAGGACCAGCTCCAAGACTGGAGCTCTTTATTTTATTTTTATTTTTCTATTTTTTTCCCCCCCCAAGAAAAATAAGTTGCACAGAGGGACTTCTGTCTCAAACTCCTTCATTCAAATTCAAAGCCTGGGAGAGGCGTTGTGATGTGGCGGGACCAGGCTCTCGCCTCTGGAGCTAAACAGAATCCTCTTTGTTGGCAGCGTGGCCTCCATCCTCTTCCTCTGTCCTTCAGGTGTGGCCTGGATGTGACAGACAGCTGCCGGCAGTGGCCTGCTTTCACACCTTGGCTGCCCCCACCCCCCCCACCCCACCACCACCACTCTGCAGACAGCAGCCTGGGAAACCACAGGCCACCAGGCTGGCGCCAGCCGGTACAGCTCGGAGCACGGCAGCCAGCCCAATCAATACCTCTGCATTTCCTGTCCATTTGCTCAGGTCTCTTCATTAATAATTACTGCCTGGCGGAGCTTCAATGGACTGGCTGGCTGGGCCAAGAGGAGAGGCTGTGTGACCTTTTCCCGCCCCCAAGTTGACTTGGAACACATACACAGGCGCTGATACGATGAGGCAACATCGCTTCCCCGACCGTGGAGACGACAGCGTCAGGCTATTAAAAAAAAACACACACTGTTTTACAGCTGTGCTTATCAGCAAAAGTACACACCTGGTAGAACATGACTGGGACATTTTTACAACGGCACTGGAGCTGATTTTCTATCTGGCACCCCCCCCCCCCACCCCCACAACACACACACACACACACACACACGCACGCACACAGCGAGCACACTCACGAGCTGAGTGAACATCATCTAAGAAAGAAACTGTGCTACAATAAGTGCTTCTCTGCACATCGTCTGCTGCTCATGGCACAATTTCCAGATGACACTTCTTCAAAACATCTTAAACAACATTCTGCCGGTGCTGATAAGCCGAGCAACAATAAACTGCCAGGTTTTAAGACGCAGCTTTGGCGTGATGATTTCAGGAGAGGATGAGTCTGAACCAGAGCCACAGCAACACACGGCAGGATTATCGAGACGTGTGTTTTTATTTCTTTTTCTAATGACGATCGTTTATGGGCGGCGCCGCCGCATGTCTGATGCTCACTCTCGGTCTCTGCAGATACCAGCCGGCGTGGGGCGCCGCACAAGTTCATTTGCTTAAGTGTTGCTCAAGTCTTGCCTGTTCTCTCGTCCTGTGGCCCCCACAGACGACCCAGGCTGTCCATTGAGTGTGTGTGTGTGTGTGTGCGTATGTGCACGTGTGTGTCTAGGTCAAAATTTGGTGATGGTGGAGGCGATGTTCTCCAAGGCGGATCGAGCCTCGGAGGAAGGGAAAGCCTGGATGGCCTCCAGAGCCTTGTTGCCATGGTAACAGCATAAGTCCACCGCCGAGCTCACGCCTTTCTCTGACTTCACTGCTGCCAAAAGCTGTCGAGGGATGAAAACACACATTAGTTTGTCACGTTTGTGTCACTCGTGCTACTATCCAGCTGTCAACACAGCAGAGAAAGTTAGCCTACTCTTAAAGTGACGGTGGAGACTGGATTGTGCAGGAGCAAATGACAGTGTAGAACACCGCCATTCTGCATTTGCGCCCCGCTGCCGGATCCACTAGAGGCGTCTTACCACGTCTGACTGGAAGGGAAACATTTCACGCTCATTAGAGGGAGTTATGCTTGAAAAGATGGCATGAAAATGCCCCGATTTTAATTCCTCTGGACTCACAGCTCTCCCCTCCTCTCAGAGGACGAAAGCAAACGACTCAACCTGGAAAGTAAGAATCATTACTGGGGGTTGCCAGAACTTTCTGTTTTACACTGGAAACTGTTTCTTTGTTGTTGTTTTTTTTACGTTCTGATGCCTGTAAAAGTGACAGTAACATTTGTCTTGGTGTAGATTTGGTGTGTGTGAGAGTCAAGAGTGTGGCTGCACTCAAGTAGCATACTTAAAAAAAACAAAACAACAACCACCAAAACATTCATCAAGCAGCATGCCAACTTCTTGGGAAACACGCTGAATGTCCGTCATTTTTAGAGTCAGAAAGGTCCATAGATGCCCTCCTCTCCTCCTCCCTGGTGCATCGCAGAGCTCCAGAACCCGACCAGGAGGCTAACTGCTAGTTAGCTTAGCTGTTATGAGCGCTAGCAGTGGGGGAGTAGTAGAGAGGGCAAGAGAGAGGCAAATTCTTTGCCTGTATGAACAGAGCCAGCACCAAAGCATCCACAGTGCCTCCTGGTATGGATGGGATGTATTTGTACAAATTAAAAGCTCCAGTTATTCAAATAAATCTAAAACACTAAAGTGGAATTTATTATTGTGTCTGTGCACAAAAAAAAAAAAGGAGGCGAAAAGAGTTTGCAAACACCGACATGATTATTCGGGGGGGGGGGGGGGGTGACTAATAAGGTTGACAGCTACTGAATTGTCTGCTGCCCCCCACCTAACAGTACCCAGAGTGCTTGTGATCAGCTTTTAAAACATCTCATCTAAAAGAAAATATAATTCCAGTGAGGCAGCTTGATTATTTGAATAATTTAAAAGAGTTTGCAAGCAAGGTCGGAGATGCAGACAAAACAAAGAGCTGCAGAGAAACCTGAAGCCCTGATCTGCAGTTTCACAGACAGAATAAGATAGATCTCCTCACACCCTCTGCTGGGACATTTCTTTTGCTGTGGGCGTTTTAGCTCATGAATTCTAGAGGAGGAAAACCCCGTAGGCCTTTCTGCTTCTTCTTTAAATATCTGCAGGTGTTGGGCTCTGCGTCACCCTGGCTGCTTATCTAATTCAGGAAAGATTCCACTTTCATTTCATTTCCCACCGTTTTCTCTGTGTTGTGATATACGGAGAATAAATATCCCGCATTCTCAGCGTTTGAAGGTGAATCAGAAGTCCTGTAGAAGGGCGGTACAGTAATTAGCTCTGACATTATCATGGTTTCACAGTCTTACGTGATCACCATCAGATATAATGACCAAAGTTTCATGCTCATGGGCCGAAACCTCCGTTCTGGCCCTCCTTGTGTCCCATCATCTCTCCTTCCTCTGGTCTGCTGAAGGAGAGTCTCTCCCAACATCACCGTCCCAGAGCCTCCGTGTCTCCTCCACAAATAGGCCCCAGTAACTAATCCTTCCTGCTCTGGTTTCAGACGGGACCAGATAACCGCCCCAGCAAACAGCACCATCGGACCCCTCCTCTGGAGCTTCACACTCCACCTGCACCCCCGGCTGACTTTGGAAAGCTAGAGTCTGAACTTTGATTTACTGAAGGTGACAGAGAAAAGACGAGCTGCTTCTGTGTGACGGCTCAGACTGATGCAGCGCTCAGAGAGAGAGAGAGAGAGAGAGAGAGAAGCATCAAACACCGAAAACTGCAGCTCTCTTACAAACAGGGTTCATGTATAATCTTACCAATAAATTTCCATGAATTTTCAGTACCTTTGAGGGAAATTCATGACATTCTCTGAAATGTCTCTTCCTTTCATGTCAAAGTACGGCTAAACAATATATTGGTATTTTATGGAAATTGTAAGATGGTAATATGAGAGGTGCAGTATTTGCTTAAGGCAAAATAGAACTGAATGAAGTGGTTGTGGTGATGGAGATTTCCCAGCTGACAAATGACTTTACACACTTATTGTCCATCCTCCCCAGAGCCAAACAAGAAGATAGAGACTCTTCTGTCCTCTCTGCAGCAGCAGAGAGCCAAGACCGATGCTTGTTAGCTTAGCATCATGAGTGGCAGCGGATGGGAGTGACAGCGTAGCTCTGCCAAAAGTCATCAAATAGAGCAGGAATTAATCCTTGAGTTGCCGCATCAAATCACGACACCCAACAAGGAGAGCAGCTCAAACTCTGGGTCTGGTTCTAAAATTGCAAGGTCTCGGAGTTTCAAATTAGACGAATGTTGCACCCAACTAAAATTAAAATCGACGGAGGCAAAGACCAGGTAAGCTACAGGCTACAGAGACGGTCTCCTTGCATCATAAACATGGCGTGGTACCTCAACGAATCAGCTGTGCTCACCTTAGAGTAATCCAGCTGGTTTCTCAGTGTTGTTGCCTTGAAGAGAAGAAAGAATAAGTTATTGAGAGAGATTAGAGAGGCCGTCGAGCACCCGAAGGGTCACTGGATCAATCCCCACCTCCCCCCCACCCCGCGACAAAGTTTATTTAAATATGCAGCACAAGTTAGACAGTTTAGGACCTTGCTGCGGTGGAGCTACGGCCCATCTGGATGGTACCTGGTGCAGCTGCTGATGCCACCTCTCCTGTCCAACGATCTGACGGTGGAACACCACAGGGGCGGAGCTAAAACTGAAGGACACCGACTCTCCTGCGCTGCTCTTCACGAACGGCTGCAGGTCAGAGTTTAGCTGCAGAGAGGAGAGCACATTCGTCAAGCTCCTACTCCGGGAGGTTACGAGATGATGGCTGATTATCAGCTCCTCTGTGGAGAATCTCAGGACCTCTTTACTCTCCACCGAAGTCCACTTCAGCACTACGATATTAACTGTGACGGTGTCAGAAAAGTAGCCCCTTCTCATGGAGTTGCCTCCGCTGGTTGTCTGGTCCCGGACGTACCTTGTGGCTTAGAGACAGGTGCTTGCCGTACTTGTAGGCCAGTCTCTGGGACTTCTTGTCGTGGTGGGCGAGCTCCATCGCAGCTTGACAGCTCTTGGCCAGCAGCGACCCGTGAGACAGGAATGTCTGCTCCTCCCACGCCGCCACGTCAAGGCCACCGGTGACATTATTCTCCTGCAGAGCAAATGAAGGGGGAGACACCTCAGATCGGAGCTTCTTTGTTCAAGCCTCCATCAGAACTCCATCACAGCCTTTGTCCACCCATCAGGCTGTTTTCTTCTTCTTCTTCCTCCAGGTGAATGTTTCAGCCTCACTGTGTCGAATCCCCTATTTGTGCAGAGTTTTTCACTGAAAGGTCATTTTCACTATCTGTGGGGAAAGCGTAAATGTTCTCTGCTCCCGGTGCAAGAAGCAGGATTTATGAATTTATTGAAGATGATTGACAGGTACAGTGTGGAACTTTGGAGCCTCACAAACCGTAATCATGGATTTTAAAGGAGGAGTAGGAGTTCTTATCTGATCTAATGTAATCTTGTGTCACGTAATTTTCATGATGGCATTTGAGGAGTTTAATGTGATGATTAAATTTGTTTATCAGCAAAAACTACATCAGAAACACATTATAGTGTTGTTAGGAGCATTCTTGTGCATTGATACATGTGTGGAGGGTACACTAAACCAGTGACGTACAGTAGAAGATAGACAGGTCCGGGACAGGACAGCATCCGGGTCCAGACCTGGACCTGGTCTGTGTATTAGTGACTTCTGCTCTAAATACTCGGATGCACATTTTTTCCACAATGAAGCACTTGAGGCTTGGTTTGGAAGGCGTGAATGTTGAGAAAAAGTATGAAAACTAGGTGTGTCGCTCCCTGGAGAAGAGGCACACATTTGTTTCAAGGTTTGAGCGCGGTGACTTTTTTTATTTGGATGGCGAGGTTGAGCCACGTGCGTCCGTGCAGTTTGTGTTGAAGTAGTTGTAGATGTTCAAGAGAGGAGCGAAGGAACCAGCGGTACCACAATCAGACGTGAAAAAGTGATGTCAAGCCGTCCAAAATTTCAGCAGTTCACTGGAATTCAAGTAGAGGGAAGCAACCCCTGCAGTACTGATATTAGCAGCAATGGAGGCAGCACTCGTGGGTACGGCAGTGTCATTGCTGCTCTTTAATTACATTAAGAACAATATCATGACTTTTTCAGCTGTTAAGACCATGTTAGAAGATTGATGTTGTTTTCTTAAACACAAAACTTTGACTTGGGTGACGCGATGGAGGCTTTATTCATAACAGTGCAACATAATGTCCTCTACAGGAATATTTACTTAACACACATGATCAGCAAACCTTGCGGTACCGAATAAAACATGCCACAGACACTCTGCTGCAGAGTGTCGCTGTGGACCTGTAACCTATGGATCTACAGAGTGAGAACAGGGTTTTACCTCTGTGGAATTCGAATTCTCGTAGTAGATCCCTTGGACCAAATCACCGATGGAGCTGGAGATCAGTTCAACAACCTGGCAAAGACACAAAAAAACACAATCAAGACATTTGTGCTGAAGCTCCAGCGGAATTTACACACATGAAGTTTCTGAGACAAAAGAGGAGTTAGAGAAACACCACCCCTACATCAAACTACAGGGTGGAAGCAGGAAGGAGGGCTGACAAGTGACCACAGATCACCTTCTCAAGGCATCGTGTGCTTCAGTTTTGGGTACTGAAGGGATAAGCAGCTCTCAGCACCTAAAACCAGGATGTAAATGAGGTCGATCCACACTGAAACGCGACTCGGTCCATCCGTGATGTCTGTAATTAAAAGCGTCATCATTCCTTCGGTGGCCTCGCACGAACAGCTGGTTTAGCGAGGAAGCCGGAACCAGGTGAACGGCCCCAATCCCAGCCACTCGTTACCAGGCTGTCGGCGAGGTTTCATGAAGCAGATCCATCCGCCGCGTCACTCGTTATACTTTATATTTATAGCTGCTGAGACGTTTCATCAGAGCTGGATCAAGTGTCAGTCTGACTTCCACATGGAGCTAAAAGGCAGATGGTGAGAGGAAAGGAGAAGGTTAGAGCTATTCTCTGTCCTCTACACCAGTGTCTGTGGATGTGACTGATAAATATGTCACTAAGGTACAGGTACAATATTTATACATTTTTTGATATTTTGCAGAACACACAGAGCAGAGGGAATGCAGAGGCAAGTAGAGAAAATGAGAATTCAACAGGAAATGGATCCTGTCCAGTGCAAGGTTGTGGTAATAACTTTTCTCATCATAGAAAGTTAACACACATTCTAACCAATAAATTTTACTTGACTCCGAGGAAAGGTTTTATGTCCATATATTCTCAGATACAGCTCTCCGATATCTGAAAATAAACGTCAACATATACCAGCATGTACATCATTAAAATGAATGACAAGCTCTGCGCTCTGTAAGGTAAATCAACACGAAACAAGGGTTTTCTAGGTCCATCCTCATGCAACCACAAACACTCTTAATAGGCAGGTACTTGTGAAGCTAATTTCCACACATTTTTCCGAAATTGTCTGGCTTTTCCAGGTCTGGAAATGGCTTTTTTCAAATCCCATGACTTTTCCAGGTTTATCATGACCGTCTGGACTCTTTCAGAGGAGGGACGATTTCAAAAACTATAAAAATGCCTGGAGGAGGCCCGAGCTTTGTTTGTTACAGACTGCAGTTGCCGTTTTCCTCTTACAGGGGGCATGCATGACTCCAGTTTAGCTTCCAGAAGCACCACCAGCTTCTTATCAACACCAGATGAGAGGCTGCATCTTTTCAGGTGGCCATTTAATGAATGAGTGAAACTCTTTGGTCCAGCTCTCCGTCCTTCATTCACAGCAGCGGGACGTTGTTGACAGCGGCGGGGGCCACGCCCGTACTGTTTACATGAATGAGGATAAATTTAGAGCTCCTTCAGCTCATCTCAGACATCCTTGCTTCATCAGGAAAGTCTGGTGACGCTGGCTGCTCCGTCAGCCTCGCAGTGCCCTTTGGGTAATTGAATCCATCGGGGGAAAACATTGAGGAAACCCGAGCTTTGCCCACAGACCTGGAAGGACAATGTGCCTACAGTATTACTGTGGTGTCTCTGCCTGCCTTGGGAAGTGGGGGCCAGTGGGGGTCTTTTTTTGGAAAGTATCAGATAAGCTCCCCCCCATCCTCCCCCTTACTCAATTCCCAAATCCAGCCAGATCGTGTTTTGCCGACAGGTCTGCGAAGAGGAAGAAACCGGAGCTCACTGGTGAGATTACTTTACAGTTTGTACAAGTAGCGGCGTAGGTTACCTCTCAAGGCCACGACACACAATCTCAGTCACTCTCACTGCCTTAAAAGAAGAAGGAGAAGAAGAGAAAAAAAAAAGGCAAATTCTCGATAAAAAAAAACCTTTTTCACAGATTACTCATCTGCCAGCCTGACCAGCTAAAATGACCACACCAGCAAGACTCAGTTTCACACAAAAAATTCAAACAATTTATTAGTGTTTGCCTTTTCCAGGAGGGCAGCATTTCCTCCACTGACTCTAATTCCATCCCAGGTCACAAAACATCGAAAGTCTCCAGCGTTTGTAGGTATTTATAGTGTTTGTCACTTCTATTTCTATAGCTGGACGCAAAGTTTATGAATGATCTCAGATTCACACAGGAATCGTGGACTTGGTAGGTTCATCACATCTCTGGCATCCCCAACTTCACTGCTTTTTATCCATAAAAGTCCATTAAAATGTTTTGGATTTCCAGACCATGAACCTCATTCAAATCCACCTGGGTATAAACTTTTGGTCTCATCGGGAGAAAACTGAAAATGGAAAGACAGAATAAACAGTAAAACAACGTCATTATAAAGCTCTCACTGCCCCACGACCCATCACTGTTTAAGGAGGTTATCTATCGCTAATAAATGTGTCTTTTCCTGATTTTCAATAAGCCATCAACCTGCCAGGAACTATAGACGAAACCTGCTGCTGGAATCTTAGCCAGGGTCCCCTTGAAGAAGAGATTAATTATCTCCCAGGGATTAGCTGGTTCAATAAATGTTTAAAATGGATTAAAGTTAGCCGGTGTGGCCAAATGCTCAGGTTCCTCCTAAAAGGAACAGGCCAACTTTCTGAGAAGTATGACAACTGTCCATCCTCCCCAGAGCCAGACAGAGACCCTCCCGTGGTCTGTGCTGCATTCGGAAGCGGAGAACAGCAGACTGCCAGTTAGCTTAGCACAATGAATGGTAGCGGATGGGAAGTGTGAGCATGCCGCCTCATGCTCAGGTTCAGGGTCCTGATTAATGCAGAGGTATACATCCTCATCCTCTCTTACAAAGTCAGCCATGATTAGTAGGAGCATTATTCATTAAATAGTAAAAAGTACCCAAAGTGCTGATTAAGCGGCAAACTCGATGCAGATTTCGAAGTACTTCTGCAATATTTCAGAGTGGGCGCAAACCCCGTGTGACTGTGTGTTCACAGTGCGATGCTGCAGGGAAGGTGCTGAGGGCTCGTCCAGCTGACGTGGTTGTTTTGATCCAGCCAGCCACATTCTGGCAGCTCAGTGCGGTGACAGCATCTGTCAGTGAGCGGTTACCGGTCTATACTCTAGATATGATCTGTGGTACACACAAACACACACACACTATTCACTAAGAGGGATTCCTACAGTGTGTGTTGTGTGAGTGAGTGTGTCAATAGCATCTGTTGACCACACGCTGGAGGTGTGCCATCAAATATCTGACCTTTAAGTGGCTGACTGAGGGAGCCGCGAGAGCAACCAGGTAGTGAGAACCAGTGCAACATTTCAGCAACGCAAGAACACGACATGGAAAGAAAAGATGTGATCTTCAACCGAGTGACGCCTCCAGCAGCAGGTTGGAGGCAGCGCGTCTGTGGCTGCTCAGCCAGTCCTGACCAGCAAGAGCTACAACACCGGCAGTATTCTTTTCCCCACAAATGGCAGCCAGGAGTTAAAAGTCAGATTATAATTGTGTGAAGCAAAGACCAGATGTGATCAGAATTCCAGTCTTGATCAGATCAGATATCGGAATGATGGTGCTAATCTAGATTCTGTTCCATAGCCAGCGATGGACCCGTGAAAAACGCCATGAAACACGTAACCGACGAACACAGACATTTCAAACGAACCTTCCCTGGAATTCACTCAGATTTAACTTGCATCTATTTATTTTATTTTTTTTTAAATTTATTCTATTTTACTCAGAAGTGCTTTGAGGCACTACGGCCCCGTGATGTCACCTCAAACGTAATGCAGACGTCCTCATGAAAGACTTTCCTCTGTCTGCTCTGCACGTCACACCTGGACCTCGGACGTTAGCTCCATGGCTTCTGGATATTGCAACTGAGTTCAATAGTCTTTTTTTTTTTTGAGTGTTAATTATCGTGATAATTAATTCAGGTAAATTAAAACGTGTATTAGACAATTTCACTGTGTAGTTCAGGTCAAAGTGTGGGAGACTTGTTATGCTGCTTCTGGGGTGTTTTTGTTGCTAACTCACTGAGCGACTGACAACTAAACCAGCTGCTGTAACAAAACCCATTAAATGGGTAAGAAGTATTGATGGTCGACCGGTTGACGGCACGCGTAGCTCATCAGCGTCAGGAGCATCTTTGACGTGAACACTTGTACTTTTCTGGATCAGGTCAAACAAAACCCCGCTGAGCTGTGCAAGATGCTTATTATCTGTGGTTGTGTGATGAGGGATGCACACTGAACGGCGAAATAGAGTTCATATGACTGACAACAGAACGTCCAATTTAGGAGGAGGAGGTAGAGTGGTCGTGTAGTGAACGAAGGGTCGCTGGTTTGATCCCCACTTCCCCCGGTGACCATGTCCAAGTGTCCTTGAGCAAGATACTGAACCCCTGATCGCTCCTGATGGCCCTGCTACAGACTGGTGACCCGTCCAGGGTGAACCCCGCCTCTCGCCCAATGTCAGCTGGGATAGGCTCCACCCCCCCCATGACCATTAACAGATAACCGATACAGAAAATGGATGGATGTCCACATTATTCCCATTGTTTCATATAATGCCATTCCAACTGATTTCCAGAAAAAAAAACAGGAAATTTCCCAAATTTCCAGACAAAAACCAGACACTTTCCAGAGTTGATATCACTGATGTGCTCAGCCTCACAGACAAGATACCTTGGTGTTGTCCAGCTGAGCCAATCCCGTACAAGCGTTGGCCAGCAGGAAGTCCCCACTCAGGACGGCCATCTTGTTCCCAAACTCCATGTCCTTCAGGGGGCCGTCCGAAACCGTCCACTCCTTCAGGTCGACGATCCCACGATGCACCAGGAAGGCAGTGTGGATCAACTCGGTGATCTCTGCCAAGTTCCGCTGGCTATGGAACATTAAAAACAAAACAACAACAACAAAAAAGAGAAGAATACATTTACATTGTGGTCCGCAGCTTTTAAGAGAGGCGTTCCTGACGTTTGACGGTTAAAGAGCTTTTTGACAGAAACCTTTTCATTGTTTTTACACTGAGGAGTGGAATTCATGTCATCATGTATTGGTGTGTCAATCACAACAAAGAGTGTAGTCTCGTTTTATCCCTGTAGAAGAAGGAAAAGCATCCGTTTCACCAATAAATAAAGAAGTAGACAAACAGATGCTGGATTGGACTGTCAGGATCATCACAGCTCAGTTAAAGGTAACCTGAAACATTTAAACCGGACAATTTAAACGAGGGAAATTCACACGTATTCAAAAGTATCTTGGGTTGCTAGGCAAACAAAACCTTCAGAGTCAAAATCGGCAGTTTAGCGACGGCGTGTCAAGGGTTGTCTTCAAAAAAAAAAGAAATTAAACTCATCATTAGCAAATAACAGCCATTTTTGATTATGTGAGAAAAAAACCCCATAAAGGTTTGTGAATAGAGCCTTTCAGTGCAGCCGTAGGGAGGATATAATCAAATGTTGATTCAGTCATTGGCGGGGGATAATTAGGCCCCTCTCCATATGGAAGGAGCTCGCCACGCTGCGACAGGAGGGATCCATCCAGACAGGGTTGGGTGCGCTGATAGCCACTTAGGACCTTCTTTCAGCCACTGTGAGGAACTGATGAGCCTGCTCTGCTCTCCAGCACACACACACACACACACACACACACACACACACACACACACACACACACACACACACACACACACACACGTGTCTTGTACGTAGCCAGGTAATTGCTATGTTAGACGTCGGCGAGGAAAAAGATGTGATTAACATTCAATAATGTCATCTGTTTCGCCTCTCAATCACACCCATTGTCTGGTTGGTTTGTCTGCTCGGCGTAGCAAGGCAACAACGCCGTCGCCCCCCGATGAGAGTTAATAGGGTCAGGGTTTAAATAAGAGGGACAGATTGACAGTTGCTTGTTCTCAAAGTGTCTCTGAGTCATGATGCTCGATAGATTTCAAGAAAGGAAAGATTGTTAAATCAAGACGACCGCAACAAGAGCTAGGACTCTTTTTTTTGGGGGGGGGGGGGGTTGTAAAATAACATTTTACACTGAATATCTAATTAAAACTACACCACGGAGAATATCAACCAGGACGCATCAAAAGCCCATCAGTGCTGCTGCAGCTTGGAAAAGTCAACCACAACTACCACACGGTGGACGAATGCTTCTGTGAGTGCGCCTGTCGGTGACCTTTAACCCCCACAATCTTAAATTTCATCTTCTTTGAAAGGCGTATGATGAGGGGCATCTCTGTCTGCGGCCTTCAAACGAAGGAACTGGCAGTGATCAAATAAACATAGCATCCATTACAGAAACAGGAACACACCTGTTTGAGTGTTGGTCCTGAATCTGCTGCTTCTCAGCTCAGGACTCGGAGCCAACAGATCATCGTGTTTATTAAGACACCCAGCTGACGTTTCGTGGCTCTTCTTCAGAGCATGAAAACAACTCATTAGCTTCTTTTGCTCAGTGATAACAAGCAGCTTTGTGTCTGTCAGTTTCTGTGGATTACTACATCCAGTAAGCACGACTCTGTAAGTCAAGCGTCAGCAGATGGACTCACAACACGGTCAAGCAAAAGATAAACGAGCCAAAGGGAAGCCTGTTCTTTTTATACATACGATAAGCACCGATTAGGATGAATCACATGCAAGATCTTTAGCTCAAGAGGTGATAACCACACCGATTGTCAACCAAGACAACTGAACAATTAGTCTCTGGCATCCAGTAACTGAAGAACTTGTTGCTTGTTGTTTGATGAAAGTCAGAGTTGTGCAACGATCACCAAACGCAATATGCATAGTGATGTAAAAATCTGCCTCACAGAGAGGGAGAACACATCCCTGGGAGCTGAAGAGAGTGAGTGAATACTTGAAAGGCAAATTCACTCTTCGGTGTCGGCATCACATCACCTAAACGTTATAAATGTACCCTTCGTGCTACGTGCTGCTTAAAATTTTAGCTAGAAAGTGACTTGAGCGATCAGGTCTTGATCAAAGTAGCTGATTGATTCACAGATGAATGTTTCAGGTCTCTCTGATTTTCAGAAACAGCTTGTCTGATTCATGGAACATTCTGGCCTCATCAAACCAGTCTGGCAGGGAAGATACCACCATCTGACCTCAGTCGCTTCCAGCTGACACCTGATGGGTCCCACGGTGGCAATTATGGACGAGGAAACCGCGCTCGAGTCTGCTTTGGTTTCGTGAATTTAACATATCGAACAGCACAAAGTTCCAGCCTACAAAAAATGGAGCCCCCGCTGTATACGCGTCCCACAGCACTGCCTCAATCTAGCAGTCCTGATCGGTAACTGTGGGGCTTCGGTAGGAAAAAAGGGGGACAAGGGGGCCGGTGTATAAATAGCTTTGGTGCCTGGTTGCATAGCAACTGATGCCATCTTGCCGAGGTGTAACGCCCCTCACCACGCCCCTCGTCCTGACTGTTCTGTTCCATTTTCCTCCCTCTGCAGTCTGCCTCGCCATCAAATACAGCCTTGCAGATCTGAGCGTGTCCCCTGTGTGAGGTTTAAAGAGGTGGCCTGTCCATCAGACGGACAGCGTGGCACAGCGTTCATTTGTCACAAGAAATTAAGAGGTGTGGAGGTTACAAGTTGGACTATTCATCCATCC